>NW_026623326.1:1575026-1791806 GCF_030028575.1 Malurus melanocephalus | reverse complement strand
AAAAAAAAAAACGTGGAAATAATAAAAAGGTCAGTATACAACAAGGAATATGCAGGACAATTTGCAACACAGTGCCAAGTAAATGCTCATTTGCCTTCACTGGAGGTCAGTGAGGCAGATCGGTGGGAACTATTTGTAATTACAGGTTGGTGAGATACAATTGTGGCAGTTGTGTGGCCTTTTAATGATGCCTTTTGCTCAAATTTAGCTTTGGTGATCTTAYGAGAAATGGAAAACACGCAGAGATCTGCAGGTTCCCAGAGTGTCTATTTAAATGTGTTCAAATAAGCCAGACTAATTTGTTTCCAAACKCCAAAATTTTATCTCAGTAAAATCTGTGAAATATTACTGCATATGATCAGTACGTTGTGTTGGATGAATATCAACAAGTCCCATTTGTGTCACATCTGGAAGCACATACATTGCACATAAGAGAAAATGATATAAAACTTCAGTTCTCCATTACTACTCATACCAGACTTAACATACTGTAAAACAGAGATTGGATTGCTCCTGATTTTACCACAAACCTCCTGAAGCTTCCCTTCAAACTTGGTTATTGATGTAAACTTTCAAAGGACAGATTCTAGAGGCCTTAAGACCATGATATTTTTTTTGCTGATAAGAGAGACAGTTTCTGTTTAGATACATTCACAACTATAAGTACAGAGCACTTACCATAATTTTGAAGTTTTCCATTATTGGATATYTTATTCTGTTACTATTACTGCTTTGACCAGGACACTACTGATGCTTATCAAGTTTATGCTAAACCAAACTTATGCCTGAAGCTCACTTGCAACACTTCTGGGAATACACTTCCCAATGTGTTGTTTCCTCCTACATATTACTGACCAGAGGAGGCATTGCTATTTTCTCATTTCTGAGACATAAGGCTTTTGGCCTGTTTAGGACTTGTAATGAAGATGATCACCAAAAGCAGGCCAGAAGAATGGCTACACTTGAAGAACGCCTGTCCCAGGGGCAGAAAGATATCTGGACTTATCAAGGCATATATTTAATACAAAGAATTACATTCTAACATGGAGAAAACCACCCTATTGTGCTTCAGTCAACCACTAACCCCGAGCAGGGCATCCACATACAGAAAAGGAAACTCTTTGCTGCACGTCTGATTTCTCACCCAACTTCTGCAATGGGCACTGGGAGGGCATTTTCCGGGTGGGATGGAAAACCCAGAAAGYATAATTTCAGTGCCTTTTTAATAACACCTCTGTCCACAGCAACAGTCTCTATGTACATAAAGGCTGCAGAATAGTCAGTTGAACTCTTGGCAGACACAACCTGGTGGAGCAGCTGAGCCTGTGGCTGTTACCAGCAAGAGCAGCTCTGCAGCCACAACTACACCAAGATCTAATGTTATTTTTACTGCACACTGACTGTTTAGTACTAGTAATTATGCACRTTTCTGAGGTTTCCTTTTTGCATGMAAAAARMCAACCCATAAYAAACAAGGCAAACACTCAGCATCCTGCAGCTTTAAATACCAGGAGATGGACTGTAAGGGCTTTTACAACACCCTGGGTGAGATCCATTGTGTCAMACTGAGATTCTGTTTGAAAGCGAAGGACACTCCTCTCCTGCAGCCCTGGTGAGACTGTCACACTCAAGGATGCAAAACAGAAGGGATATTAAAATAAAACTCCTTTTTTTACGTTATCTATGATTCTTTCTTCCATTTTGCTGTCAGACTGACACCTCATGAATGCAGACATCCCTTGACTCTACATCTTCAAGAAGTTAACTATTGAGATCATCATTTAACCTTTGATGAGCAAAATAGGGCAAGTTTTCTGACATATTAACATTCCTTTAAATCTGTATARCTGCCCTCACTTACACCCAGGCCATGCTGGTAGTGTTTCCTCCTCAAACCAATGTTTCTACAGAACAAGACCCTTTGCCTATAATAGATGCCAAAACCTTCTTAAATTAAGGACATAAATTAAAATAGAAGAAATATGAATTMAACAAAAGATCTATTRCAGTCTTAAAAAGAGAACAAACTTYGTAATCCACTGAGGTTTAAATCAGGACTCCAGTAATAGGGAGGAGAAGAGAACTATATGAGAAGTCACCAGCTTCTCCCCACCATGGTGTCATCCAGTGCCTCTAAAAAGCTCATTCTTGAAGGCTTAATTCTGAYTTGTAGCAATTGACTCTATTTGTCCTAAATATTCAGCTGAAAATATGTTTTGCATTACAGTATTGCACAGAAAGACTTTAAAAGCCTTGTGATCAYTGAAGTTTTAAGTCTGATGAGTAATGTTGTTCTGTCTAAAGTATATGTCGTTCCCTTTGCTTCCCTGCTTTATTTTGAGACAGATATACTTAAAATAGTTTTAAATAAAKATGGAGATTATTATCCAATCTAAAAGATTTAATTTAGCATTTATATGGGTTTTAAATGCATGCCAACACTTTCCTTCATTTCAACCTTTGGCAACTGTTCACTATTCACAATTCCAAAGGCTGCAGACACATGTCTGATCATTTCAGGATATTTACAGTTGTAGMCAATAAAGACAGTGCTGATTTTAATTAAAGTTCTAATTGCTTTCTGAGACAAYAACAAGAAATCCCGATTGCATGAAATTGTGACTGGCTCCTTTAAGAGCTGGTGGGTGAGGATTGCCAGAAACATCATTGTCCATCACTTCCTATTGGGTGTGTATAAATAAATCCTAAATCATCACTCCTGATAGCATCAGTGGCAGTTTGGTAATCCAGCCCAATTGTAAACATCTTTCTTTCCAGARAAGCAGAATATGGACTGGACAAAGAAAAAAAGCAACCCATAAATTAACTGTTCTGCCAGTCTGTCCCTGCCTTAGGAAACTGTTTGCCAGCAGCTGCAACAAACATAATTTGTATTACAGCAATTCCTCAGGTTGAGTGGACAAATCAGGGCATAGGAACCCATGCTCAGTCACTTCCGTGTCAACAGTTCAAGTCCGTCCGATGTCTCCTGAAAGCAAAATCCCTGCACTGCTTTGAGGTTGTACTATAGCACCCGCGGTTCCCAGACTTTGTCAAAGCCCCTACTCTCTGCTCTCATTTGGAAGACACCTTCCATGCCATTCACTAACGAGCCCATTCGTCATTATTGATAAGGAAAAYTCGTGCATTCTGGAACACCTTTCTGGTGCTTGGGCAGCTGGAAGCATGGCCATGGCTCAAGGATGAGCGAGCCAACCCCTGGAGGGAGCAGCATTGAGAGTCCTCCCAGCTTGATCCAGGAACCACGGCTGGGMGGAGCCCTAGTGGCCTTTGGACAGTTTCTCCAGGCACACAGCCATGTCAGAAGTGACCAGGATGCCCAGGACAGTTGTTCCCACACMGGCAGCCTTGGGTGCTTCCCCACGTGGGGCCAGGCCCTGCACTGCTGAGTGGAGGACACTCCGTGCATAAATAAATGACCTCAGCCTCGGGGCTCTCTCCAGCACTAAACTGCTGTTTAGGAACATCAATCACCCACTCGGCCAGCCTGGGACTTGACAGACACTCCAGAGCCATCAGCTGCCATGCTCTCTATCTCAGAGAAATGGAGATCATGCACCAGCTCTACACCTATGCACCAGGCAGGGCCATCCCAYGGGCACTGGTGACCACCTCGAGTATGCGGAAGGACCGTAGCTGCATGGAAAGAAAAGGTAATGTTTGGTTGCTTTTTATAGGCTTCCTTCAAGTTACTTGAAGAGCCACTTAAACAGTTTACATATTTAAACATATTACATCATTCTGCTGGGAAGATTTTATTCCTTGTTCATTATTACYACTGTACTCTGGAAAACAACAGCAACTTGGATATATCATTAGTATTTTGTGACAATTAGACAAAACATTGCAAGGTCTCTCTGTACAAAACATTTTCAGGTTCATCAAACATAACTGTGTGGGCCATGCCAAGAAACAGCCTTTTTATGTGGTTCTTGATGGGAGCTGTTAGCCTGTCCATAAATGCTTACCAAACCATCCCAATATAATTTTTCTCTGTGCTGAAATGTAAATACGTTTGGTCTCTTCTGGGCACTACAAGATATAAGCTCCTAACCACCAACCAATGAAAACCTTGAGTTTTCAGAAGCGCAAATATGCCTACATAGTTATAACCAACAGCTGCTTTGTGAAATGACCTGCCAGACATTAACACTGATGGGATGTTTTWGGTGTGATTATACAGCTACTTCAGGCAAGGAAAGCCTTGCCTAAAGGCTGCAGCAAGGAGCTTTTATGGTCACCAGTGACTGGTGAAGACAGTCCCACACACTTCTCTCAGTGATTAAAACCTCCCAACACTTTCAATTGCTGACAACCTCAGCTCCCCTAAAGCACCTTAAAGCTRTTTGGCTGAGTTTCCCATGGACTATTAAGCTATTCCACACTGACTTTTTGCTTAAGACCTCCTGTATCTTATTTCATGTAAATCACACAAAATTTGAAACTAAGTGTTTTGACTTGCTCTAGTCTACTATGAGTACTCACATGCACACTGCAAGGCAGCAGCAAGGACTGCCTGTAAAGATCTATGGGTTTCCAAACCCCTTCTTCATTAATGGCAATGCTGAAATTTGTTGGAACAGCTCATGATGGAACATGAGAAAACCTTTTGYAACTACAGGCAACAACCTTTTGTATTTCCTCAGTGATACCTTACAGCATTTAAATGCAAGAGAAGGATCTGTACATGAGTTATAAAAGAACATCTGGTTGGAGCCACTCCTATAAGAGGGATACATTTTTCACASCTGTTCAATTGCTGTGGCACCTGAACATTACCTGTGCGAGGGAGCATCCCTGGTACAAACAGTTCAGCAAAGTACTGTCCAAACCAGTTGAGGGAAGAAATCTTTGGTGCCAAAAAAAAAAAAAAATCATCCATAAGTCATCATAAACAATCTTTATAAGGGAGAAAAAGGGGACTGAYGAATGAAAATTATCCATCAAATGCTGACAAGGCCTGATCAGTTATTTCCAAGCTCAAAAATTATTATTGCTTATATAATTTTCACATTTTTGCCAAGTTCTGCCTGCAATTAAACCCCCCAATGCAGTTAAATCCCTTTAGCCTGACTGATGTCAATTGGTTTACATGTGTTTAAGTGGGAATAGGATTTTTTTCCCCAATAGTAATGCCAGCAGAATGGAGWACTGATCTCCTGAAAGTCAGGAAGACCCTTGGGAGGCAGCACCATGGACCCTGTGTTTGTTTTGCCCATGGAACTGTTGATTTCAATGACTGCTTCATAACTGAGACACGACATGTATTGGCTACAGGAATCCAAGAGAAAGAACAAAGGCTAACATTGCTCTCTGTTTTCAAATCAAACAGGATATACATCAAATCAATACTGTATTCTTCATTTGCAGAGCATTTAAATTAGTATTCTTCAGAAGYTGTTGAGCTGCACAGGGCACATAATAAAATCCAGGCTAAGTGATTGATAATGTACCATGCAGACCTCAAACTCTGGCGAATTAAATTGAAAAGCCCTTTAATTATACCTCACCTATTATCTCCAAACTCCCAGCACTGTAACAAAATGTAGAGAATCTGTGGAGGATCCTCTTTATTAAGCTGCTCTTCAGCTTTTTAGACTGTTAGCTGGATTTTCATGTGCTGCTTTGACAATTACTCATATTTTATGCTTCTGMAATACTGGCATACACTTGCAGTCAAAAGCAAGCCGCAGGTAATGCAAGAGGAATCCCTCCATCAACTTAACAGATTTTCAGCAAAGCTCGAAGACCTACAATTTCAAGCTGTATTAGCCAGGCATCTGGTTTATTCCTATATTTTTAGGAAATATTATTATGCACCTTTTTACACCATCAGCTTCTTCTGGAGGTATCATTAAGCTGTTTTTTTATTTGAATGGACGTACAACTGAGGTATCTGCATGTGCAGATTAAAATACGTCCATATTAAAATACAGGTATAAAAGCCAGAGACTAATTTCTCCAGCCCTAGCTACAAATCACACTTTAGGTTCTGCATCAATGAGGAGCAAACTGCTGGCCAAATAACTACAGCCCCAGCATGGCAACCCCTGAAAATGGCTATTCATGTACTAGAAAAAAAAAAGTCTTGGGCTTCACAGGCATTCAAGAGTTTTAGTGATGACTTATGCATTATGCAATGTTTTTCTGGTGCTTATTCCCAGGGCTGAATGTATTTTCATGACCTGATAGCACTACAGGTTGGCTGGATAAGAAGAAAAGGAAGCATTCAGAGCTCTCTGTTGGTCAGGCTTTCCCTCARATATAATTTGTAAGCTTCAACAACCAAAGAGGCTGAGGTAGACTGACAATGAGGATATTTGGAAATTCCTTCTCTATAGCTTAGCAATGTTTMAGGTTGAAAAGTGGTGCAAGATTCGAAACACGTTTTGATTCTTTCAGTAAAGAGATTTCTAGGACAGTTCCAAGACTATTCTGCAAAGACTCARGCAAAAAAAGTCCATCTCTTGCAGCTTCTGACTATGAGTGATGGGTAGCTGTCATTTTACATATATTAAGAACATTTTTTCTCCACCTTAAATAATCTTTCATATTTAATTCCCTCTGGTTCCTTTCACTTAACCTGAGTAATGCCATGTATCTGAGTCAAAAATGCAAACACCTTTGGCATATTATAAAATATCATCCTACTCCACCACAGAAAACTACTGGTAACRTGGAGATTAAAATCATCTCCACAGACTTCTGCTGCAGCTCAAATTAATTGATGAATTCTAGCCAGTAAATTTTTCCAAACTTCCTGATTGATTTGGAAGCTACATCACACTGAAGTTGAAACACTGTGTGATAAAGAGTAGCTTCAAACACAAACTCATGCTTTCAGAATTACTGCACAACAGTATTATGTCAACACCAACATCAATCAGCAAATACAATTTTATAATTACATCAAAATACTAAAATTATCCCAAGATGGCTTTTATTATTTAACCATTTCATCTGAAATTACTCTGTGGTGCTTCTAAGGTGAGTCTGGGATTATTTACTGTCATAGGTTAGGTCTCCTTCAAAGAATATTAAAGAAAATGGAGATGGGCAATCTTTCAAATGACAAGGGGCCATTTTTCTTTCCATTTCAAGGTAACAGCAAACAACAATACATTGGTTCAATCCTTTTGCACAGGAACCAGGGAAGAAGATATGCAAGTCAGATGTCATAGAGGAGTACACAATTTTAGCACCGTGGGTCCTACAATTGGTTAACATATGTAGGTGCTTCTGAAACACAAAAAAAGAACATGCAATTTACAACAATCAGATAATAAAAGTCTATGAACTACAAGTTCTGTCATTTTTATTCATTTGGAAAAAAAAATAAAATTAGTCTGCTGGCTTTGTTTCTTTTGTGCTGATATTGTCCTACAAGAAGTGATGCTGTTTCCCCAAGGAGCTGAAGTTTTCCCAGCTCCTCCAGGTACCACTGCAATGACCAGCACAGCTCAGGGCTGTCGGATGCAGCGCTTCATGGCTTTATTTCACCAAGGGCCTCATTGAGATCACAGCTCAAACTGTGGATGCTGCTTCACAGGATTTAAGTGTGATCAATATGCCCTTTTGTCTTGTTCAAAATGCTTTTAAGCATGAAATGTCACTATTATTTAAAGTAAATATTACATGGTAAAAATAATTAGTATCATGTGTGGAGTTGTAAAACAGATGATTTTTTTCTCTTATGTATGCACTGGACAACATCTTTACGTGTTTTAAAGTTCTGCCCTTAGGGAAGATTTGTTCACAGGTCTCATGGTTATTCATTGCCATGGTTCTTTATATCTATAATAAGTTTCTTTAGATGGAAAATATGTGTTTAGATCTTGGGATATGGAAATACCAGAAGCAGCCTTGAAACTTTTTTTGCTTTTTGACATTGGGCTCTGTTCTGGAACACCCAAACTCTGGACATGCAACCAAAGGATAAATGAGACATGAATCCGAAACAGAGACCTGAGGCCCACAAAATGTTATCAAGATCTGCTCACGGTCCAATAGGACATTTATAGTAAGTACAAGAACTGAACACAGACTTTCTGTCACGTARTATAAACACATTACCACTCTTCCTCCATCATCTTATGCCTCTACTTCAGCTGAAAAAYTGACTGCAAGTTTAAGCCAAGTTACAACAGCTGGAGAAATATACTGGTCCCAGGTTACTACAAAACTTTGTGTCACAAATCTGACAGAAATCAGTGACTTTATATGCCAATAGCTTTCTCTTTTACTCTCTTCCTCCTGATCTCCAATGTCTCCTAAGTTGCACACATGGGCTGATGAAGTTCTTTAATATATTTGCATTCAATGGTGCTTATGCAAACTGTATTTTTAGTCAACATGCAATTTGGATGGGACTGGCATTCCAAATCTAMCATTTATCTTGATTACTTTAAGCTAACTGTACCCACAGGTTCTAAAATGCCAGTTTGGAAACAGCTCTGGGCACAAGATAACATGAGATCACTAATTAACTGAGAAGTTTTAAAAGAAGATCTGATTTMGGCCCTGATTCAGCAAACAAATAACATTAAGCGTGAGTAACCCCAYGGAAAACATGTGAAGTCATTGCATAAATCACACAGCATTAAGTGCACGCTGAAAGCACCTTGCTGAAACAGAGCCTAATTTAAAAGTCTCATATTCTTTTTAATGGAGTGTACTCCAACCAAGTGCCTGGTGTGTTGTGGTTTCCTCTTCTCTGTTAGGGCAAATGGTCTGAAYGCAGGGCCAAGAGCCAGGAATTCCTTCTCTCCTAATCTCCGCCTGAAACCATCTGGCTGCRTTTTGGACGAGTCCACTTACATGACTGCATCCCAGACTATCACTTGAAAAATGAGAAAAAAAAGTTTCTACTCAGCAACTTCCTCTACAAAACTATGGTTAGGATCAATTATTTATTTAAAGGTCTGGATGATTCACTTTTAAGGTCTTCTAACATAACACATTTTCTRCTGTCCCTAATCAACTTTCGAAAGTTATGCACCCTGAGTACCTCTTAATCTATTGGATTTTGCAGTTTTTAATTAAATGTCATGAGTTAATAAGCACTGACATTGAGTGGAACAGCAGCTGAGAAGCTGCTTTCCCACTGCAAASATCTGGCACAAAAGGTTGATAAGACCCTAAACTGGGCAGCACTGCCAGACAGACCTTGGCACATACCTGGTACCAACCTCATCACACCAGCTCTGTGTCCTGCTGCTGGACACCACAAATTCAGTACTCACATTTGCTTGGGAGTGTGATCTCCTCACTTAACCTCCCTGATATTACCAACTTATATAATGCCTTACAAAAATAAAAAAGTGGAAATGTACTGGGATGTACTAAACCAGTGGAAAAGTATGGGATGTACTAAACCAAAACACCTCTCTCACTTTTCTCATTTCCTGGTCTCTCATACTCTTCAGGCAATGATACACTGAGAACTTTGAACTAGTCCCTGTTACTTCTCATAGCAGATACAATGATCCCTGTCCACTGTGCTATTACCTGGTAATAAGCATGTTAAGAAAATGGAAGAATATCCTCCCAGGCTTTGTGACAAGACAATTCAGTCTTCTTAGCCATGACTCAGACATTTTCAAACAGTATTTCCCACACCATTCAGCTGATGCATTTTTTTCCTTATGAATTTTCCCCTTGACAAATATTGCAGGGTCTCTAAACAGCATAAGAACAGTAACTCTTGGTACTGTAATTACCAGAAAATGCATTCCCACCACTAAAGGTGGAGGGAAAATATTTTTTAATTGAGTTCCTGGGATAGTAATTTTCAACAGCACAAAAATGCTTACAAAACTACAACCAGCAAATTATGTTTTAATTTTGAGCTTTACCAAGACCTGACATTCACGCAAGTGAACAGAGAGAGAGAGAGAGAGAGAGAGAGAGAGAGGGAGAGGGAGAGGGAGAGGGAGAGAGAGACAGGCTTCCCTCCCATCCCTGCCTTTGAGGCTGACTTGAATTTATTCTGAAATCAAAAATCTGTCAGCTCATTGTCTCACCCTGAGCCACTGGGAGCACAGGCGTGTGTGAGCTCCTCTGTGTGAAGGCAGCCGGGTGAAAATATTTTGCYTGATCACCATATTTAGGGGTCTGTCATATTCCCTGAACAAGCTACAATTTCACTCATGACTGAAGAAAGCCRGTAGAGCCACACAAATATAAGCAGCTACATAATGGCTGCATCTGTTTTAATTTTTAGTGGCTTTTCAACTAATGATTATTATTAAAACAAAGTGTATTTTGTCACAGATGCTCCCAACAAAGACTAATTGGCTGCACAATTACCAGGCTTTGGCTGAACAGGCACTGGTGCAGAAAACTGGGTCTGCCCAGGGTCAGTGCCCTAGTGCCCTGCTTGAGTTGAAAAAAAACCCAAGGGCAATGATGGTTTAATCCTGGCTTAATCTCAAAACATAAGTGTCAGAAATCCTCCCTGCATAGCCAGGAAGCACCAAGGAAAAGATGCTTTGATTTGGTTCATTTCTGGGTTTAGATCTGAGGTTTTATGAGTGCCATAGAAGACACTCTACAAGTTCTGGAAGTTTTGGAAGTGTGATGCCAGAAGAGGTTTGCCTTGTGAACCCAGACTCCACACAGCCCTGTAAAGCAACAAAACCCAGGAGCTGCCACAGGTCACTTTGCCTTGATCCWGAGGAGAAGGTGAAGCTGTGACAAGCCATTCTTCAGTCCCACATCTACTCTGCCCAGAGYTTAGAAAGAAAGCTTTTATTCAAACAAAGCTTTCTTTTCTTCACTTGCTTTTACATCGTGATAAAAAAACTTGTTCTCCCCTGAAAGGTCTCATCCATTCAGGTTGCATAYGGTCTCATAACTGGAAACCAATATTTTTTAGACAAACATTGATCTCTGGAAGGCTCTCATTAGTTCTATGAATCAGACCCAAAGTGCTTAAAAAGAAATTTTCTTTATTTTTAATTCAGTATGATTTTTTTTTCTTTAAAAGCAACTTTAATTATATTTCAGTTTCGAATTCATTTCCACAAGATGCATAAGTTATTATTCTTCATTTAGACTGTGTCACTGRAAGCATTTCATTACATGATAAAAAMCCCCACAAGCCTGTTTGGCCTCAGGGTAGAAATGACTGGAATGACATCTCCGTATTTTTAGTTCAAGAATTAAATGTGTATGGGCTGCAGCTCCAGTCCCTTGAGGCAGGCATCCTCCAGGAGGAGATGGCACAGCAGGCATCACAACAAAGGAAAGGAAARTTGGTGATGGAAGGCAGGCAAGAGACTAACGACAGCCAAACTTCTCTGAATTTTCGACACATGGAAAAGCCCATGGAAAACTACACCAAGTCTAAAAAGGAAAGGAGGAGCAACCAGCTGGTACATCTAATGGAATAGCAATAATCTACAGGAATATAGAGTGTCAGATAATTGCTAAGCATTTCTGCAACAGAACCTGCTTCAGGAAGGTGAGGAAACTGCAGTAAATGGACTGTGGGTGCAGTCCTAACAAGCTTTAGCTACCAGAGTTGCTGGGCTGTATTCTCTGCTCAAAGATTTACATGTTCAGGCACAAAAAACACATCCTTCATTCAGCATTGAGACCATGCTTGAGTAGAGATTATTCAACATCCAAATTATATGCTCAGCAAGATCACCTCCATTTTGATAATTGCCTTATGAATGCATAACACAGCAGCGTGGGGATTTGTATTCCCAGGAATGTCTGCTATCAGRCATCAATCGTTAGTCTGCCAGGGATGTGGCTCACCAGTTGATAAAGAAGAGGCACAAGGCATTCTTGGAAGAATATCAGAATATCAAATATAAGCACAACCCTGTGTTCAGTGTGATATGACAAATTTCAGACGGGCTATGCAGGAAAAGGTCAGGTCTCAGGACAATTTCTGCAGGTCTGGTAGAGAGTAAAGCCCTGCAGCTTTTTCATAGAGGATACAGTGTACAACACTCTCTGCCCTTGTTGACACCTCCAATCAATGCAAAGGGACGTTTTAGAGACAGTATTCTTGAGGTAAAAAAAAAAAAAAATACTCCATAGATGATAATTGTTTTAACTGAAGGTTTGTAAATTACTTCACTCCATAGGGTGCACAAGGAGACAGAATCTGGGATCCCTGAAGTGTAAAATACTTCAATTACTCATCACTCCCTTAACCTCAGATACCCCAGTAATTGCTGTGAGTCACTGAGGCGCTTCCAGTAAGTGCTCCATACAGGGGCTGATATCCTCTCTGCTCTTTTCCAAAATAGCAACCACTTGAGTGGGAGCACTGCTGATCTGTGCACACAACTCCCTGGGWGAGAGGGAGAGGAGAGGCCAGGGAGGGAAGCTGGATGCTTCACCTGGCTCAGGGGCACAGCACAGCCCCCATGGACAGCATAGGGGCTGTACTGCAAGGGGGAGCTTTACAGATGATTCCAGACACAAATGGGTTACACTGAAAAAGGAGAATGTAAAGGAGAGTTTTGGATGTGCATCCATCCTTTAGAGCCGCAGTAGCAAATATCACTGATTAGAGGAAAAGCAGAGGCCCCTCACCTCAAAAGGCTGAGAGCAGGTGCAGCTACCTCACCACAGACAGGTCCAGAATGCACTTCTGAAGAAATCTCCCAACTCTTCCCACCAACTGTGCTTTCATTTGTGCTGTCTAGGGGGCTTCTGGGCATCCGAAGTGCATCTCTGGACAATGCTCAAGTGACTGATACACCACAAACAGGTGCCCTGGGCATTTATGGAGTCAGTCCAAAGTGCAACAATTGAAATGCACAATGTGCAAACATTGGCTCCTTCACACCAACAATCTCTCAGGTGCAGATTCACTCCCTCTTATGTATTATTTACTACTGTATTTGTAGAGGGATTTCTGGAGATTTCTCAGCATTTCTGAGTGTCCTGAGCTCCAAATGCAGGAACAGTGTGTGATCCCTTCCCTAAGATGCATTTTTCAAGACTGAAAGTCCAACCTAACTGTGTACTGTCACTGAGATGACTGTGGATTGGAAAGTGTTGAGCACAGCTAGTAAGCGAAGAAAAAGATTGGTCAGATAGATGGTTTCCTTCAGCTATAAAAAGAGGACYTTCAAATCTCAATGTATTTGAGGCKTGCAAAAATATTCTGCTCTAAGAATWACAGTCGAGCCAGGAAATGCCTGTWGTCACCACATTGCACCCTGTGGCTACTAAACTTGCAAAAGAAGGGACAATCATGCACATCCTTGGGACAGTCTCCATCATCCCAAGACATTTTTCTGAGTTTGGGAAAATTCAATAGTCTTTTTTTCTTTTCTGCACAAAAATAAGACAGAAATTTATTYTACATTATCAGAATAATGAACATTTCTCTCACATTTTGCTACAAAACCAAGAATAATTGAAGAAGACATGAAGACATGTTTCATTCAGAGGCTTCAGCATCTGCTGTGGTTGCTGTCTCCCACCCATAAAGGGCTGTGCTTTTGAGATGGATTTTTCATAATCTTGTTGCCAACATAGGTAAAAACTGCTCTTCCAAGCCATCTCAACATGACTGCAACTTGAGCATTTTCACTGCACAACCCAAACTTCTGGCTTCCACAACACTCTGTCCTGTTTGGCTGCTTCCCCTGACAGAAATGCGMCTTCAATCCATATTCCTGCAAATATTAAGCCTATACATGTGGCCTTGATTTGCAGCCTCTGCAACTCCAGTGCTGATTCTGGGCCATTTGTTCRGTGGAAAGGGCCAAAGTTATTACTGCAGGTAACCACAACTCAGAGCTGCAAATCAACATAGAAACGATAAGTCAGAAGAAGCCCTAACAGTCAAGAACCCTGATACAGATCCCATAAAACCAGCACTTTGCCAAACTGCTTAGGCCAAAAATCCTTCAGCAGATGCCTTGTGAGTAACTTTTTAGAAATTATAATTTGAAAACCATTGGACAGATCAGCAACCAAAAGACAGTATCACTGAAAGTCCAAACTATGTGGGTTTTCTTTTTTTCTAAAASAAGCAGAACCATATTCTGTTCTCATTTATAGCTGTAAAGACGGCTAGTGTCAGCAAACAGCCATTTAAGATCTACATTCACAAAACTCAGAAAAATTAAGTTCAAGTTATTTCTGTGRCCGAATTTTTTGTTCTTGAACACAAAGAAAAAACTAAGATACAATTTCAACAGTCTTAGGATAGCAAGCAACCACAAGAGAAGTTTTCTTATGTCSCAGACTACTGCAACAGCAAGGAGGCCTGAATCAGAGTTAGAAAGYAGAGAGGGCAGCTGGCTTGCAGATGAAGAAAGATAAATCAGTGTGCGGCTGGGATGAAACACAGCAGTCAGTAAATTTCCACCTTCTTGCACTGGATCTCTTAGTTTCATTCTCAGTTACTCAAAAATTCCACCTAAAAACCAGCAGCAAGAAAATACTATAGAATGAAGCAGGAGACAGAATGAAGAGAACAAAGAGACAAGACATGAATTACAACGTTTAGGAAATTAAACCATTCCAATCACTTGCATCAGAATTRCAAGAAATTCATTAAATTTGCCCTGGGCCACCTGGAACAAGCTGAATTGGTTGAACAATGAAATGTTAATTCTTTAGTTTTGCCTTCTATTTTACCCAATTAACTGTTTGCAAACAAGCAAAATTTAAAAAAAAATTGCCACTAGCCAAAAATAAAAAAAAAATAAATAAAAAAATAAAAAAAGAGAAAGAAAGAACCCTCCCCAGAAATACAAATGTGCAGAGGGTCCAGAGCACATGAACTCCTGGGAAAGACTGAAAGAGCTGGGGTTATTTCATCAGAGAAGACTGTGAAAAGATGCACATCGGGTTTTAAAACAAATTCTTGAAAGGGTAGCTTCAAACTCGCAGATTGCTGTTTACATTTCTGCAAATGAGGTAAAGTTTTAGGAAAAAGCATTTGCAAACAGTGCACAGTGAGRTGCTGGAACTGATGCCATTGCAAGGGCTGTGGCCATCTCCTTGCTGGAGCTGCCAGACAAAACACAAGAGTCGCTGTCCCCATCACAAGGTAGGGCATAGAATGGGCAAGGGCAACCTCTTGAGGTCCATATTTTCTATKATTTGTTTTGCACACAACATGCTCCCAACTTTGGCAAGCAGCATTTCAAAAAGTGGGATGTCAATGATGAACAAGAGGTGACCAGTGTCACCAGCCCAAAGCACCGGGATCTCAAGTGCCCTGGTGAGATAAAACATGGGGACACCCCTATGCAACATCCAGCTGTGAAACATCAAACACTTGACAGCATCATCCTTGTGACAAATCTGAACCACAGTCTCTTAATCAATATGCGTTTCCTTTAATCCTTATATATATAATCCTTAMAATATCCTTATAATTGATTTTGCAGCGGTGGTAGCAAATGGTTTAAACATGCAAAGGGTCATTTTAGGTAACTCTCCAAAGCGTACCCTCCATTACCTGCAAGTTTGAGAAATATCCATTACAGATATCCTTTAAACTTGGTAATGAGCCATATTTAATAGGTTGTGGGGTTTTTATGTAAGTAAATTTGAAACAGATTCTCCAAGTAATGAAACAAAGTTGGCGAGCTAGAATTTCACCATGTGGCTGAGCACTGGCATCACAAGTACGTGGGGGTGCTCAGGGCCCTGCGTCTGTCCCAGGCATTTGGCAAAAAGCCTCTATTCTGTTTCTACTGCCACATGAGGTTCAAAGGATTTAAGTGTTTCCTGTTCCTGCCCATCCATTTATCATTTTTCTGAATGAAAACCTTACAAAGATTTTAACAAGCACATAGTTATTTCAGGTATCACAGTTTTAAGCACCAGCTAGAGACAACAGATCCAAGAATCTGAAATGTACATTACTCATTCTGGCACTTGAATGTCAAATTAAATCTGACTAACCAAAGGGCRAGTTTAACTGCATACTTGAATAAAAACATCAGGAATAATTCTGGACAGGATTGCTTAGCACTGTCTCTGCCATGATGTATCTATAATCTGCTTTTCCCCTAGAACCAAATAGTATTTTACTGAATTTTGCAGCTCTGATTATCCTGTGCTTCATCAACCTTTGCTCTTCTAGATTTCCCAGTTTGCAAAACTAATTATAATGAATYGGCCGGCATGTGTGAGCACTGCTGCCCTTCACCATCCCGAAAAGGACTGTCCAAACGTGTACTATGGGTCAGCTATAAGTTAATAACCAYAGACAAATTTGAACAGATGCTGCTAGCAGAGGGTTTGTGCTCTTGGAACTGGAGAACAATGCTCCATCCTTGCTGCCTTTTTGGAATTAGATTGATCTCCTATTGTGGATAAGAGAGAAAGACGGACAGACAGATAGACAGATTAGACAACAGACAGACAGATAGATAGATAGATAAATAGACAGATAGATAGATAGACAGATAGATAGATAGATAGATAGATAGATAGATAGATAGATAGATAGATAGATAGATAGATAGATAGATATCTAAGGACTGCTTTTTAAAATTATTATTATTATCCTCATTAATCATAGTTGACCTCCTGTATTTATTCCCATTATTTTTGGGGTAATACCACATACATCCCCCAAGCATGTAATAAATAAATGCCTCCCACCATCCCATTGGTAGGGAGCAACAAACTACGAGTTTTAAAGCAGATGTGCAAAGACTTTACAAGGGAAAATCCATGGTGCAAAATTGCGCTGCTACATGACTGAATACAGTAAAGCACTCGAGTGAAAGAGACTTACATTCAGCCTTGCAGCAACACTTAACATTTTTACTCTACAGAGCCAAATATCTGTCCCCGAGTATTTTTGCCTCTCTCATCTAGATTGTAACTCCTGCAGAATAAAAACTGTCACCATCAACATAAAAAGATCCCTTGACTGCTGAACCGATTTTTTTTGTCCCCTAGAAAACAACCATTTGAAATTCTGATTAAACAGGACAYGCAGGAACCTACTCTCTTCTCCCCAGCGGTGACAAAAATAGCTTTTCCGAGCAAGCACGTCAAGAGTAAACACAAGCTGCTACAATAAAAGAGAAAGTTGGATTTCATAATTCTTCCTTGTGCAAGGAAGCCTTTTAAAGAGAATATTAGGTTAGGCAGGACCCTAGACAAAGCAGGGGAAGTCCCATGGCAGCCACACAATAAATGGCAGCACCATTAACATTAGGTCATAACCTCCGTGTYGCTGAGCTTTTGTGTGCGCTGAGCCTGGTGCGCTCAGAGCTGCCGACAGCTGTTCCAGGGCACCACATGGCCAAAGAGAAAAGCAGCAGCCAGCAAGGGGTTAAAACCTTGCTTTGGGGTCTTTTGCTGTAAGCAGCACCCCTTGAACTTGCTATTATTTTCCTGCCATCCCCTTCAGACCTGTCCAAACACAGGGGCGGGCGATGTAGGTCTCTGAATTCAATGTAACCATGCCAGGTGTTTTCCTTTCCAGGATGAAATAGCTGTGCCTTTCCTGTGTTGCTTTTAAAATSGTCACTAGTTTCTAGTCACAAATGCATCATCCAGACTTATTCAAAGACACCATCAGTTTTGCAGTGAGATTATCTGCTCTTGTATTTTGACTTACTGAGATTCTCTTTTTCAAATTAAGAAAAAAACTGCATTTGGAAATCCAAAACTTTGAATTCCTCCATTCAAAACAGCAAACAACAGACCAGCATGCTGCTTCACACCCCAATAACAAGTTTATCTCTAACATCAGATGTGTCATAAACATTATCTTTACAACCCTTTTTTTAAGTAACAAAAACAAGCATTCTTTAGTCTGATGGCTTTTCTCAAGGTGCTGGCAACACAKTATTTCTGAATAGAACATATTCCTAAAGTCCAAACATTACATATAATAAAAAGATGCAACTTTTTTTTTACATATAAGCAAAAGATGCTACTGCCAAAAAGCATAAAACTATCTTCCTGTTAGGAGTTTATATTTATTCCTGAGAAACAACATGCACTGGATGGAGCTGATAAATAATTCAATAGGGAAATACTCTTTTCCTATAATGGAAAAGCACGCACTCAGAATGGGAACTACAGGGGAAAAAAAAAAAAAAACCAGGAGAAAGGACAAAGTTGTGCTGGAGACTAATTCGTCAGGATGTCATGATGACTTTTGACAGGGTAAAACAGATTCCTTCACAACACACTTCTACATCCTCATGGACTGCAAGGAAGCTTACACGAAGGGACTTTGGTAAACTGGAGTGACATAAAATGAAACTTAAAACTGYATGGATTTCTCTAATTCTCAAAGCCAGGGCTGCACCCAGTTTTCCTCCATGGGCAGCTGCTGGTCAGGGATGGGGTTTTATATCCATACAGTTACAAATGCAGCCTCACAGAGCAAGCCCTGCTGTGGCATCACTKGGCGATTGCAGTGCTCACCTCTTCCATGCAGGCAGAATTTCTCCTGGGTAGCAACCTTTTCTGGAAATAGCACCTTTAACTATCCAATCTGCAGCTACTTTAGGGAGTGAGGGATTGCTTCAGTAGCACTGGTGGTGTTATGAGAGATCCAGCTCCCCAAGAGAGGAGGCCTTAGAAAACTGCCRTGGGTGGCTGGCAAACTCAGGAGATGTGTCCTGCACCACGAATGAGCCGTAATCAGAGTTTGCTGCTAAAGCKCCACAGACTGAAGTTCCTGTTGCTCTGCAGAGCGTAATGTCAGCAATAAAAACAGTCAGCGAAGATTGCTGTGGGCTTGAGACAAAACAGAAACTTTTTTTAAATTTAAGAAAAAAAAGGGCAAGAAAAAAGAAACTCCCATCAACATTGCATTCATCAGACAGAAAAGCTGTTTTGTTTTCTATTAAGATCTTGCCTTAATCTGGTAAAATCAGGTCTTGTGTTTCATGAAACTGGCGTGGCACAAGCCTTCCCTGCCCCGTTCCATGGACAGGACAAGGTTCAAGACCTCAGAGCTCTTCAGTCATTCACYGCTTTCCAAATAAGTTTGCCATTAATTCCCCCATTCTCTCCCTCGAGCCCKACATACAAGCTGCACAGCCATTAGTAACTATTAACTGAGTCTAATCAAATACTTCAGCTGAGTTCRAATGTTGCTATTCAGTTTGGGATGTTTAAACATAATTACAGGCAGCAAGACTTTTTGACATGACAAATATTTTTAATAACATTACCAGAATGGTTAGTTCTGTTTTCACTATGAAAGCAAACAGAGTAATTCCAGCTGGAAAGTTAACATTTATCCTTGCAGTAGGGTAAAAAAGACAGACTCTGGCAGCCACGCAACCAAGGAAACTGCTTCCACTAACCAGAGAGAGATGGTGCTTCCAGGGACACTCTTCTAGCGCCAACTTTTATGCAGTTCAGAGCAGTGAACTATTAAGAACTTCGTGTACAAATAGTTCATTCCCTTCCACCATTTTTTCTCCCCAACTCCTTCACAGTATCCYGCTTCTCACATACCCTTTGACATGTATCGGGCTGAGCTTTGATGAAAATTATTATTTCTTCAGAAAGGGAGACACTGAGTAACCCAAAAAGGCAAATCTTCCAACACTAAGATGACAGCCTAATGCTGAGCACAGAAGGGTCAGAAGAAGGAAGGTGCACACTAAAAACCTTTGCAATCAGAACCAAAAACAATAGATTTTTTTTCACTGGGGCTCATTGTTTAAATTCTACTGCAAGGAGTCTGGGCGCCTTTCAAATGTAAATATTTTACAAGAGAATACCATATGGGAGACCCAGCTGTTTGTTTTTATTAGGAAAAAAATTAAATCCTTTCATTTTGCAAAGACTTTTTTTTTAAGTCCAAGTTGTAGTTACATGCCAACATTTGAATTATCTTAATTCAAACGAATCCCTAAGTAGTTGCAGGAARGGTTTGAAGCTGGTGTTTTGCAGTTGTTAAGTGCTTAAAGAAGTTGTAAAAGAAATCAAGTTTGCAATACGTCTACGCATCAGTATTTTGCCATGTTTGATAAAAAACCAAAGCACATTGACTCTGTGCACATTACTACAGGTGACACATTTAGAGTTCAATAAGGCACAATGACACTTAAATAGGTACATAAGCAATATCAGCCACAAAAATAAACCCACCTGGCCCAGAATCAGAGACCAGCAAAAGCTTCACAGTAACAAATTCATCTGCCAAATTAAGCGTCTAATTTTGTTTACAGGTTATTGAAACAAAACTTTGCCGATTTTCTCAAATGTGTTCTTGCTTAGAATAATTTGCCAAGCAATACTCACTGAGTGAGTCAAGGCAGAAAAAAAACCCTTCTTTAAAGCTCAGTATGCACAGAACACACAAAGAGCCATGAGTAGGAAGGAACAGTGTCCACATCCACAGCACTTGTGTTCACATCCCTACTTGTGCTCTCAAGAGTCCCAAGGAGTTAATTCTGTTTTTCTAGAGAAGACTCACTGTGCTGGTCCCTAGAAACCAGTGAGAATACATGTGCACATGTCTCACCTTTTTTATTCTCTTTGATTTTTAACCTCATACTTGCCACAGGAAAAAAAAAATAAGTAATCCAGAAAGCATCACTCTGGAGAACATCTGTGCTGAAGCCCTGTACTTGTTCAGCCCTCAGCCTGACCCCAGGAAGGACTGATATAACCAGAGGAACCTCACAGAAGGGGGTGCAAGACTCAGGCACCTGACAAATGTTGCTTCTCCAGGATGCTTTTCCAGCAAACAGTTTT
This sequence comes from Malurus melanocephalus, assembly GCF_030028575.1. Lineage (NCBI taxonomy): Eukaryota > Metazoa > Chordata > Aves > Passeriformes > Maluridae > Malurus > Malurus melanocephalus. Next base: position 1,771,103 of record NW_026623326.1, on the reverse strand, counting down.
CAATTTTCTCTGAAAAAAATACTTATTAAATTGTCTTACAAACTTTTTTTGCTGGAGTTTCTTTAATTCCTCTGTGAATCCATTTATCGTTTTGAACCCTACAACCTCCCGTGACAATGAATTCTCTAGCTTAATTATGTGTTGGGCAGAAAAACTATTTCCTTCACTTAAATGCTTTCCTGTCATGCAAGATGCCCTCAGACTTGTGAAATGTGCTGCACCCTACATAGCCAGCCAAGAGTAAAGGTTTTAATGTGAGGTCCAAAAGTGCAGAAGCTGAAAAGTGCTGAGAGAATCATCTCCAAGGCTCTGGGAATCAATTGCTGCCTGGGGCTGTGCACGAGAGAGAGGTAGAGGGGTGGAAAGAGAAAGAAAATATGGTTTTGGATGACACATGCTTACACCCATGAAAACATCAAGTTTTTTGTTAGCTAGCACAGCCAGTGAGCAGGGCTACATATCAAAAAACAGCCACTGAATCATCAGTGAACTCCCCAGCTCCTCAGCATACAAAGCCCCCAGCTTTGCAGCAGTTGCTCCACTGCAGCCATCCTCACGTGCTGTAAATGGGGAGGTAAACCCTGTCTCCCTTCCTCATACACCAGGCTGAATGTTTCCTGTTCCTTGTCATGCTCCTCTCCTCCCAGGCACCCTGGGGTTTATTTGATCCCCAGAAAACAAGGACCAGAGCTATGGTGTTGGGTGACAAAGGCTGCTCTCCTCTTGGGGTGCAGAGATTGTAATCCATACAGATTGAAGAGCAGCTTCCTCATCTCTGCTGCTCTGGGCCAGCAGCACAGGCTGTGCTCCTCGCAGCACAGCTCTTCTTTGCTATTTGTAATATTGTTTGCAGCAGCTGAAGTTTTCAACCAAACTTGAGCTGGCCATTGTACACACAGTAAGGACAACATCCACYCCAGACAACTCAGCATCTGAAATAAAATGAACGAGCAATGGCTGAGAGAATTCAGGTCAACATGTCCATGTCACAGGCATGCAGCTGCCTAAGCTGCTGCAGGTGAGCAGGCCCCATGTTGTCCTGGGAAAGTTGTAATTTCCACAAGTTACACCCATTTGGCACWTCCTGGGGGAGGCTCTAATTCAGCACAGCACTTCTTCACTGGCCTGGAAGTGAGATATGTTGTGGACTGACCATACAGGAAACATGAATTATATCCCTAAATATGACTGGCACTTATGGGTCAAGATGGAAAGTACTTCTCCCAAAATAGACGGGCCTGGTGCAGACCCTGAGGAGAGCACACACTGCAAAGCAATGACGGTTTGCATGGGGTATGTCTTCATAAGGTAAATCTCACTGATGCTCATTTGTCTCTCCACATGCTCTCTGGGATTGTATTTTCTCTCTGAAGCAGGCAAATTGTTCCTGCAGTACCATCACAGCACACTTCTATGAAGTCAAATCTCCTCCTGGGGGAAAGCTAAACCCAAGTYACTCGGGCAGTACCTTTTCACCTCCTCATACCTGCAATGCTATAACCCACTGCTATAGCCCACCCTGGGTGCTTCTCCTTAACACAGCACCCACTCAAAGAGCATTTGGAAGCTTCTCCTGAAGCAAGTGACAGTGGCAAAGCCTTTTAGTGACAAGCTGGTAATATCCAGTCACACCACAAACACTGCATCCTAACACTGTTTTACACTAACAGGAAGCAATCCACATTAGAGCCTGTTTAGCAATGTCACTGAAAAGCCAGTTCACATGAGAGCCTTTGGCTTTTCAGTGGGTTTGTGTTCGAAATCCAGCAGTAGTATTCAGCATAAAAAAAAAAAGTTTTATAATATAAGGGAGAGGGGTTTCTCTGGACAATTGGCAATGGAGGGGTTACTGACGTTCAAATGTGTGCTCCAGGCAAGAGCTGACTTTCTGACACTGTGCCCCAAACCATGTTGTTCTTATAATAAAATCATTCAGGCATCAGTCGTGAGGTGGAAGATTACACTGAAATAGTACTCCCCACACTGTATCTTTTTCATTTGCATCATCTACTGCTGGGCATCTGAAAAGAAAGGATGGCTTATGTAAGAGACTTACCCATGTCTGGGAATGTTTTTCATTTCTCCTTCAACACAAAATCTTTCTTCTTATAAAGGGAAAGCCAATGTTTTTTCAAAACTGGACTATACAAATTCAGACATTTCCTCTTTCTGGCTGAAGTACTTGGTAAGCATCAGAACAGTTATCACTTTAGCCCCATGYTGAGGTTGAGAAGCACAAAAAAATCTTTTAGATATTAATGAAAAAAACGACATCTGCGGAAATGAGAGGACTACAGAATGTTCTCCTTTGCCTACAAATAAAAAAAACTATTTGTAATGACACAGGGACCCTCTAAATTTAGTGCACACAGGAGCAATGCAGGACTTTACAAGTCTGTTTCTCCTGCTGCACATTTGAAGCTGTGTTTGAAGAGGCCGCCCCAGGTGTCCCCCACTGGTGTGGCTACCACTGGCCAGCTGTGATGGCACCGACACTACCACCAGGCTTTGAGAGGCACCTGATGGCACAGGAACCTATCTGAGAGCTAATGCAGGTGAATTTACAGCTCAGACACTGAAGAGATTCAGTATGTAACAAAACTGCCCTCCTTCACCACCAAACTGACTGCATTTGGGTACCAGCCTGGTTCAGTTACTTATTATTTCCCTTCAAAGGTGTAGGGCTGTATGCTAACTCCATCTCAGTTCCTCCCAGCAGCACTCTGAGAAATTGTATTCCAGTGTTTATTAGGACTTAAAAATATCAATAAAGATTTGCTAAGGTTTCTTAACTCCATTTGCAGCTCAGCCCTCCTTGTCAATATGAAACATCGGTTTTTGTTCAGGCCACAGCTCCTTTCCCTGCTCAAGACAGAGTCAGGCTGAAGTTTCCAAGAAAGCCAGGGGAAGGTAAACCAGCATCAAGCTTCCAATATAACAGCTTCAAAGTCATCAGAATAAAAATCATCWTGAGTTCCAAGTTTCTACATAAGCYGTTGCTCCCATATCCACCAGTATGAAATGAGGAATCAGAGAAGTTACTCCAAAAATAGAAAAATACATTTTTCATTAATGATAAATTCACTACAAAATATTTTTARCAAATTATTATTAATAGCATGTTCCCCACTTAGGAACTCAAGTGTCATCAAATAAAAATAGGCTGCTGTTGCCAATTGGAAAAGTAGCTCCATATGTGTTTATTGGAGTTATAACAGYTTTAGTGTCCAGGTGTAGGGATTATAATTTTGGCAAGAAAAGCCCTACAACTCCTGGAAGTACATGATCAACATAAGCACAACTTGGTGTGTTGTTCCCCCTTGATGCCAGGCCACATCAAGAAGGCTGTGCACCTCAGCTGCAGCAGCTAAGCAGTAAAGCACAGATTTCAAACAGTATTTTGACATGTGACCCATGAATTTAAGGGTTTACTCATGGACAGTTATCAAAATATCAAACCTGTGAGGCTACAGCACTCACTCCATAAGCTGCATCCACACACTCTACCTTATGTTCACTGGGTACCTCAGTAAAGTCATTACGTGTAAGATTCTGGCTACTGAAATCAGCGGAAAATGAAAGTCTCATATTCTGATGAATCTAACMCTAAATTCTTACTCATTTCTAAAGGGACCTAAGAGCATGGAAAAAAGGTTCAGCACTTAAATACATTCTCAAATCTGGATGCCAGGCAGAAAACACCAGTACAGGACCCGGGAAAGACCTTGGATCCTCTTTGAGGCTTTTGATGTTACCAAATGATAAATAAAATGACCAGAATTTTAATTTTGCCTGCTGTCATTAGCTCCTATGGGATTGATCTGAAACACCAGGAATGCAACAGCACTGAAATTATGGAGGAAGGGAAAAAGAAAACTCAAGCTGATGCTTGAAAATAAAGCGAGGACCTGGGGAGTATATTATGCTAACACATGACACAGCATTATTCATACAAATGACAGAAAGAAGTGGGGCTGAAGAGAGCAATTCCCTAGTGTGCAGTATTTTTTTGTTAGTTCAAATTACATATGATCTAGCTAACAGTTACTACTTCAGGAAAAAAGATGCCATGGGGCCAGACTCTCAAGAGCTGGTGTACTACCAAGTGTTCCCCAACTGATTAAAGAGATCATAAAAGCTTTCTTCCTAATCCCAAATGCCTTTTTTTAACATTTTTTTTAAAAAAAAAAAACCTTAAATCATAGGTTTACAGATCCTCTCTATTTAATCACTGTAAATGTCACTGAAATATCAGACAAGATACCTGCATGACAAGAGAGAATCAATTTCACCTCCTTCCCCAGAGTCTCTTTGGTTTTCAGTCTCAATTGTCAAATCCATATCAACTCTCTCCTGGCCAGATGATGTTATAATTAAACACCCTGTGATTCTCAAGCCCTTCTGATGCCAGACTGTCTCTCCTTTCCATCCAGAATCTCAAGGACAGGCCTGGCACTAGAGCACGGCACATGCTTTTCTTGTCACGAGGCAGAGGGGTGCATGGCTGCCCCAAAACAGCCTTTTCATCAGAACACATTCACAAAGGTAATAACTAGGAAACACCATTTGGTGTTCAATAACTCCATTATTATGCCATGAATTTGCCTGGTCATTTAGATCTGAGTGGGGACCAACTTGGGCACGGCAGTTATAATGATGGCAATTTGTAACATTCTCCTGTTTTGGGAGTTTTGGGGAAAACTTTCTTTACCATATGATACAAGATCTGCCCAGAGTTATTCTTCTGCCATTAATATTAACATTTGACAATTATGGTTTACTAACAACAGCTTCAGAGTCAACAATTTGACTGATCCTTTGTCATGTTTTTATCTTCACAAGCTGTAAGCAGGCATGTAATACAGGTCTGGCAACTGCAGGTAATAATTCAGCAAATCACACTGCAAGCCAAGAACAAACAAGGAATATGATGCCAGTAAATCTCATCCATTGCAAGAGGAAGGATGTGTTATACTAGATGGTTTTTGCAGTAAATTTGCAGCAGTGAAAGTGAGGAATTTGACGCCCACTGAGAGAGGCTCTTAAAATAAAGAAGTGAAACATCCAAAATACCATCATGCCTTGTGCACATAGCTCCACTAAAATCATACAGATCCTTGATCAGAAGTGCAAATTGGGAATACAACCTGAAAAGCCCGTGCAGTGAGACACGTCACAAACTGTTAATTGTTAAATGAACAATTGCTGGACTTGTTAATTTCTAAAGGAGATGAAAGGAGTCTCATCTTCTTTATCCACAATTTAACAAGCAAAACAAACCTCTGAGCATTACWCTAGGTGTAATCAAGCCACCAGACAGCATTAAGTTAAAACAATGGCTCAGATATCACTAAGCCTCTTAGAGGAGTTCAGTCAAATCCAGACTTATTTGGATTACATGGTAGTTTGGGAAATATTGCAGTGAGGATCATTTAACTTCTAATCAAACCCAAAGAATATTAATTTTTTCTTCCTCTACAAGCAAAAGAAAAAAAAAAAAAMAAACAAACAAAAAATTGCATCAGCCTTCTAAAAAATGGCTTAAGTGAACCAAAGTGTATCCAGCCTGGAAGCTTAGTGACTGCATCTCTCTGCCAAGCCATGTTTGAATAATGGTCCTTGTCTTCTGTTCCTGATGCTGAGGACACTCAAGAGGCMACAGAAGCTGCTTATTTCAGAAAAGGGTACATCTCATCTTGTTCAGCAATAGCTCACTTTGGCCCTGATCTTGGAGGCYGGAAGCTAGAAACTAATGATAAGGAAAAGCACTGATGAGACTTGAAGAAAGTCTTGCCATAGTCTTCTGTGCTTTCAAGCTGGTTTTTTGCTCACAAATTTTGAGGGCTGATACAGGAAGTCCATCAAAAAGAAAGAGAGAATGATAAGCCCACTGAGCCCAGAGAGCTGGGAGCTCAGCATCTGGCTCTGAGTCCTGGATGCTCCAGCACTGGGCACACACATGTGCAAAGCAGACCCAAAGCCTTAAATGAGCATTAGAAAAAAAAAAAAAAAAATCTCAATTTCCATTTATGCCAACAAAGACTGCAGAGATTCAGCATGCCTGAAAGTAGGCATGTGTTAAAGACATGTCCATATATGGATTTAAATGTCTAAGTTTTTTAGAATGCTGTGCTGAAAATATTGGCCCTTTCTCCTTATAACTGTTAGCACCCGGTAACTCTTGAGATTGAAGCGAGAGATTTCTCTTTTACTTCATTCTTATGACAATGTGGCATTGCTGGCTTCAAATGAACTGTAACAGAGTAAATSCAAGTGTTAGCAGTGAAAATTTAGGCCCTAAAATTATATTTAGAAACTAAACACTGATGAAGTAAATAAACCAGAAGACTAGCCTAGGAGAACAACTTAACCAGCACTGTCTGTGCTTTTGATGGGCTGTAAAGACCAATTTGTGGATGCTGTGACAAAACTCAGCTTGAAGCTATTAATTTTCCAACATGACATACTGTGATGTTGATCTAAAACTTGTGAATTAGGAGATGGAAAGAATTCCTGACTTTCAGATTCCATCACATGTTTTCATGGTGGGATAAACAAGAAAAAATTTTGTCCTCCTCGTTAGAGGCTGCTGTGAATTTAGAGAGAGCTCTCCTCTTGTTCAGGATTRCAGCCTTCCTGTGTGGGGTCGGTCAGCCCTGCACTATGACTTAGTACAACAAGACTACATGGCTTGTACAGCTGCTAAGAACCACTACAACACGRCACTGAGCTTAAAAGTAAAACAGTATCACTGTCCCCAAGTTGAAAGTCAAATCCGTTATTTTTTTTTTTTGGCTCATGCACCATCAGTAACAATATAAATCTTTTCAGGTCCAGCGCTGTGTAAATGCATTACTCATTAGTTATGTCTCCCATGTCATCTGGCCAACACTATTTCCTTCTCTGGGGTTGTAGATGTGTCACATCTACATAGAGATGAGAGTATAATTTGAAGACAGTAAGTTTATACAGGTAGCTTTGCAGAGATAAATGCAGGTAACTGTAGTTCTGATAGTGCAGAAACAAGTACAACTTTCAGGATTTTTGGGCTGGACTTGCAGAGCAGAGTAACAAACTCCCAAGACTTTTGGGACTGACTTTTGTTGTGTGCAGCAAGCAGATCTCCAGGGCAAGACAAGTCTAYGTAATTTCTTTATAAAGAACTGTATCTTAATCACTGGGAAGGGCATGGCCTGGAGAAAAGGAAACAAGGAAGGCTTACAGCAGCACAAAACAGGTGTCAAAATATCCACATAATTTTGCCTGCACACTGTGTTAGCCAGGGATGTCCTGAGGTCTTKGGCCCAGCTCACAGAACTGTGCCAGTTGCAAGGGTTTCATGTCAATGCAATTAAACCAGGACAAGTGTGCTGATGGGGCTGTGGATGCAGCATTTGTTAGTAAAAAAGGTAAAACTGCCTGAGAGATTCATGCTAAGCTTTTCCAGGGCAAGGTGAGCACAGCTGCTCTGGTAGAGGTGCATCTGTGCAAGGGCCTTTGGTCACAAGAGCTGTGATGGATACAGAAGCTCAGCATGACAACCACATGGCACTGAGGCTCCAAATAGTCCAGGAAGTGACTGAAAACCTCACATCAAAAAATTCACATCTYTCCCYGCTGGCTTTCTGAGCAATGAACCATCACCTCCAAGACCAGTTTATCCTCAGGCCCTGTTAAGTGGGACTGCTGGTACGACAAGCACACGTGAACAGCCCAGAGGTGCTCCCAAGGAAGCCAGTGACAAAGCTCCTGGTGATCTTGATGGAAACAGAAGCTGGCACAAAATGCTGCAAGTCATTGCATGATCTCACTATGACAGTACTCAGAGCAAATCAATATTTGGGTTGAATTTCATTTTGCGAATTGAATCAAAGATCCAATTCCTCTGTCTTGCAGGAATTGCCTTTGCCTTACAGGATACCAGAAGGAGAAGAAGAAATAACTCAAATGTGCCTCATAATAATTTGCATGTATTGCAGGACCACAATCACTAAAATTCCTTAATCACACATTTAACATTTTTGCAGGACATTAGTATAAAGGCTGACTTGACTTAATTGTGCCTTTCATATTATATCATAGTGATTTGTTTTAAGTGTCTCTTAAATGTCAAACTCACTGTGATTGTAGTGCTCAGATTTGGGGAAGTTATGATAAAATACTCCCCACCCTCCCCCCACCCCCACTGGGAGGAAGACCTGTCTGGTACTCTATAAACTCAAATGGTACTCTGGGTGTTTACTTCAGCAGACAATTTGGCATAAAGTATGTAGTAAAGGTCAGGATGGGAAAAAGGAACAGCATGTTCCAGCCTGGAAAGCAGGTCTGAAGGACATCAAACCACTCCTTACTCGTACTTAGATTAAAACAGCTGATATTGGGAGTGTCCTGAGCACTCTTATTCACTCTAGCCCTGCTAGAAAATCATATGATGTGCTAGGGAGGAATGTTAATTTTAAATCACAGTACAAGCAAACATTTTTAGAAAGAGGTCATGTCTAGTGAGTTGGACATGGGGCTGCTGAAAGCCATTAACTCAATGATGGAGGTGYTACCCCAGCACTGTACCCCATCATCCCTTTGGTATGGTACTTACCTGCCCTCATTCCTCATGTTCCAAAGGGCAATGAGATTTACTGAGTTTGATAGTCAAGAGGAATTCATTACTGACCAGGTTCTTCTCTTAGTTATCTTGCAACTCTGATTTCACCATCAGTCATGACTGTGAACATGAACATTTGTTACACTGTTCAATTATCAGGCCTCAGGAAACCAAAATACATTCCCCAACATTAGAACAGAGATGTAATATTAAAAATAACCKGGACCATATTTATGACCATCTGATTTGGAGCTAGCTCTACCCACCTGCTTCCTTCCTGCTCCAGCTTCAATAAAACACTTCATTCATCTTTGTTTCCTCAAGGTCCCATACATCACAGGTTACACTCCAATCCTTGTTTCCTTGGTTTTATTTTTGAGATTACTTATCAGCTACATTTTCAGATGATTCAGTGAAAGTCACTCTTCTATCTTTTTAGAAATTGATGAGAGCTAAAACAACTTTTGCTATTAAAAGCACAGCCAAAAAAAAAAATAAAAAGAACATTTTACTTTGGAGAGAATCCATTTGGATGCAGTCACTCCCTTCTAGAAGCCCTAAACAGCTTGATCCAGGAGACCTGCTAAAAAGAAATGTAATTTCTACTTATAGCAAGCTGAAGAAACTTTTCCCTTGGAGATTACATCACTTTGATTGGATATTATGTTTTCCATCCTGATCTCTCTAGTAAAGTGAAACTATAGGAGAAACATATTGCTAACTGAAAAGCTGAATCCAGAACTACTGCAAAACAGGGAGAAAAGTACCAAAGGAAATAGAAATCACTTGMGCAAAATTCTTTCCTGATTCACCCCTACACAACCAGGTTCAGTTGGAAAGAGCTGACTTCAGCACATGGAAGACAAATTCCATAACATTTTCTTTTGAATATTAACTGTTAAAAATGTTCAAAAACAAACTCAAAAGACAAAACAATTCCAGCATGAAATCAAGAACAAATAACCAGCTGAAATCCACTGCTAACATTACAAAACATTTATTTTTGTTTACTGTGTGCATATAAATAGAACACAGTGCAAGCACTACTCTGAGGCAATGAGAAGGTTGCACAAAACAGCATTCAAAAATCAGGAAATGCCAGAATTAAGGTTACCCAGGCAACCTTAATTTTACCCCCCGTGCATATGCATTTTTACAACACAGCCCTTCAATACACCATAGCATTCCATTTTTCAAATAGTATCACATGCAGAAGAAAGCTCATAACAACAAATGMCAATTTGTCATGTTGTACATGTTGGTGCCTTTTGCTACAGGGAGGAAGCAGATTAGGCTGTAAYCTTTCTTATTGCAACAGTGAATTAATTTCACTCAAAATTTAGCACAAAAATGTATCTTGGCAAACAAGAGGATTTTTATCCTGGCATAAAGTCTGATACCAACACATTTAAAATAAATATACCTGTGCTAACAGGTAAAATTCRTGTTTTCCTGTACTAAACAGACACCATGTTTGCCCTGTAGTCAGAAAAAGCCTGGGATATTTCCCAGAAGATACTAGATGAATTAGTTAGGACAAATCCAGAATCTGTTAGGCTTTGCTAAATCACTTCTTCAACAGGTGAAGGACAGTTTTYAGGAACCAACCAGCCCCTGTGAAACAACAGAAAACTCCTTTTCTGAAAAGGAATGACTTTAAACAGAGTGTAGGTTCAAATTATATATAAGGCAGAAATTCTTCACGGTAAGGGTGGTGAGGCATGSAAACASGYTGCCCAGAGAAGTTGTAGTGCCCCATACCTGGAAGTGTTCAAGGCCAGGCTGGATGGAGCCTTGAGGAACCTGCTCTAGGTGGAAGGTGTCCCTATGCAWGGCARKGGTGGAATGAGATGGTCTTTAAAGTCCCTTCCAACCCAAACCATTCTATGATTCTATGATACGTAAACCATAGAGCTGTACAATGAATAATTACAAGTACAGGAATGAAATTAATAAACATCACAGCAGTTGATAAAATTAAGGAACCCTCACTAATAATGAACCAAATGAAAATACAGATTTTCGCCTCTCCAACAGAAGCTGATGAATGAAAAACGCCAATGAAAACATCTAAGTGTAACTGTAAGGGTGCATTTAATTCCAGGAGACCTACTTCTTTCCTGTTTTAATAAGGATCTTGGGCATTTCCAAAATGCCAATAGAAAAAACATCAATTAATTGTGTTTCTCTTATTAGAACTCCACCATGCAGCACATTTAACCATTCAGCATCAGGACAACTTTCCTGAGAAGGCAAATGGTTATTGATGGGACCAGATATGCCAAAGAGAAATTATGTCTGTGACTTCTATTAGCCATGATGACAGCACTGTAATTCCCCAATACACAAAATTCTGTCCCTTCTCCTTCTGCCCTTCAACAGCAAGGGGCAGATAGAGCTCCAGCGGAAATCAATTTTGAAATACCTTCAATCCCATCAGAATAGATCCAAAATTAGTCCAGCAGAGAACAGAAGAGTGTGCTTGGAAGCACTGAACCTGGACCAAAGAGACTTGGCTGCACTCCTCATCCTTGCCTGCCATTCCARGCAAGCTGTGTCCCTTCTGCACAGCCCTCTTTCTTTGTGTGCCAGCTTTCCCTTATCTTCCTATTTACATTACAAGCTCTTTGGGGCAAGCTTCCTCTCCAGGTACCTGTTTGTACAGTGCACAGCATGGTTAACCTCAGTCAAATAATAATCAAACTATATTTTACAAATAATAATGAAAACCATAGCAATGAGAAAAAAAAATCAACTAAAGCAAAGACCTTGACTTGTGCAAAATAATCCATGGCTTGGATAGGCATGGCTTGTGACAGATTCTTTCCCACTCCTATTAAGTTGATAGCAAAGGTCCYGTTAGACTTATTAAGAGCAGGATCAGACCCAGGCTGTGTACAGTGAAAACTTTCTGAAGGCCAAAAGTTGTCTAGCTTGAATGACATRYAACATTTAAGTTTCTATGGAGATTTGAAATTCCTACAGAGTGTGGGATGTAGACAGTCCTGAACCACAACATATATCTACTTCCAAGCATGGAGGCTCCTYAGGGACACAGGCACCTCAGAACCACTGGATCTTTTATGAGAAACTTCAGTCATCCAGCCAATAATACTTAAAACAAAAATAATATTTTCCATTTTCACATATTGCTAAGTTGTAAACTGTTCCTTAGATACYTGCACATGGAGTTTATGAGAAACACATGTAAAATCCTGACAAGCAAACCCTGTTTATACCTTTTTACAAAATAATACTAAAAGGACCMATTTTCAAAAGATGCCTATTGGGATCTGTCAATCATGCAGCGCACCAAAGTCATCATCAAGCAATGTCCTTCAGATGCTGCTTTGCTTTCCTTGAGATGCCATCACCATAACACCTCTTGCTTCCTTCCCTGTGCAGGTATGTGACAGTTGCCTACAAATGTCATTAAGAGCTTGTTGAGCTTTCCCACTTAAACAGAGAAATTCTCAGGTTTGAGAGAGGTAGTGTCCACTGTCTGGTTTAAATCATGCCTGGGTGAACACCACATCTGAGTGATGTTCACTGGGATAAGACAAAAACCTTCCTCCTCAGCTCAGGAGATGCAAGACCTGATAAACAGCTCCASATTTGCCAATCAGCCCGAGGACTCTGTCACATCCTTCTTATAGGCCACATCTCCATTTTCAATTAGAACACTAAAATAAGGAAAAGTCAGCATGAAAAGGACTTYCTGTTGCTACAGCCTGTAATTTCCRAACACAATACAAATGAATCTAATTGAACAGGTTAAAAAATTGGTGGGAGAGGGGGTGTGTTGTTTTAGTTTGGTTTTTAACCTGTGTTTTTCCACACCAAACTGTATGAACAGATCTCAGCCACAGCAAATTCAACTGTATTAATGCCATTACTCCATCCCTCCCTTTCCACTTGTGAAGTATATGGGAACAAGGTACTTATTTTCAATTATTTCTTCCTACTGTATCTTTTCTGTATGGCCTCATGAGCTCCTTTGGTTAACTTGACCTTTGTACCTCCCAACATAGCAAAAATGTGCATTCAAAACGGGGCTTGTACTTCTTGTAGTGATGCCTCAATGTGACTAAGCTGGTTTGTATCAATTCTAGGATGACAGAAAGCTGCTTTTCCCTACTTAGATACACGCATCCATTGAAAGCACATTTCTTTCAGCTTTGTGCTGTTGTGGGATTTTAATCCCYAGAGCAGTAAATGTGGGTCTAATATATCACTCACTACTTTACCTGATAAAACTGGATTCACTGTAGCTGAGCAGGGCCGAAACAGAATAAAATATGATGCTGAAAAGACTGGGTTTGCTTAGCAAAACATGTCCTCACACCTAAAATTAAACCAAAATACTGGAATTCACTTACAGTCTTCATATCTCTCTTAGTTACAGCTTTCTAACTAAGAAAGTGCAATAAAACTTATTCTCTGTGCAGCACAGTCTCTCAAAAGTTATGATCAGAAGAGTGGCATTGCTTTATGTCATTTTAGAGGATCTGTTACACCAACAATTAGACCTCTACACCACTTGTTATCACCATCTAGCCCACACACAAGCTGGCCAGGCAYTCCCTTTATTTTTAGAGAAATTCAGTTTCTCAGCCCATATCACAAGTTGGTTGTATGTTTAATTATTAGTGAGCAGGTAAGAAATATCCAGAGAAAACARCTGTGCTCTACAAGAACTGATAGATGTGCAAATGGAAATGTCTCTTCCGTTGAATACAAATAATATTTTTAGCATGAAAACAGCAGTGTAATGTCCCTACTGAATTTATGATACAATTAGAAGAACTGTGTCGTCTTGGACCTTCAGTAAGTACTCTTTGAAGATTTCTGAGGGTTTTGCAAGCTGAGTCTGTTTAAATTAGTAGTTATAAACATAAAAACCTAATGAGGATGCTGAAAAAACTGTACTTTGACTAACTCCAAGTTATAAAATTGAAGCTGGGAGTTKACAAACTGGGTATTAAGCTTATTGTACACATAGAAAAACAGTAAAATGTGTACCCCTCTTTCCTTGTTTTTAGAATTATGACCCAGTGCAATGATGAGTGAGAAAACTCATSCATCACTGACTAAAAGAGAAATCTGGAACTAAAACTTGGAGAATTTCAGCCCTTTCAAACAATTTTGAAGAGCTCTTAACCCACCAGCTGTTTAGACATGTAGGTAATCTTCAGCTGTTAAAAAATCACCTCTGAAACTGTCAGTGTTAGAAAGGATGCTCAGGATAAACTCCCTACAAGACAACAAATTAAAATACAGAAAAATTAGGGGAGTCCAGTGGAGACTGAGGTATCCCACTAATCAATTATCCCAGATAACTGAGGGAAGGATGAAAACAATGGCCTAAAGTGGAATTTCCAAATCTCAGTCATATGCTCCAAATGCCCCATTATTCCTTAAAAGCTAAGTTRTTATTTCTTAAGACTTGCATGCAGCTGTCATGAGATCAGAGATCACTACCTCCTGTTTATGTGGTGACTGTTTAGAACCATGTGTTGCTAATGCCAGCATTCAGGAAACACAGATGCCACCCAAATAGCCTGGATTTTTTTTTTTTTTTAAAGAAAGAAAAAAAGAAAATAAAAAAAAAGAAAAGAAAAGGAAAAAAGAGAGCTGCAACCACAGAGAGCAGCTTATCCTGGTGAACTGYTCACCTTCATCCCTCCCACCTCATGCATTTGGTGAGATCAACACTTGCTGCTGTARACTGTCACATACCACCTGCATGACCAATACCATCAAACCACAAGGGTAACAACTTCACCATCAGTGACAGTCTCAAGGAGTTCTGCTTTCCTTTGGAGGAAAAAGAGGCAAGTAAACTCCTGGAGGAGTCTAGGCAGTGCACTGACATTAATGCAGCAGCGTGAGCACTTGGTGCTGAAAACCTGGTTTTCTTGTCTGCCTGGCAGGTGCTCATAAGGGCTGCTATTATTACTGTAGTGTTTCTCCTTTTTTTTCAAATCCAGCAAAGCAGGCTCAGGCTGTTATGACCTGCAGCAGTACATCAGGTATGATTCCACAATCTTTCTGTTGGAAATGTACCGTAAGTGCCAAAACAAGTAGATGTTTCCTTCAGTTGTCACATCCAACTCAGAGAGCTTTTCTGTCCAGTACTCTCCCCAAGCCTGCCTGAGGTTACTCCATGAGTGACAGTGAAGTTATTTCACCTACCACAGCCAGCAGCTTTCTCTTTGCTTGAGGCAACAGGAGGAGGAAGCTTAGGGGAACCAGGTTGACCAGCTTCTCACTGGTTTCTTGGTTGTAATCCAACCTATCAACACCAAAAATCCCTCTGAGGCTCCAGCTCTGTGAAAGCCTTTCCCTGTCCTCCTTTAACTCAGAGAATATCAGACAAAATGCTCACACAAAACTTGAACCATTCCTGACACAGGAATGCTTCTAATTTTTCTTAGAAGAGGCAGTGTTGGGAGAAAGGAGGTCCTGAAGTTAAGCAGGAGAAAATTGGACCATTTCTGTTCTCTCAGCCACTGTCAAATCCTACCATTTTACCCACCTCTCCAGGTGTCGGTTCCATCTGTAAAACAGAGATGATAATCCCCACATCTCACAGCTGTTCTGTGAATTAACTCGCCAGGGCACAGTGGGGTTTCAGTTCTGCTGATGGGCACTCACAGAACATGCACAGTATCACCTCTTTTCTTTGTCAACTTAAGTAGAGCATGCATTCTCCAGGTCTTGCAACTGAGTATGTTTGAATTGCTAAAATAAATAAATAAACAAGAGCCAATAACCTTTCCCTGCCTATAAATCAACCATCCATCGCATTCTTGGGTATTACAAAACTTTTAATCAATACATAATTTTCACCCTGTTTAAATGAGTGCTGTACCACTACCTACTGCTGATTGCAGTTATGTCTCCTTCTGTAATGGGAGACGATGCCAGCCCAAAGCCTTCATCTTTCAGCTGTACCCTATAGGCCTGCACAAATAAAGTGCATGTTTACATTACATATTCCACTCAGTTTCCTAAATGGGAGASAGCAACAGTTTTATAATCATAGCTGATCCTAAAAATTAAAAACACAGTCATGGTAGTTTTTGCAGAAATTTTTCAGGGAATAACCAAGGAAGTTTTTATCGAGTTTGGTTCAGACTAAATGATTTTCTCTCGTGCTGTCTGGGCTCTATCTCCTTCTGTTGGGATATAAGGACTGCATTAAACAAATACCTGAACGGGAACCATCCAAGGAACAGTTAACCGTTTAGAGAAGAGGATTTGGGATGGTTGTTCTGGGTCAGGAACAACTAGAGCTGGGAAGAAAAAGGCGGTTGCCTAAKACAGCATTTTAGTATTTAAAAACCTGGTTTTCTTCCAAAAGAAAAATGGGGCCCTAGTGGCTTGGCAGCCTGCTCCTGAGCCACAGATCCTGTGATGCCAGGATCCTCGGCCTCACAGTGGTTTGCATGCCCTGGCACCACATCCCTCCCAAGAGGGCACTGCCAACCCCACGGTGGCTGGCAGAACTGGCAGGCTCCACAACGGGGACCCTGGGAAAGATCCAATTTCTCTCACAATTTCAGCAATGTCAAACCATGTAAGCAAAATATGCAGTTTCTTTCAAAGCAGGAAATACAGCAAAATTAATTTCTCTTATCAGCTTTAATGTAAACCTTGCAGTTCAAGATGGTGTAGGGTAAAATAAGATCTCATGATCTCAAGATCAGGTTTGGGACCACATGTGGTCTCCGTGCAGCTTGTGCAAGAACAGCCTTTGCAATCCAGTTTGGGTCATACTCTGCTTCAAAGAGAGTGTGACTGGAGATTAAAGAATTTTGAAAAAACAGAATTGGGTTTTATCATTCAGAAGAAAAAAACTAAAACAACAACCAAAAAAGCCCCAACCAAATCCAACAGAAACAACCCACAAAAAACCCAGAGAAAGGCCACAGTCAACAAAGCACAACCACCAAATAAATATAATTTCCATATTTCCATATCATCACTTTGTAGGAATGTGATTTAAAATTTAAATTCTAACTTTCCTTCCACAGCCTCCCAGTACAGCACAGGCAGCAGACAGAGAAAGCATTGCAGAGCAAGAATACTCTTTTCAGCCCTGGCACTCTGGAGGATGAGCAAGTTACTGCAGATCCAATGAGAGGRACAGAACAGCAGCCCCTCGTTTCAYRCAWGGAGAATGGKCTCTTGTAACATCCTRTTTTATTTCTTGGTCCTCAGTTGGTTTAAAAAGCACTGTGTGACTTAGTACGGAGACAAAATTACAGACAGGAGGAATTTGTCAGCTCATGTAATCTGTCATAGGCTATTTCATAGGGACACAAGTGTGAATAAACTGCAGTGGACACACCTGGATGAAGGACACAGTAGATGTAGGCTCACGGGAGCACAAAACACAAAATAAGAGCTCAAACATTTCAGCTGCCTTCTCAACAGCACCCACACTGTTCATACAGCATCCTCAAGATTGGGAGGATCCAGGCCTGGAGGGCACCTCAGCACCAGCTGAGGCTGCTGTTGCTGCTGGACGGAGCAGAACCCTGTGGGCACACGCTGAGCTTTCCCCTTCCCGGCAGAAGCTGCAGAGCTCAGGGGCTGCGAGTCAGAGCACCCAACTCACCCTGTGTGCCAGTCAGCTCGGGCCATGTGCACCAGGACAGTGCAGCAACACTGCATAAAACCCCCACTTCACACACAGATAAACAAAGCCCAGATGGCACTGGTGAGAGGCAGAGGGAAGCCTCTCTGTGTGCACACTTTATAATTTGAGGGAAACTTGCAGATAGCA
This sequence comes from Malurus melanocephalus, assembly GCF_030028575.1. Lineage (NCBI taxonomy): Eukaryota > Metazoa > Chordata > Aves > Passeriformes > Maluridae > Malurus > Malurus melanocephalus. Next base: position 1,753,707 of record NW_026623326.1, on the reverse strand, counting down.
GGGCACAGAGCTTTGCTACATCAGCAGACAGATGTGAATTTAAGCAAGCCTCCAGTATTGCTGCTACACTACTGTTTTTAATGTCTGCTAGAACAGCAATGAAAGAAAGGATCAGGGACTAGAAAAAAAGGGAATTTCTGGTGGTTGGAGCAGACCTGCCTGTTTCAGTAAATCACTGAATCTCTGTTTCTCTCTGCTGCAGAATGATCTAAGCTTACCAAAGRCAGTGCAAAGCTCTCATTGACTTCACTGAAAGGAGCGTTACTGAAAATAKCTAACTAGAGATGTCAGGAACCTGAACTCTAACTAACATTTAAAAATCCTTCAAAGCTATTGCTTCTTGCTTCTTTAAAGCATGATAACTTTTTACAGCATTGACATTTTAGCACTTGTGAATTCAGCCCAAGAAGAGCAAAGTGAGGCAAAAAACAGTCTGAGACATCAGAGACTGCCAGAGCTGCGTTTATCATTCTAAGTTCCTAATTACACTGTTTAGAGAAAACATATTTTTCTTTCCCAGATATTCTCTGCTCTAAGCTGCAGGTCTCAGACATTAAGTGAACTGCTCTATCACGACACCTGATCACTAAAATAAACAATAAACAGCAACCATGGATAGGAAGTCACAGAAAAATTGACCTTTTGTTGCTACCACGGCCTTATTTGGTGTGGAAGCTCCAACATGTCATTTTTAATGAAACAGACCAGAAGTATTTGTATCTCTTGGCTTGTTCAGAACAGACAMAACTACCTCGTTGTTTGTGCTGCATGAGCACCACCACAGGCTGCTCTTCATAGGTCCAGCCCCCACCGTGGCTGTAAGGATGTTCCAGGTAGACACCAGTACGAACTGTGCTGCAACTCACAGAATYTGAAAGCTCCAGCCAACAGCCTGGACACCTATTATACAGTCTTGAACAAGTGACTTCATTTGCAGATGACCAAGAGAGCTGTGCTATTACTCTTTTCCAAAATGCARTCTCAATTTATATCCAAGTCCTAAATGTACTTAGATGTCTAATACCAGGAACTGCAGTSWGAACTTTCYGTATARGCACCCATAAAGCTCTGGTGTTAAAACTCATCTTTGCAATGATGGAGAAGACCAGACCTTTATGTGTTGSTTACAAATTCCATATTTGATACTTGTAACAACTGGGTAGCTTTAGGTACCCAATAGGCGGTTTGGGGAATTTTGTTTGCTTTTCTGTGATTTTGTTTAATGAAATGGTACATGGAATATTAGTTACTAAAGGGATTAGTTACTTTCGACATAGGTATATTTCAGCAGTCTAGTGAAAGAAACAAAAAAGTTTTGCATTTTACTTAGTGTTCAGATGTCAACAACTCCAGTTGGTCTGAAGGATAAAGAATAGATAACCAAAAATTGCTGCATTATCTGAGGGAACATGCCAGCTGAAGCAGAAATTAACTTTCAGAAAACTAAGAACAAAATACCTTATCCAAGGTACAATATAAACTGATACTGAATTAAACCAAAATCAYCAGAATACATTCAACACATTTGAATATGTTTTAAACAAAAGAGCTTGATAAATACAGAGGTGAAAAGGAAAAACACATCTTGAGCTTCTTTTCCCAATACCAATATTTCTTTGTGAAGTACCAAAAACATACAAATAATAAGAGGAAGCAAGTAATGCAGTCATTCAGTTTCTGGTTTCTCTGTCTACAAAGGCAATTAAAAAATCCATTCACCAAAAAATTGAGTGAATGTCAAGATTTTCAAAGCTATCAAGAGGGCTGTATTTTTTTTCCAAAAAAGTGGGCTTCTCTCTCAGATGATTATCTGTATCAGAAAAGCAGTATTATTTTAYATCTGTATACAGAGCAGCTTAGTTTTTGGGATACATAGAGAGATGTAAGGGGAAAAAACCCAAACATCTGGCAGCAGTTTTCCTGGATGAAGCTCTSTTACAAAAGACATCTCATAGCAATACATGATGCCACCCTGGCAGAACCTGCACTAATGCCRAGGCAGTCCAACATGCACATGGGAGTCATGCCCAGGGTAGACCTGGCTGTATCTATTGCCAGCTCTTCTAAACAAACCCAAAGGAATCATCCCACCCTGAARGATACACATTTTCTAATGCTTTAAGTCACAGCCAGGTCAATGTCCTCTCTATGGCTCTGGTCATGACCATATGACAAGTCAAAACCAGGCACAGAGCAAATAAACTGAGTTTTCTGAGATTTTTTTATAAAGAGCTGGACAATAAATTAGACAAGAGTGTGATCATGATGTAGAAAAGAAAAAAAAAAAAAAAAGACATTTGCCAAGAAGTCTCTGGAAACTGAATTTCCACTAAGGAAGTAATACGTATTTGGAATCACCTGTAAGATTTCTAAACCAAATTCACTGGAACATTCAAGTGTCATAAGGATTACATTTTCAAAGGAAATATAGTAAGTGGGGGAGGAAATTACACAATGAATAGATTTTTTTTCCTTTTACTCTTCACATTTTATTTCACAGACARAAATACACTCATATACACAGGAAAATATCCTTTTCCTCTTAGACATCCTAAATCACATTCAGTGGACAGCTTATGGGCATGCAGAYCTACTGTGAAGGCACAGAGAAGAAGAAGGAAACCCCCTGACCTTTTATTTCTCTACCTGGCTCGCTTGAGGCAAGAAATTCTGACACAAATAGTCACATATATTATCTCAAAACAAATACTAACAAAAAAAAAAAAACCCACAAAAGGCACTACAGCATGGACTAGCCCCAGTTTCTAAACTCCTTTTCAGGAACTACCAGCAGGAGCCAGAAAATTTAAGAATTACTCAAAATCTTGGCATAAAACGCAGTTTCCAGGTTTTTGCCTAATTGCTTCATTTTAATGTGGTGCAGCACATCTTCCCGTGTGATCAGCGATGTGCAACAACCTCTCAGGGGGCCCTGGGTCGAGCAGCCTCCTGCATCACSATCAGACTGCTCTGAGGTGTTACCCAAGGGAGGGTTTTGACAGCTGCTGGAAGGAAGACAACAATTCACACATGAAAACAATTCCAACAAAGTTGTGATAACCCATTGCAGGTGAGCACTGCTCACATTGTCCAAGGTGAGGTTAAAACTCTGTCCCTAGAATGCTGGAGGTTGTGCTTGTCACTCCCTTGTACATTCACTGTTTTCTCTGAATCACTTAGCTGAGATTTTTTTTTTAATAGTCTCCAATCAGTGGATAAATTCCACACCAATAGGAAAATAAGGCTCCTTTTACTTGTTAAATATCCCCTAGTTCTGCTCAAGTTTTACACTCGATGACAAAGTAAAATAAATAAAAAACAGCTTTATCTCACCTAAACTGCTATGAGACATGACAGCAAATCTGTCAGTCTCATAACCCAACACCACATGTATCTGTCTTTTCTTGCCATAAATTCCTGCTCGAGCAGCAGGACTRTGACAGCTGTACCATGCACTGGCATATTCACAACACTAAACCTCTCCAGAGTATCTTGATGAAGGGATGAAAGCTCCATACCCGTTAGTGAAACAAAGCCAGCAAGGGAGATAAATCCCCAAGYGCTTGGTGGCTAACAGCCCTCTGCACAGTTTGGTGGATAAATACTGCACGAGAGCAGAAGGAAGCAGAGTTTCAAATTGCAGCCTCTGTTGTCCTTCTGGAACTGGGATACTTTTTGACTTCCCAATAGCATGAAAATTCACTGCAGCTACACAGTAAATTGCTGTTTTCCCACATATACACTATATAGTCATGTTATGTTCTGCAATATTTGTCARCAGAAACTGGGAATTTTCTTTTATTCCAAGACTTATCTTTGAAGCAAATGGGAAAGAGAGGGTATTTGCAATTTGAAAAAATTTCTTACCCTTAAGGTCTACTGATTTCCAAGTATCCTACACAAGACATCAATCCTGGGACACTTTGACCCACCAGACTCCCAAAATAAATTTTTTTAAAAGTGTTAAAGTATATAGGGAACTATGTTTCATTAGTGAGAATCTTGCCTTTCCTACTTCTCATATACTCTCCTCAAACACTGTAATCACACAGCAGTAATTGATCCAAATATCTTTAAGTCTATTCAGTGTTTGAAACAATCCCATACACACTGRTGGCAGATGTCCCTGAAGCCCCCTTCCTTCCACACTGTTAAATCCCTATTCTTGGCACATGCTATTCACAGTACCAATTGACTTTTCCTGCTTAAATTCCGACACCTAACTGAGGATCTCTAAATTGCCCTTGTCTTTTCAAATATTTATTCTTACTAACCATGTAACCAAGGGCTTGTAAATTTAATAACATGCTGAGCTGGCCGTACCATAAATGCCTATATTAGAGACAGGAATATCAAGTAGGACAAACGGGAGGTGCATTGCATCAGGGAGCCTGCCTGCCCTGTCCTACAGAAAAGTGAATAAATAGTGATTTGGACCATCTTTGTGACAAGGAAAAGCYCTGAGCTTTTGAAGGTATTATAAAATCACAGAATTGTTTAGGTTAAAAAGACCCCAAATATTGAATCCARCCATTAACCCAGCACTGCCAAGGTCACCASAAAACCGTGTCCTGAAGTACYACATCTACACACCTTTTACATACCACTAAGGATGGTGACTCCACCACTTCCCAGAGCAGCCTGTTCCAATGCTCGACAATCCTTTCAGTGAAGGAATTTCTTTAACATCCAAACTAAACATCCCCTGGTGCAAATTGAGACCATCTCCTCTTGTCCTATCACTTGTTACTTAGGTGAAGAGACTGATCCTCATCTTGCTCCAACCTCCTTTTWGGAAGCTGTAGAAAATCAGGGGTTTGGTTTTTTTGAGGGGCTGGAGGGGGTGCTTTTTGATGCTTTAAGCTTTTTTAACTGTTTTCCAAACTATCAATAGAAACACTTAAATCTTTAAAATTCATTGAGACCTCTTGAATTTAAAGCTTTCTACAAAATACTGGCAACCTATATATTTGAGATATATGGTTCATGGGTAAAAATTAATAACCCTTATGGATATCCTTCCAAAAGGAATCATGTTCACAGAGGAAAACRTTGCTTCTGATGGTTAACATGAGCTTCAGATGCCTGTATATAAATTTTAAAGTCAAGTGACTCTATCATGTGAGGTGTAACTCAATCAGCACACCCACAAGGGAGCCACAGACAACAGCACTGGTTGTGTCCACACTGGTCCTCACAAGCTGGCTCAGGAGCAGACACAAGGACAGGATGGGCATAGATCTGTCTGTCTGCTCTCTAAGGAGTGTCCCCCACAAGCTGCCTGGGGAACCTCCTGCAAGCAGCTCACCAACAGCCCAYTGTGTGCTCCTCGTGCCCTCAAACCCACACCTGTCACACTGAAACCACCCCAAAATGCCAGGCACACCATGCACATCCATGAAATCCCATATATTCCAAGATAAGGACCGCATCTATCCCTAATACCAAATCTGCAGATTCACTGAAGTATAACATGGCAAGTAGTTTTACTGCTTGGTGCTCGCACAAAGGGCGTTTTCCTCTCCAGGTAAAATTCCTCCTGGACAGAAGCACGACAGGTGCTTCAGTGAAACACTGACATAACCCTGGTGCTGTCAGCACTCAGAAACAAAAATAAGACAAATCTGTATTAAAGTACATCATTATTCAGTGAGTGGAGACATTAACATGCAGACAAGACAGAAAGAGAGGGAAGAGGCCACTCCATCAGAGCATCCATCAATCACCATGGCAYGAGCAGAGCTGACAGCTCCATTAACTCTGGCACATGCAGGTCATGGGCTTGCCTGATTGTTTGTTTGTTTATATGTTATCAAACCTCATTTTGAACAAAAGTGTTAAAACATGGTAGTTTACTGGTGATGCAAACAGAATGGTTTTTTAGGAGGTGCTTAAGGACCAAGCTAGAGGAGCAAGGCTAAACAAGGAGTTTTCAGCAAAACGACTTTGACTYAGAAAAATAATCAAAGTGTCCCATGTTCTCAAAGAAAATGTAATGTTGTTAGAAAATGTACAGTACTTTTTAACTAACAATTTCTATTCTAATATTCCAGGTAAGTTTTCAAACAGATTTTTTCAGTTATTAGTGTTTTTGTCCAAACATGTCAAATTATCTGATTTTCTTTTTTAAAAAAAAGAAAAGCTGAAGAGTTTTCTCCTGAAACAATCAATAAACACAGACATTTTTATTATTACCACCAAAATTTTCAGGATGAGATTATGTAGAGACCACTGCGCTACTGGGACACAGAGATGGCATGGAAAAAGCATGCGAAATGGTAAATGAAACAGCCTGCATACCATGAAATTGGACTGAAATTCTACAAATAAAAGACAGTTGTTGGAGAAAAGTAGTGTTTAAGGTTGAAGGTAGCCAATTCCAGCTCAAGCCATGAGCTCACAGAGTCCTAGCCTCCAGGCAGGTATATGATTTGAAGGAGACCAGACAGTGCTAAAAATGCCAAGTATTCACAGAAAACACAACCCAATCATAGCAAAAGCATCTGGGATGCAGCTTTTCCTGTGTTTTTGTGTCAATCAAGCTCATTTCCAGATGTGCAGAAAAACCATTCATGCACAGAGGTTTCCAAAATGCTGAAGACAGCCTGTAGGTTGCGTGTAGACTTATTTTTGCACATAACATAGCAAGCAGGAGACAGGAAAGCCTCGGCTGGGAGCACATGCTCATAACACAGAAGAAATTGTAGATTTGCCAGATGCAACCACCTGAGGCCTAACTTTGTTTTGGGACAGCTCGGCCACACTGGTGTCTGAGCACTGCTGTGGAATTTTGTATCCCACCCCCTCAGAGACTGCACAGCAACGGAGCTGACCCTTTGGGCTGAGATCAKGGCTGCTCCTCATGCTAGAGCCCTGTGTGATTGTGTGCAAAAAGGAAGTGTGCTTCCAGTATGAATCAATCCATTTCTCCCCATAAGAATAATGCCTATTGACAGAATCACAGAATAAGCTGAGCTGGAAGGGACCCACACGGATCAAGTCCACCCCCTGTTCCTGCACAGCACCATTCCCAAGAGTCACACCATGTGCATGACAGTATTGCTCAAATGCCTCATATGGCTTCCCCTCAAGGCCCCAAAATGACCATGTTTAATACACTACAACAAAAYTATAACCAACAAAAACAGGCTAATGGGCTGAGATGAAAGATGCTGTATTTCTTCTTTGAAGGACAAGCATACAATGCATTCAGTGACCCAGAAAAACATAATGCAGCATCTAGGTCTCTTTGACATGAGTAAATGTCACCAGAGGTGAAACAAGGAGAGGTCAAGTCTTCATCTCAGACAGCTGGAGGAAGCACTGTGTGGTGTATTTGGAAATAATCACCAACAAGGGGAAGTCTTTTCTTTCTGATYGTCATGAGCCTGAGGGCTACAGGACATGAAGCTGTCACAAGTCATCATCAACACACCTGCAGCATGCACCAGAGGAGACTACTGAAGTCAATGACATGGGCCCTTGTGTTTGGGGAGCATCCCATCCAAAGGCCCAGCCATCTCTCTTCACCGCCATGCACCACGCACCTCTCTGCAGCAGGGTTCCTCCGTTTGTTTATATGGATGCTTGACTCTCCTGAATGAGTCTACACACAAAATCAGGAGTCTCCTATTCTTGCCTCCACCACAAACTGAAAGAGGACAGGTCACATGATGGCAAGAACGTAATGCCAAGGTGAGGAGATGCACCACAGCATCCAGTGTGTGTGTTATGGGAACAAGGGGACTGTATCTCCTGGAGAGGGAAGACAGGCTGAGAAAATGCCTTTTTATGGCTGATGGTATCTGAAATGTCTAAATCCAAGTGATCGAGAGTGGTGGCTCGTTGTGCAGACAGGTCACAGYATGTGGACATGACCTGCATAACCACTGCCAAAAGATTCCCCAAGAGGAAAGAAAAAGTATCCATACTTTCAGCAGGCCTAACTCTGCTCTCAAATGCACTGATGTTAAACCAAAGTAATTGAGTCTGAGCCCAGCAGAAATCAATGAGATCACTGTCAAGTGCAATGTCAAACACACACACAAACTTGCCCAAGAGATTTTCATACTATCCTCTATGAACTGAAATCTTGAATGTTYTCATGCAGTTTCTGCAGAAAGTCTTGCTGTTTGCCCCTTATCAGCATGTTTAGAAGCCTGTGAAAATCCACAGAGCATATCTTATGTCAAGAATATACATGTGTCAGTCACGTGCATGAATATCCAAAAATTACTGATGTTATACAGAAAATAGTCCGTGGGTAGCAGTTTCCTTACAGCCCAGGAAAGCAAGYACAATTTAGCAGAACCTTGAAGTTGCTCTAAATTGCCTGTAGAGCAAAACCCAGCCACTTACCAGGYCCTTGGGCAGGAACATGTATCTACAGTAGATGGCATCAGGCTGCAAACTGGCCATCAGGGGCTAAAACTGGGAAACATCAGCTGTATTTCTCTACTTTAGACTAGTTCATGATTTCCTACAAACAAGACTATTGTATATGGCAAAAGTACATATTCCTGAGCTCACATGCATACAACAACGTCACTTGKCCTGTGGTCCCACTCAGGGTTCAGCCACAGCAGAGCTGGGTTCTGCCCCTCCAATCTGTTGCTATATCTGTACGGAGACGCTCCCTAACCCGGTTGTGTCAAAATGATCCAGGTTGGCTTTCTATTTAAAAGCATGGAGGGTTTTCTTTAACCCAGATCATTTTGACTGATTTAGGTTAGCGAAGGAGTGCATGTGCTGCTACGCTTGCAGATACCAACCTCCAGCAGTGGGGACAGTGCCCAGGCACTTTAAGCCTGGCTTGGGTTCAAAGATTTTCGAACCCAGCTCAGCTGCAAGCCAAGTAGCACATCTGGCCACAGCTGTAGATACTGTAGTTCAGGGAATAAAAATGGCAAATGAGGCAACATTTAGTGTCACAGATAAACTATGGAGTGTAAAAAGCTAGGGTATGATTCAYAGGAAACTCAGCTTCAGATTCCATTATCACAATTTAACACCACACCACCCCCCCAGTTCTGGTACTAATGGTCTTCATTTTCCAACTAAATTCTTCATTTTAGAGTGACTAGGAGAAACTTGTTAATACTACATAGCCACACACCAAGACAGGCATCTCACAGTAATTCAATCACCTCTCAAACCAGAGTTATGTGGGTATTTATTTCAGCCACCCAACTCCAGAAATCTGAAATTTAAAATGAAGCACTCTAGAAGAGCTGAGAACTTTCTCTCCCTCAAGAAAAACTCCATGTGTTACCTGTATGGTAGCAAAGCAGTTTCTCTACCTTTACACACACCGGAGCCGCTGTCTGGCTTCCCAGGCAAGGGCAGAGCTCACCAAAGGACCCATGCAAAAAAATTCTGCAACTCAGAGTGGGGGACGAACAGTTTTTTTCACCTTTTTTTTGTTCACCCACAAGAGGCACCAGACTTGTGACCAGGATCCCACTTGAGTCAATGTCAAAAACAGCAAGACTCAAAGAATCTGTTCCCCAAGTTTCTTACCTAGGCACGCCATCCCCGGTCATCTTCCAGCAATCTCTGCTACCAGTCTGACTTGAGAGTCAGATCATATCCTGCTGCTGGCTAACACAGCGCTAAGATGGGAAATTACATTTTCTTGTATCACAGAAGTTTGGTTAGACTCAGCATAGTTGGCTTTGTAAAACACATCAAGATGAAAGATGTTCCTTAGGTGCAAAATACTAAACGGTTCTGTTCATTTAAGAACACAAGGTGCAGTAATCCAAAATTTGTTTGGGGATATTCTGAAGGATTAGACTCTTCAGATTCATTCAAAAAAAGAAGAAAAACTGGCTGCACATATGCTTCATCATAAAAGTATTCATCTGACCTGCAGCCAAAACCATTTTATCTCTGTAAGCAATCCTTAAACACTGCAGAATGCATTCACTGCTTTCATTACCAAATTACTTTTTAAGAGTTCAGCAGGTAATTGAAGTTCCAAATGTCTTAAAATGGTTTGGCAATGCTGAGATTTCCTAGTGGACTTGCTATCCAAGAACTTTAGAGGGAAAAAATCAGCTGGATACTAAATATATACCCTAAAATAAGATGGATTCAAATTACACTAAGACACAGGCTTTTAAAGAGGGAGAATGTTTTATATGAAGAGTAAAGCTCTGCTCAGAGGAGGTTCCATGATGTTGACACTTCAAACTCATATTCAAAAAGTCCTGTGAATTTTTCAAAGACACTGTGTTGGCCTAAATCTGTTCCTACTGAACTCRAGGGCTGTTAATTTTGACAGAAAACTAATTAGGACAATACTGTCCCATATACTTTGTACTACATAGCAGATGACTGYTAAAAACAGAGGGCTCTGAAACCCTTTTCCTAGATAAAAAACATTTTGTTTATTACTTTTCCMATTCACTCAGCAGGAACAGTGAAARGAATGAGCCTAAATCTGTTCCCCACACCGAAGTCCTCTGCATTCCCCCAAGGCTGTGGTACCCGGGGACAGGAAGGCCATGAGCAGCACAAAGTCTGCAGCCTGGGCAGGCAGCTGCCAGCTCCAGAGGTCTAATGAGGACTCTTGCCCCAGCTACATCAATAGCTTTTGGCAAACCATTTTCTGCCTCAGTTCCTCACATTCATGGAGGGGAGATGATGACAGCATTCTGTGTTCATAACTGTTACATGAACTGCTTTAAGTGCTATTATTTTACAGGGCTTTTTATCCACAGCCAATTACCCAACACTCAGAGGGAAACTGAGGCACAGAGCAACACTAATTGCCTRATGTCATCCAGTAGGCCAGAGTAGAAGCAGAGCCTTCATCTCCAGAGCTCTACATTATCCTCCAAAGTTATCTACAACCTTGGTACCACAAGGCAAAAATTAGCTTGCTGTTTGTCCAGCACTGTCAGGTGGCATGATACTTGTGTTACTTCTGCTAACACTGCTGTTTAGCTGGCTTGCTGTTGCTCTTGTTCCTGCAGAGAAACATAATAYTGGATTTGTAAAATCACACTGTATGTGAAGACACTGTGATGGTAAATGCAGGATTATTGTCTCACTGCAGGCTCCAGCAGCAGGGAAAGCTGGTGATGATGTGGGCTGCTCACAGTCTTAACACAAGAAGCTTTAATGACGACAAGAGGAACACAGAACAAGAACACCAAGAGCTTTACTTTTCACAGCAGCAATCTTTTCTCTYAGGATTACTCTAAGGCAAAAGAATCCTTGTTCTGCAATGGATCTGTTTTCACAGCAAGGGGATAACTGATATTTAAGATGAGCAAGAATAATTGAGGAACCKTCTGGTCTGACATAGATCAGAAAAAGTGATATGCATAGTAGAATTAAAAGCCTGGATTCCAAATTATGGTTCCCACCTAAAAAGGTACAACTGTTTCACCTCACAGGAATGCAACACTCCTTACTCCTTCATGCCCCCTTACTGCCTTACTGGAGGCATTCCTATTGCAACACTGCCACTTGTAAATGGAACTTGGGGATTCCCACAACTTTAGGATGAATATTTGTGGCTGCAGCTAGATGCACTGACACCAGRAAAGTAAACCCTTAGAAGCATCAAACTGTCAGATAAAGCATTCCAGACTTCACCTCAGGGAGTCTCAGGAAAGTTAGAGATGCAGAAGCTTTAAGAGCTCTTGTCAGAAGAGCTTGCAATTCAGCTGCTGCACCCTGCTTTAACCCTCTAACAACGCAACACACAAAACAGCAGGAGAGGGCTGAGATATTGGGAACTCAATTCCAGTCAGCACCAGAAAAAGCACTGGTTGGTTTGGGATGCTGGAGACAATCAGAGGCTGCCTTTCTCCTTCTTTGCATAGCAGGTGCTGGCTCCCAAGCCTCTTATCAAGCAGTGCAAATAGGGAAGCTCTGTCTGACAAAGACACAGTGCTTAACCATTTACTGACTCCTTTAATAACAATAACATCGTTGTAAAATTACATTTTCCAGCTCCTCTCGTGCTGCAGACTGCAGCACACTTTGCCATCTGAAACAATGAGCTCTGACGTGCTGGACCCACGTGCAGCTGGACAGGAAGAGCTGAAGATCCAAGGAGGTTTCCTTTAGGCACAGGGGCTGGGGTGTGACGCAGGGGAAACCCGTGTGTTCCCGGACAGCTCTGGTAGCAGCCGGGAAGGATGGGGTGCCTGGACATGGTGTCTGCATGTGCTGTTCCTGACACAGCTGCCAAAGACAGTGTTTATTTTACCTTAAACAAAGCAAGCGACATTATGCAAAGACAAGCAGAGGTGCTAAGAATGATACAATCTTCACACTGAAGCCCTATGGAAGAGTCATACATACAAATTACCTCTCCATAGGAAAATGCAGCAATTCATGCAGTCAAATTCAGCAACTACGCATGCACACCGGCGCTGCAAAGCATAACCTCAGGGTAGATGTGGAAAAGCAAGAGAAGAAAATAGCCCCCAAGAGGAATCTGGGCAAGACATAGAAATGCAGCCTTCCTTTCCAGAAATTGTTCASGGAATGACTTATTTGCACCAACAGCTTCAAAACTATGAACCTCAAACCTTWGCTTCAAAAATAGTGCATTTCCAATAGCCAAGTGCCACTTAGGGGCTCAAATGAATAGGTGCCAACAACAGAGCCTTTTGCACCTACTCATCCATGGAGGCTTTATATCTAAAAATCCCATTTGTCAGCAGAGTCTCAGCAGGACTTCAGTATGATAAAAACCTCCATGACAAGTCTTAAACTTACAAATTAACATATTCATTTACTTATCCATGTGTAAAAGTRTATCGCTTGGACAGCTTTCTTGAGCATCAATACCTAATCCAAAGCCATCCATTACAGCTTTCCCATTAGTTCCTGGATTGAGAAGCAACTCAAGTTACTTCAGCACAACTGAAATATTGTGTAGAATTATRCCATAGAAATACTGAGACAGTTTCAAGAGACTGAATACAAGGTTTATATTCACTCCTACATGCCGAATGCCTCCTACAAGGAAGTACAAGCCCAGGCTGGTGCCTGCCAAAATCCCACTGTGTRAAGCTCCCGTGCCATTGATGTTAAGAGGAGCTGTGCAAGGACCTGTCCAGACAAGGCATCAGGGACTGATGCGGCAACAGCCCCTGGCTTTCTGGATCAAGGGTGTTCAAACTTCATTCACTGTAGTTAAAGAGGTTTCAATGTTTGGTGTTTTAAGGCCTTAATATAGTGTTTATATCTCTAACTCCATAACTAAGTTAAGGATGAATTAATCTTGCATAAAATCTTTGGTCATAGGGGATTTTGAAATTATTTTTTTAAGACATCAAAAGAACTGTAATAGTGTTTCACAAAAGATAACAGCCCCAACTCCAGACTCCCACTGCTTGAGGGGAAACAGGACAGCCAAGAAACTGCAATGTAACAAGTTCTATTTTCCTTAGCAAAAGATCYGCAACTTTCCACTACTGACACACAGAACAAGCAGGATTGAGAATAGAGAGAACAATTTGCTACTGTCTGATACAAAAAGCAGATAGGATTACAATCACAGAACAGCACACAGACACTCCTGTGGGTCCAGGCTGCAGCAACAYAACACGTGGGTGCTCCACACCAGTTCAAACCAGGTCATAAAATCCAATTCATCAAAATAACCCTTTAAAAATAGATTGCTACAGTTGGTTTCCTCTGGAATCTAACTGCTTCAGGCTCCTGCCCGAGSCACCGTTTCCAAGGTGTCCTCACACCAGAAGGAAAAGTAATGTCTAGGGAGGTTTTAATGCAGTTCCTGGAACACTTCTCAGGGAAAATACACATAGAGATTGGAAGAGCAAAAAGGGAGCCAGGAGAGGAGATGTTTCCAAAAGTYATTAGCTGCAGCTGCTAACATAGCTGCATGTCAGATTTACAAAAGAAAACAAAAAACTTTTAATCCTGCTTGCACCCTTAGTCTGCCCTCCACACTATCCTATTAGTTTCAAGACTTTCATTTTAATCTGTATAAAGTTTCTCTCTTGACCATTTGACATTCAACTACTTTGTGTGCAAACAGYAGTCACTGCATATCCCAGCAGCAGGACAAGAGGAAAAGGAGTGACAGACTGCCCCCAGAGCACTCTCTTGTTCAGTACAACAAATTGGAGGCCTATTTGGAWTGGGGACACATCAAAAAAAGAGCCAGGACATGGGTTTGCTACTTCTTGTCATCAGGGGCACAAAACTGAATGCAGGATTCAAGGWGTCTCATCAGTGTCAAGTACAGGGGATTAAACATTTCCCTGGTCCTGCTGGCCATGCTRTTTSTGATACARGCTGGGATGCCACTGACCTCCTTGGCTCCCTGGGCACACTGCCAGCTCATGGCAGCCCTCACAGTGCTGTGCTTTGCACTGGTAGCCAGCGAGGTGTTGATAAGAGGTTTTGGCAACCGCTGAGCAGTGCTCACAGCACCAACGCTGTCTCTCCCACATTCCATCCCCCACCAGTAAGCTTGAGAAGGGACATAGCCAGGACAGCTGACCCAAAAAAAAAAACAAAGGGATATTCCATACTGTATGATATCTGCTTAGCAATAAAAACTAAAAGAAGGAAGAAAGGGGGATCATTTGTTGTTTATGACTCCTGTCTTCTGGAGCAACCACTACACATTCTGAAGCCCTGCTTCCCAGGATTTGGCTGTAGATTGCCTGCTCACAGGAMGTAGACATTAAAGTATTTGGTTTTCCTTTGCTTATGTGTGCAACCTCTGCTTTATCAAGCTGTCTTTACCTTGATCCATGAGGGGTTTTTCTCCATCTTATTTTCTTCCCCCTGGCCTGAGGAGGAGAGTGACAGAGATGCTTGATGGGCACCAGCCAAGGTCAACCCACCTCAGGCATTTACAGGGGGAAGAGAACTCCCACATAAATCTCTACAGGCCTCAGACTGGTGATCACTGCCTGTGCTATACCTCCCACGGCTTCTGTCTCTAAAGATAACTTCCAAAGAGGAAACTTTCCTTTGTCCRTATATTCCCAAAGGAAGATGCAACGTGACTTTCTGTTTCTCAGTGTGAAAGTTACTCTTTGGAGTAGCACCTGATTAAAAGTCTCTACAATTGTCTCATTCACATGTTACACAGAGAACATTACTGGGCAAACATAGGTAGGATGTGCAATCAATCAGTGCTCTTCAGAAGGCCACGGATATTTAGTCTACCCTGGACAATGCCATGTTAAGCAAACATGTGGAACAGCAACTCAAAGGTTCTGCATTTGCTAGATATATTCCAAGAGGAAAAATGTACGAATTAAAATGAGAAAAAGGAAGGGAAATCATATACTATAGCTATACTTCTATTAAATTCGGCTGTAAGGAAGCAGTCAAGAGGTACCTTCCCGTGCTGCAGGTAACTAACATGCTCACAGGAGACATCCACAACATAAACTTCATGGCAGAGTAGCTGACTCTGCAGCAAAAAGGAGCCGAGTACTTGTAAACAACAACAAAGCAGGATCAGAGCTGTAAATGGCTCCTGACAGCACACTCTTCATGGAGAGATCTCTGTGAAATATGGAATATATTAGCAAACCTGGGCTGGAAAGCAAAGCATTCTTAGGTAGGTGGAACTTTTTAATAGCATGTCATTAAATCTCTCTTACATTTAGTATTTAATAGAGGTTACATTCACAGTAGCATGTTCATTACAAAAGAAAAGCACAGGGATCTTACCAAAGAGCAAACAGAATGGACCCACAGCCCAGGTGCCTTCTTTTGTCAGTGTTTGTGTACCATGGTGATRAGCAAAATCATGTGGACGTCAAATTGGAAATATCCCTACTCTGCTACCCATCTTCTTTGGCCCTATCCCCACACAAATCTGTCAGCTGAACACAGGCCAAAATTTCTGCCCATGTAAATTACTGTACTTCCTCTGCTGTCACTGGCATTGGGCCATTTTTTATACCAGCTGTGGCTCTGACCTACRTATATTTAAAAATAGGGTCAAGTGTAATAAAAATCTTAAGACCATTTGACTTCTTGGTGTGGACATAGGCAAGGGGTGTTAATCTCATTTCCAGGAGTAAAGCCAAGAAGTACAACCTATCTGTAGTAGGTCACTGGCATCCATATATAGGCACCCATACCAAGTAGTTTAAGAAGAGACAAGAGTTTGCACATCTCTCTGATTTTAGCTGTCACTTCAGCATGAACTTTTGAAAATCCTACAGTAAAAAGGGATTGGGTGTGCTTTTCCTGGCCCGTGTCCTGTCAACAGAAGGTGAAGCCATTCTGTGCTTTGTCAGAGTTTGCTCCGCCACCAGGATATGGACCTCTCAAGAATATGAACACCAAGTCCGTATAACCTCAGGAAAACCACTTACCATGCCTGATTTTCCCTRCTCTGTAGATGAGACTTCCCTATTTTACACAAAGACTGCAAAACTTTAAAAAGTGCTCTGAAATGCTGTACTAACTCTGTGTATTATTTCTAACTACTGTTATCTCCATTACCACTGCACACCAAGAGGAACTGAGGATGGCTGAGTCAAGCAAAGGAATTGYTCACTCTGCTGTATGTGAAGCACTTCTTGATTTTGGAGGTGGATGCTGTAGAAACTTGCCCTCTGTCTACCTGAGAAAGAATCACCAGACATTGGGTTTGAACTATTGCAAGTGAGCATCATAAGGCCCCCAGGCTGAAACATCATGATGGAGCTGAAGCTGGAACAAACACTGAAATCAATCCCARTTACAGAAACCATGTCTAAGCTTCCAGTAACACCTTACTGCACAGTTCAATGATGAAGACAACCAGCTTAAAAAAAAAAAAAATCCCACTATAAGGATTTACATGCTGGGAAGTGCCATTTTTACAAACTCCCATTACCACATGAATCAGTTTCAATTGATTTAAACTCATCCAACCAACAGGGTTTCCCCTCCAGTTTCAGCAAYGGACGTGTTTTAAACCAAGACATTGTTAAAAACTTTCTCCTGGCTCTAATAGTTCAAGACCGTCTCATTAGGAATCTGATAAATAACCTGAAGCAGCAGACAGATTACAGACTAGCAGRAATCTGTAAGAGATAGCTGACCTATTTAACACTACAGCTAACTTTTGAGCAGGACTGAGCTGAATAGGAGCAAGCTGTTAACAGGAGTTTCACACACCTTAGATCTAAGTCCTCTACACTCACAARATCATTACTATTTACCCGGTAGGCCTGACTTTCTCCTTCGGACTAAATTTATCTGAATGCTTCAGACTGACTCAATTAGCATCACTCCTGAACTCTCTGCCTTGGCACATAAAAGCAAAGCAGGAAAGTTAAATTGCTGTGAACAGAGTGGCAGCCAGATCCAAGGAGGTCGGCTCTCCATGACATATTTCTGTGAACAAGAGGCATTCAACATGAAGCAGAACACGCAAGGATTTTGGCTCTGTGTCTTCACTTCATGTGGAAATGCCTTCTCTTCACAGCATCAAAGCAAGGCAGATATCTGGTGTACCACTATTAAAAGACTGCAGTSTCATAATAACATTCTTCAATGGTGAGGGACATCTAGAAGAGAGAACCTTACTATTTTTCCTGTGTTATGGCTGCCTTACCCAGTCTGAGCATGGAACAYGCACAGGCTTTACCTGTTCCTTCCTTTCACTATGTACCTGGGCTATCTTTCTTTTTTTTTTCTCTAGCATGTCAGAAAACTGACCTTTGGCTTTCTATCCCAAAAGCTACAACTCCAATCAAACCTCTTATTGTCTCATTCCTGTGATTTCCTCTGGCTTCTGACCTTCCCCACACTGACATCAGCTGCTTCCCTTCCATGGAGGATGCAGGCTGTGATCCCTTTCCCAGCCAAGTGCCCTCCAGTTCTGAAGTGCTCTGTTAGGTAAYTTTATGGCATTCTTCCATGTTTTCCCTACAGCTTTATTATTTCTTCCCTATCTTTCTGCTTGTACCTTATTCTCYCAGCCATTCCTTCTGCTCTGCATCCAGGGCTTGACTCCGTAACTCCTCAGGCTTGTCCTTCAGACATGTTTAAAAACTAAAGCAAAATATGAATCTTTCGTCAAATCAATTCACAGTCAACTTAACAGCTTTTACCCCAAGTGCTCAATGGCAAGGATCACATTTTTGTTCAGTGTTCACGCAGCATCTGCTTCAAAAGGAACTARTCAGTGATTGAGACAGCAATACAAATAATAAACCCTGGTAGAGACCCATCATAGCATTATGACATCGTAGGTCCTATAGGAGGACACCCCAATTGGAAGCTTTATTGCATTCACTCACAATCTTTCAAATACTTTCAAGCACCCACAGCTTCAAAAGCTGAGCATTCTGGCAGGTACAGCACTTGAATGGCCTGCTAAAAACCAAAGGCAACTTGCTGAAAGCTTTCATCTGGAGTCTCCACTAAACTTGTCCCGTGGGAAAAGACAGTAGTAAACAGTGGAAGAGAAACACAGTCCAGATCCTTCCAGAGAAAGTAAATCTGCATCCACAGAGAACTGCATATTTCTTCCTAGCTATTATTTTTAACCTCTTGCAGATTTATTTTTACTTCAATTTAAATSTATCTGTTATATGCCATAACATTATTATTATGGGAGACACTAAAATAGCAAAGTCTTCTAGGCACTTGATACCTTTTTACAAAACAGGGAATTACAGCCAGCAATGACTTGACTGCTGCTCACCACAGCAGCYACCAATGCTTGTGACCCTCCCTTTCAGCCTTAATTCTCCTATAGCTCCTGTGTGGAGTTATTCACAAAGTTGTGGTGTGCCTTCTCTTGATGTTTAAATGGTTGGCGGAARGGAGGAGGGGCAGCAAGAGTTTAAATTTAAATTAATCCAATAAATTGGATTAATTAATTTAAATTAATCCAATTTATTGGAATGAACTTCTGATTTCTGCTACCAGTCTGTGGACACAGCTTTGGACTCACAGCCCACAGCTTTGAAGCCACTGAAGCCACAAGCTAAGCCTATACATCTCATACCACAAACTACCTGGGACACTTTAGAATCACAGAGCAGTTTGGATTGAAAGGGACCTTTAAAGATCATCTAGTCCAACCCCTGTACCACAAGTAGGGACATTCCACTGTCTCAAGTTACTCAGTCCCATCCACGCTTCCAGGGATGAAGCATCCAGAACTTTTCTGGGCAAGGTGCTCAAGTGTTTTATCACCCTCATYGTAAAAAATGTCTTCCTTATCTCTGGTCTGAACCTACTCTCTTTTACTTTAAAAATGAGGGTTCCTATCTTACTGCAACTGATCCTTTTCTGAGCCTTGTCTTCTCCAGGCTGAAGAACCCCAGCTCTCTCAGCCCTTCCTCATAGGACAGCTGTSCAAGTCCTCCGAACATTTTTACAGACCTAACCTCAAGGCTTTAATTCCATGTTTCACTAAACTGTTTCAAATAAGCAAAAGTTTGTTTGTGCAAGGGTCTCCGGCTTTGGCTTCATAGTGTACACTCTAATAAAACCAAGCAAATACATTTAAATAAATAGGTTTCATCTTTGATAATCAGCTCAGCTTTTCCATGCTCCAACACTGAGGAACATCTCTTCTTATAAAGTCAAGCTATGGTAGATTGTAACTTTGCAGTCCAGACAAACACGGCTGGCAAAGCTCTTTGTGTTCAGCTTGGATGCTGTTTGGTACAACAGTCTGACATTGACTTACAAGACCGGTGAAAAATAAGCACTGCTAATTTTACTAAGTGCCATGCCAGAGCCTCTGGGGGCCATGCGCTCACCTACCTTCCCACAGAGTAACAGGATTTGTTCCCAGCTAATAAAGTAGACTTCACTCAGCCAAGGAAAGATTTTACTTAGGATGTCCTCCTTCTTCATTACTGAATGATACATCCATGGCAAAGCACCGAAGTTGATAACATCTCTCAAATACATTTTTTCTGCAGTGTGGGGGATACAAGCCGATAATCCCTGCAGATCTCYTTTTTCTCCCCCATTGCCCCCGTGGTTTATCATGTCCAATTAGCCATCTGCCATGCCTGCACTGCCATACAAAGGAAGYCCCCTCTCCTCCTCCGCAGCCAGTCAGCGGGGCTATTGTCCCTGCTGACAAACAAGAATCAGACACTATTGTTTCCAGCTGACCATGCTGCTCCCAAAGTAGGCTGCCAGTTGCCACTAAAACAGCAGGAGTGCCAGGGTACACTCCAGGAGCCAGGAACCATGCCAACAGCACTGATATTACCAGTGAACCTATGCAAAGCACTTTTTGAAATACATACATATATACAGAGAGAGAGAGAGAGAGATTTTCTGATTTTAGGTAACAAACCAACGCGGGCCAACTACTGCCCTTTCTATCGCARTTGTACTGGAGCATGACTGACCTGCTGCCTTTACTGCTTCAGCAGGCAGTCACCTGGCAAAGAAAGGATCACAATCCCCAGAAGACAGTAACATCTTGGAGTCAAATCTTTCATTGCTATGTTTTTATTATTATTACTGTTTTAAAGATAAGGCAYGCCTTCTACCACTTCAGCACAGCTAATTCCACACACCAAAACTACCCTCCCTCACTCAAAAAAGTGTTTCAAAAACCTGAAAACTTCACCATGTCTACATGGGTACTAATTATGCAAGGAGGTTAATTCAATTTCTCTCACAAACAACATATATTCACCCTTCTTCCCAAGGCCACTGAACTAAAAGAAATGACCAGAGCAGCTGGTCTGCCAGTCACCAAGATGTTAAATTGAAGATCATTTCCTCTTATTATTCTCAGCAAAGCATGATGTGACCTTACACTAAAAACTACAGTCTACCTAATTATGGTAGTTTTGTTCCATCAGCGAAACCGAAATGCTCGTTCATATAATTAAGGTTATTAAAAAAGGAATTTCATTTTTAGTTTTAAAGGTAATTTGTTGCCTTGAAGTGGAAGTGAAGCAAATTAGACCTATGGACCTGAATGTTTTCACTTTGTTCAATTTGAAAGAAACAGAAAACACTCCTAGATTTTAGTAAGAAAGCCACATGTTGATAAGAGACAAAGAATCCCAGTAAACCATAATTTATTCTAGGCACTCATTACTGAAAATGAGCAAACAAAGTGAATATTTATATTTAGAAGTAGAAACATTATTATCTTCTAAGCCCTTGATTAAGCAACAGAAATCACGTAAACTTCAACAAATGTTTTAAATGGTATTTAACACTCCTGCACTGAACATACACAATTTCAATATATCACTTTGAATGTTCACTGAATAGCTCAAAATAAAATAAATGAAAAGCAATAGAAACTAATGTGAATCCACAGTAATCACACAGGTTAGTTACTTTCACAAAGACTTTGTCTAAGTCAAAGACTTTGCTCTAAGTCTTTGTCCTGGATACAAACACAGGGGTCACTCTGAACCAAATACAAAATWCAACATGAAAAGGTAGATATTTTACTGAAATGTTACTCCATTCTTAGCATGAAATGCTCTGAATCCCATTTCAACACACTGCAGGCCACATATCACACAGGTGACTGACTTAAACCTAGATTTAYGATTGCCATTGCCGTGCCTGGCCAAGTTCTGTTTTCAGTTACATCTTGAAAACTCCCAAGCAATTCCTCTGAAGTTCTCTGGATCTGTACAGCAGTAACATAATCCATCCTAGAAGCGAGTGGGAAAGAWATAATTCAAAATATTATGACTTCTTTTTTTTACAGTCCTTTACACTTTAAGGCTCTCCATTTAGACAATCATATTTGACTTCTCTTTTCATATCCAGGTCTCTTTTGCAAAACGTGTATTGGAATATCCACTGTTATTCTTGCCAGATTCTCTAGGCAAAACTCCCCAAGTGGCAGAGTCCCTTCAGTTAAACACAGGGTGCGTGAGCCATGCAAGGCTGTAAAACGGGAGTTGTTTATCCAAAGAAATATTAAAAGCAGGACACCAGTCCAAATCAAACAAAAGCACAAATACCTCTAAGTCGTTTCATGACTTTAAGTTCCAGCCGTAAAAGGCACAGTGCTATGGGTTTATAAGGCCTAATACTCCATAAGTATTTTCTTTGATGTAACTATGAAGTACTTAAAATACCACTGGGTACTGTATGGTACATGTCACCATGGAGCAATAAAGCTGCTATACATCCATAATCAGCCTTTCCAGAGACCATAAGGTCACAGCAGCTGAAACAACAGAATACTTCATTTCCAACYTTCAAGAGGCCCAGAGCACCTGTGCAGCCAGAGGACTCCCTAAAAGCCTCTTAACATGGGGGTGTGCCTGGAAATTACAGCAAAGAAAACCCATCAAAGCCACTCCCATTTTTAAAACCTCACGTTTCCCCAGCAGGTTATTATTATGGGACTTGATAAAGTCCAATATGGGACACAGGTGATAGGAAAGAGTGATAGTTATATTTGCCTGGCCAGGCTGGATACTCACTTGTATCCATACCACTCATCATTCCAAGACAGACACAGCCATCTCATTCCACAAGTRAAATGGACTACACAAACACCACAAGAGTTCCTCTTTTGTGATGACTTCAGGATTCTTTTCGTCTTTCAGAGCCTCAACCCAAAAACACAGTGTAGGCAACAGGTTCCCCCCTACAACTTCTGTAGGTGCCGT
This sequence comes from Malurus melanocephalus, assembly GCF_030028575.1. Lineage (NCBI taxonomy): Eukaryota > Metazoa > Chordata > Aves > Passeriformes > Maluridae > Malurus > Malurus melanocephalus. The sequence goes on along the minus strand of NW_026623326.1, from coordinate 1,731,118 downwards.
ATCAAGCCTCATTACAGTGCCTGTGCTCCAAGCTTATGTTCCCTATTCCTCCTTGTCGTGGAAATCAAGGATTGTGAACTTCAGTACAGATGAGCTCTGAACAGTAGACAGGTGTGAAAGGTCTCTTCCTCTGGAAGTAATTATGTTCAACATTAATTGAATGAATATCAAATAGACTAAGTATCTTTCTACTGGCCTACACAATGCAATCTCATCCAGAATAAACACGTAACTGTCAGATAGCATCCCTGTTGCCCTATACATACTTATGAGTGAGAAGGAAGGAAACAGTATGGGAAGAAATGTTCTTCTGAACATAAATCACTCATTTAAATTGCTCCCTTCCAGCACTAGACAAAAAAAAAATCCTTCTTTTTTGTCACAAGACCCCTCAATCCAGCAGTTCCTGCTCCATTTCTCATCAGCAACTGCATGGCAAGAGGGGGAAAAGGGCAGTCATTGCCACCAAGACCTCTTGATTCACCTTTATGTCCTTTCCCATATCTACATGAAAATTCCTGAACTAGCAGATCTGCCTCAGAGAGTCCTGAGGTGGAGGAGATTGGACAACCACAGGGCAGAGCCACAGCCTTCCCCATGCACTGGAGAGGCTTGGGGGTACCTGGTTCCCACCTGTAGTGAAACAACTGTCCTCCTCCCCCAAGCCAATCACATGGAAAAATAAAGAACACCTACATCAGACAATAAAGAAAGAAAATAACAAAACTCACATTCCTGACAGGGTCAGAGGTCAAAGCCTCCAGAGAGCAGTACCGATTTTGATTAAAAGCATCACCCCAAAGAACACAGGAGTTTTCCAAGTGGTAGGACAGACCTGACAGTCTTTTCTGCAGCAGAGCCTCCTCTGTYAGCACACATTACCAGATCAGGCTTCATGAATTATAAAGTCTCAAGTTAAGGAAGCCAGGCATCACACCAACATCTCACCCCTAGTGACAACTCAATTGAATCAATTCACTTGCTCTACGAGGAGACACTTGAGTCCATCAGCCTCAAGGAGCACTTCTCTGCTGACATCATTTCAAGCACATCTTTTGATCAAACAGCCTGGCCAATGCCAATCATTTAAAGTTATTTAAGAGCAGAACTGCCAGTCACTCGTGCGCAAATGAACAACACTAGAAGTACAGCTGGCTGAAAAGCAGAGAGCAAACAGAATAATTCATTGCATSCAAAGGAGATGGAACTATGTCAATTTTCAACTCACTCACAAGAAGTRTCAATGACAAAGTCAGGATCTTCATATTAGCCACAATCAATGTTAAGTGCCAGAAAAAATAAATTAGAAAATAAAACTGTACCTGCTAGTGCAYAAGAAATATTGATGACTACTTCTGCTAGTAATTGGTAGTTTRCTAAATTGTTCTGTCACYRACCTCTATAAATATTAAATTTTTTGGTAAAGGTTTTCCTTATGTGTTTTACCCGTTTCCAAAACAGACTGCAGAAATTACTGCAGCTTAACCAAGAAGCTAAAACTTTCTCCTGTGTCTGTGTTGGAGGGRTATCTCTTATTTGTACACTTTGCAAAGTGACATACTTTATGATTGAAACTAAGTATTTGGATTCCATTCCTCACTACAGAAAAGTTTCAGTACACATTTAACACAGACTATTAACGTTCCAGAGAACTTGGTCGTATTTTACCAGTCAAAAAAAAAGACATAAGAAACTTGGTAAGGCATACCTAGGGATAGATTCGGTTTTTGACTTAAACATAAGCTCAAACAGAAGCGATAGACATCATGCAGAAATTGCTGCTACAATTCAGCAGATGGTGTTATCCTACAAATCAGAGATGGAGACTGCAACAGTAATTTCTGCCCTTCATGTCCCTCTAATTATTAATTTTTATCCCAATTACATGGGATTGATTCTCTAAAAGAGAATTCCTGAATTTCTTACTGCATGTATAAGATGGAGAAAATTAGAATAGTCCCTTTCCAGTCTGGGAGGTTTTAACTGACTGCCAGCATCAACTAMAGAGTTTTTAAATCCACCCTTTTCTTAAAAGTCATTCCTAGTTCTCGTAAACATAAGCACCATTATCACTTCGTGTTAATTTCTCCAGCTGGACTTTGCAGGTACAGCTCAGAAAGCTGCTCTCTCAGGTGTCCCCGCTGCTAAGGGACTGGTACCTGGAGTGTTTGGGCGCTGCTGGGGAGCTGCTCGGTGAGCGGCGCCACTCCCAGCATGAGCCTCCTCTGCCGGTACCAGGGAGCAGCCTATCGATCCTCCCGGCTCAGTGCAAAGCCCGGCTGRTTGCTAAAAGCCTCTGACAGAGGTTTAGTTGTTTTGAGTCCGTTTTTTAAACKGAGAATGATGAATTCATGCTTTTCTATGTGATAACTGTGAATTTGGGAAGAGTTTAGCCTGTTTAGTATACACTTGTGTTATTAGAGCAGCTAATCTTTTCAAACCTTCAAATCTTTCAAAATATAGATTCATTTTTCAGTTGATGTATGTAAGACAATAGTTATGCTTTACAAATCCAGAATACGAGTCAGGACATGGTATAAATGGAAAAAATCGTATATCAAGGGAAAAAGAATGCTAAGTCAATGCAGGTCTCGGTAGCTTTTACAAATCAGACCTCATCTCACAGTCCTTACTCAGCCAGGATTACTATTGTCAGCCTGAGAGGTGTGGGAGTCAGTTGTGCCCTGGCTACAATTGTTCTCTCAAGCCCCACATCAGCTGTTCTCTCTGYCATCCATTAAACCCAACTTCACACAGGCACAGCAGCAGCACACAAACCCCAGAAGAAAACGGGCCCCAAACACCACAGAGAACCAATACTGTCATACCACACAACTCATACCTTTTCCCCTCTCCTCAGGGATGTTGCCAGGCCACTCTAATAGCAGACAGCCAAAAATAATTACTTATAGTTAGGAGGTTTTTTTTTCACATCATCTTTTTGGAAACAAGATGCTACATAATGGTGCAGAAACATGAATTTTGCCATCTTCTGTGATGAAGCTCAAGGTAAAGCGGACAACCATCAGGGATGGCCTATGCATACATGCTTCAGTGCAAGGACAGGACCTAGGCACCTCTTCCAAGTCCAGGTTCCTGTAATTTTATTTCCTCTAGAAGCAGAAGTGTTAGGAGAGTCTATGAAATCTCTGAGCTGAATGTATAATGCAGGTTACAAGTGTATTCAAGAATCTACAGGTGAAATTTCAGGTGAAAGAGGCAGCTTTGGAGAAATGCCTAGCCACATGGCTCCCTGTGCTTTTCCCTTGTTTAGGAATACCTTTTTATATGAACTAGACAGATTTGACTCTCTCCAAATTCAATTCTGCTAACATGCTTATGTTGAGAAAGCAGTGCCACAGAGAAATGATTCAGCTTTGGGTGAAGGAGGGGAGAGAGTGAAAAGGTAGGGGGRAGCCTTAATTAACACGTTCCTTTTAAAAGGAAAATTGGTGGGTTATTTTGCTTTTATTTTTTTCTAACAAAWCTGTCATTATTGAGACTTAGGAAATTATCTTGTAAGCAGGTATGTTATCAACAGGCCAATATTCTATGGCTTAATGACTTGTGGATCATAAGATACACACAGCCAGACCTTATTATACTTATCCTCTAGATCAAAGGGTTTTCACATAAATGGGGTGCAGTCTACCATAGCAGGGAGCTGCTGCAAGCCTTCAGGATTTTACTTCTTTAAAGTTTTGATGATTACATAATCGCTTTTTTGTAACTGGAGCTCAAAGCATTGTGTGTAGCTAATGAGCAGGTAGAAAAAGAAAAACAGCTGAAAAGCAGGGTCTTGACAAACAGCTGTGGCAGTAAGTGTCAGTCCTAGCCCAAAAGGGTCAATYCCCTTATGAAACAACTACTTAATCCTTTACAATTTTTAATTAAAAATCTACCAAGAAGATTATAAAACTTTCTTAAGATTTTGACGGGGGAAGGGAGGAGGGAGGGAGGTGTGTCATGCAGACCACAAGTTGCTTCAGTTAAGATGATCACCCTATGCAAAGCCATGTTTCAGAGCTGTGGGGGCTCCCACACAAACACCACCTCACAAATGGGTGATGCAGTGGAGACCCCAGCACGTACCTATTGCCCACAGAATTTAATTAACCACTGCTTCATCAGCAAAGGCCCCCTATGCTCTGCTGTAGTCCAGCTACACTTTGGCCGCACTTCAGCATCCTCTGAATCGGGAGAGTGAAACAGGGCTCTCACCCAGCCCTGAGCTACTTAGCGAGCCCGTCTCGGCGAGGTCAGCACCCGCGGCGGGCTGCGGGCGAGCGCTGCCCAGGGCGCCTCGGCACTCACTCACTGCCCACCCGAGGGCGGCAGAAGTAGCGCCCGGCGCTTCGCCCGGCTGGACCGGGGCAGGCGGGGCAGGCAGCCAGCTCCGCTTCCAAATACCAGCCGGTACCCGGGTGGCCGCCGCCGCCGCCCGGGGCGGGGGCCCGGGGGGACCCAGCCGGCGCTGCTTCCCGCGAGGGTGACAACGCGGCAGCTCTCCCCGAGCATCCCCGCGGGGCTTTTGTGCCTGCTTGGGGCGGGGGCCTGGCCGGTCCTCTCCTGAGGCGGTGGGAGCGCAGCCCCGCGGTAGCATCCTCCCGGGGGCGGGAGGGGCGACAGGGGCACGGACGTACAGAGGGGCTGCGGCGGACAAAGCAAAGAGGCAGGCGGGGACCCCCTCCATCCCCTCTTCTCCCCTCCCCGCGGCTCCGCTGCTGGCGGTGCCCGCGCCGMAGCCGCCAGCCCCGCATCCCGCGGCGGAGGTAGGGCCCGGCGCTGCCCTGGCCCCTTCCCCGCGGCTCCCCTACCTGTTCGGAAGAAAGCATCCACCTCGGAGTCAGGGACAGCGCCTTCCTCCGCCGCCCCTTCGGCGGGATTCATGGCTGGGGGAGAGGCGGCGGCGAGCCCGGCAGCTGGTAATATCCAGTGAGTTAGGGAGGAGGAGAGCCGAGAGAGAGAGAGAGAAAAAGAGGGAGGGAGAAGAGGAGGGAGGGAGGGATGGAGGCGCGTTCAGCTGCGAGCCCAACCGAGCGCCGCTCGGATCATCCCTTCCGCGGTGCCTGCGGGGCGGCTGCCCCGGGGCTGGGCTGCGCTGCCCCCGGGCTGCGCTGGGCGGTGCGGCCGGGGCGGGGTGCCGGTGCAGAGCCTCGCTGCCGCCGGCCCCCTCCTCTCCACCCGCTATTGTTCCGACCTGCTCCGCTCCGCTCCGCTCCGCTCCCCCCGCCGCGGCCGCTGCCCCTCGCCGCGCTGACAGCCCGGCCCGGCCCCCGGCGGCCGCCCCCGCCGCTTCCCTGCCGGCACTTCCTGAGCCAGGCCGGGCGCCGGCCGGGGAGGCTGTGGCGCCCCCCGCCGCCGGGGCAGCCCCTCTGCGGGGCGCGGCCGCTCCGGGCGGGGCGGGGGTCCGGCCGCTCCGGGCGGGGCCAGCCGGCACAGGTGCGGGCACAGACGCCCCGCGGGGGCCRGGAAGGAAATTTTTTTATTCCCTACCCTTGTGCGCTTCGCAGTCGTATCGCTGTGCATCCCCGGGCTGCTCCGCTGCCATGTCTCCCCTCTGATTAGCAGCCGCGGGGGCACGGCGCGACGCTCGGCTGTCAGCTGGGCAGGTACTCGGGGGGCGAAGGTGAAGGCTGCTGTGGTTATATGGACAAAAAAATTATTCTTTGTTTTGGGGTTAAGTAGAGGGGTTAGGGKTTTTTTACGTTCGGGAGCTGTGGGGCACGATTGCTTTGGAAACGATCAGCGAAACTGCATGTTGTTGCAGGTATGCCTTCATATTTTATTCTTTACAGTCCTTGGTGACTAGAGAGCCAAAAAGGAGTTTGGAGAGCCAAGATTCTGGTCCCAGCTCAGACATCGATTCTGCTCGCTAAATTATTTTCTCTACTGTAGCTTCAATATTTGTGATTTGGGATAGTAATTGTCTCAAAAGGAGTGCTGTGAGGAATACTTGTTTGTACTTTGTTAGCTGCTGAGTTAAATGTTCTTCCCCGAGCTCAGCTATCTAGATTTCAAGCACAGACAGGCAGAGATAGACAAAGACAGATGTTTGCCATTTGGGCACTTTCTTCGCCCGTTCACCTATTTCAAGTTTCCCCAGCTCCTCATCCGTCTATAATCACATAACAGCTCCAAAATAAGCTTGAGGAGAAATGCTGCTTTTTCACCTATTCAAACCACCATTGTAAAACAGGAATGTTACTCTCACACCCCACAATTGTTCATCTTTGCTTCCTCTCCCATTAGAAAGAAAAAGCAACTGTTGGTGTGAYGACCCCTCTGGCTGTATTACCCTRGGATAACCCATCCTTGCTGCAAAATCCCATCCATCACTATCAAGAACAGAAGTCTTTTAGCCTGGATATCCCTGTGGCCTCARTGTCTTTATCCTGTAGGGATAATGCCTAATCATCACTCATTTGCCATTGAAAATCTCTGATGTTTAAGGATCTTGAGGGCAAAACATCTCCAAAAACCTGGTCAGCACAGGGGGATGCACTGGAGTACTTCAAAAGAGGTGTCAGCCTAGTGCATTATAAGAAAGAAAATACTCTGGCTAGCAGAAGTGTCAGAGCCAAGTGGTTGTAAGTGATGCTGTTTGGATCAGTTCTCAATCTGTAGGTAGTTTAGCAGTTGAAGCTAAACCTTTTCTGTTTCAGCCCAGATTATTTTAGATACCAGAGRAGCATGGGTTTTCTCCACCTGATAAAACATAGGGGAAGGCTAGATTTGGATATATATTGCACTTGATAAAACGCCTGAAAATTTCTCTGCAGAAATTTAACTGTCAAAATGGTACTGACYAGGCAGGATGAGCACAAAGGTCTCAGTTTTATCTCCTCTGACCTTACTKTATACTACTGGGATTGGAACAGAATCTCTAAATCTCATCACTGAATATTCACTAGCCCAAACCAGATTTGCTCCCCAGGAATCTTACAGGCTGATTTAGGAGTGTGAGCTTGGTAGCTGGGAAGAATGTGGTTTCCTTATGAAACACTTTGAATCCACTCAGAATTTGGTACAACCTGGTGGTTTTTAGAGTTAAAGCATTCTGGAGCATCATTAGAATCTAGACAGGAGTTACCCATAAGCAAGGAAGGTTTAGCAATCATCCAAAGGGAATTATCGTTGTCAATGATGGACAAATTTATATTCTCCTTTCATTAGGAATCCTGCAGAGGTGTCCTACAGCATCAGTTTTAGGAATCCTATAGGCTACAGAAAGCATATTTGTCTGTATAACCTGCAATCAAAGGTGTTARAAAACATTGAGGGAGGGAGTGCAGTTTATTTTGCTGGCCTGCCATACCAATGCCTACACAGATTCCTGGTAATGATTAAACCAGTGAAAACACTCATACTTAACCATATAAAATACTAGTATCTTCTGAAAACAAATGATTTTTTTTTCTTCCCAGAAAAGCTTCATTARAACATGAATGATCCCATATCTCCCATAATTTAAAACAAATGGGGATTTCCACTTTTTAAAGAATAAAGGTGTTTGGAGGGATTTTTTGTTAGTCTGTCAAGACTTAGCCATGCCTTTTTCTTGCTCATCTCTGCTGTGTAAGACACAGCAAGTTTGTCCTTCTCTGCTGGCAGCTCCACTGGCCAGGGAAGCCCTGCACAATATATTCACTGTTTTCATGGGTTTATCATTGAAGCAGCAGTCCTGTTGTCACTTTTTCCTCACACCTCTCGTATGCACACACCATAGCAATGCAGGATGGGCAGTACTACAGTCCAATATCAGTAAACTTTTGTGGAAACCCAGGCACTGAGTGAAAATACTGTTTTTATTAACACTGCAAGCAGAACAGGGCTGTCACTGTAAAATATCATTAACAACTAGGAACCACTGTGACTTCAGTTCAAGTCCCAGCAATGAGTTTACAGTTTTTGTTGTTCAAAGAAGAGCTGTTAAATATAGAATGAAATACTATCTGCAATATATAATTCCCTTTTTAGATATAATGCTGAAGGCACCTACAGYTTCCTTGAAAAGCAAAACACAGGAAAAAACCCTGTAGAATTACGTAAGCCAAAATACAGTAGTTTCACTGACAGACAYTGCTTTAATCTTTTGCATGGCTCTACTTGACAAATACCTCAATCCATACCAAACAACTTAGTTTAACTAGGTACGAATGTTTTTCTTTTTGACAGCCCCTAAAGCTGCTCAAAGATCAGAAACTGTCACACAGGCTTTTGATATAAGGCCTCTKCTACAGTCAAGTTTTCCAATGGGATAGCAATAGGTGGCATCTGAGATGAAACATTTTTTAGCTAAATCTCATGAGCTTGCATGCGACAGGATGGGAGGAGGGAGAAGAATGTGAACAAGAAATCAGTAAAATTCATCTTTCCAAKACAGCAGATCCAAGACAGGAGAAATATATTTGAAGGCTCTAGGACAACTGCACTGCTGGAATCAAACAGAACACTGAGAAGGCACCTACAAAGGGGTGTCCTGCACAAAGGCTTGGGAGTCCAGGGCTACATAGTACATGRGCCAAGAGTTGTCATTCAAAAGGGACAGGGAGAAAAACCATCCTGCCAGGTTTAGCAGGCAAGCTGCAGTCTGCAAGGTGCTGCAGAGACCATTTCTTGAGTAGAAAGTCCTTCCCATTCAGTGACACAACAATATCTAAATAGAGAGTGTTATTAGGTGGTGGGATCGAGAGAAAATCTGAATAGTAAAGCAGGAATATATAAGTTTTTTTAAGAACTTAAGGCTGCCTTGTTATTAAGTTATTTGCAGTTACATTCTGGGGTATGCAAAAAGAATTTTTCACACTCAGAGACCTGTTCAGGCCTATGTCTAGGAATTAGACTTGAAATTACTGTTCTCCTATATGGGACCAGACACAGTGGGGTGGAAATTTCTCTCTGTATTGTAGATTATCAGGCATCCTGCAAGGGAAAATCTTCAAATCCCCAGAAAAAGGGTGTTCAGAGAAGCCTGCAGGGCAGGATGAAGGAGGCAGAGGACATGTTTCATATGCTTAGACTCAAATGCCCATATATATGCCAAAGATTATTTCTGGCTCAACAGACAGCACGCACACATCAAGGCTGGCTTTGCAGCACCCACATGCACATTTATACATGTGGCTTAGCTCTACTGTTTTCTCAGATGTGAAACAGCTGTATGGGCAGGCATAGAGCTAGCTCTCATACCATACCAAAGTCCCTGTCCCAGTATCATCCCTACTCCTGGATTGCAGCTGAAGAGGCAATGTCTGCTCAGTTGCTGTCTCGGCTCCTGCTTTCAGAGCCAAGATAAATTCCAGTTTCCCCAAACTTGGACAGAAAGCTGAGCAATAATCACTTATCTACAARAACATCATCTCACCCTGAAGAAAGCAATAGCAATTAGCAATTAACAAAACAATTTTAAAAATACAGAATATTTTTATCACTGTGGCAGTGCAAAGGTTTACTAGTATCTGTCAGACAGACAAATGCATCTGCTCCATAAGTCTCAGAACTGCATTTGCCACTCTAGCCACAGAACCTTAGACTGAATTAGCAACAAGCAGAACAGCTGATGCATCCAAGAAGTTACAAGTCCTAGCTAAGTTTACAGATTTGAGTCCAGAAGAGCCAATAGTGACTGAAGCTCCTTTTCTCCTTGGTAACTGGATTCATTTGCTAAATAAGCTGCAAATAAGTGCCAGTGGATCACAGATTCTGTTWATCAATTAAATTAATAAATCTAAAYACAAAAGAGGTATCYCCCAGACAGGCTCMRTTTGCTACAGCAGGCTTGAAAAGAGAAGGTTGTGTTGGCCAAGTCTACACTGTACTTTTATGTACATAAAGAACACGAGTCTTAAGCACTATTAAGCTGGAACATTTTATTCTAACTAAGTTTTCTGCAAACTTTTAATCCTGATTCTGAAATTCTGCCAGATTCTTAGCGATACTGAGCAATCCTTATTTACCAGGCGCTCCTGAATTCCAAGCAACYTCCCAGGCAAGTTCTGACCAGTGCAGAAAGAGTTACAGAGCTRGACCAGAAAAAGGAAGTATTAAATATTGAAGTGTTTTGGGAAGAATGTAAATGTACATAGTAGCTATTCAGAAAACCAATTTTAAAGTGAAGCATGCATTAAAATTAAACAGTGACTACTACTTTATTACCACAAGCTTTCATTTCAATGCACTTGTAGGATACTAATTTCACACATGGTTRGACATAAATACTAACCTGTTTTCCATTTCACCAGTATAAATTAGTGTGAGAGAGAAGTTTCTTCCTGTGACAAAACTAGTGGTGTTGTATACAAAAACAAAAACAATGTGAGCCCAGTTTATTTAATTTTTTTACCAAAAGTTAGAAAACTAAATTTTTGGATCTGTAAATGTGCCATAATGTTTAATCTTTGGAKTCTCCTCAAAAGCCCTAGTAAACTTAGAATTAATCAGCTAACATATCAAATGAGTCATGCATTCTTAKTGAATCAGGTGACAACCTTTCAAAATCCCCTAGAACTCCTTACTACAAAGTACACTGTCCTTGAAAATCCTGCCARCAGCTCCTGTAACTGGCAGCTGTTTATCCAGCTTAGTGCTTTGCCATAACTGTAACACTGAAAATGTACATTGTGATGTTCACACCAGACTCCACCCTCTAAGTGGAATGGTTTTTTCCATTAATTAACCAAATTAATAAAGTTAATCAAATAAATGTTATTTTACTTTTAAGGAAACATTACAGTATTGCTTATGTAAAGGATTTCGATAAATCTTATCTACAGAGCCTCACTCAAGCAACTGTCAGAAGATAYCCCTCAGCGGTATTCTTTGTGGCAGTTAAGATTTTGGTTTGTTGTTTTGTTTGGGCTTTTTTGGTGGGAGGGTGGTGTTTCTTTAAAAATAATAGAGTTTTTGAAGGCAGGAATCAGTAAATTACTGAGACCAAATCTGATGCACAGGAGTCATTTAGTGACTTTGAGTTTTCCCCACACTCCTGCAAGCACACACAGCAGTTCTTGCAGTGACATCCCAGGAGCAGTCATCACTCTTCCTGGCACCAGAAGCAGGGCTCCGTTACTCACTTCTCCCTGCTTTCAAGTAACTACTTCTCTCCAGAGAGCTTTAAGAGTCTTGCTGAGCACATTTCCTCTTCTGTCACTTTCCCCAGGTATATTTTCATCCTGGCTTACAGCTATGGCTGGAAARGTTCCAGATGTTCTCCTTCAATTTTGGCTTTTTCTTTCCCACCTAATAGCAGGTCTCCTTTCCCTGCTGCCTATAAACAGAGATTCACAAGGATGGAGAGTAGCTCCAGCTTCCTCCCAGTGTTGCTTGTGACAGGCGGGCGTGATGGAGGGGAGGTGTAGGGATACTGGGAATACAGGAGAAGCACATGTSACTGCAACCAAAGACTTGTTACTAGACAAGGAGAAAGATGTGCCCAAGCAGCCACATCCTTGTTTCTGTATTTCCCAGAAACCCTGGGCTGAGGGCCAGCCTTCCATCCCTCTCCACAATAACTCCAGACCTGGCATTTACCTACTTGCAGTGGTAACTCAGATCTCAGTTCAGAGCCCAGCTTACCTCTGAACTCTAAAAGTRGGTCTCTACTGCCACCACGTCTTGCTCAGAGTATTTTACATTTTCCATGCATTAAAAGATCAGGGATGGATTCTGGTGGCTCACAAGGAGACCTAGACAGTCAGGGATGATAATGTACATATGGCATATTGAAGATTTCTGATGAGGTTTGTGCCCATTCCAACAACTGCAAGTATTAATGTTTTTTCACACTAGAAGAGATGGTTCAGTGGCAGAACATTCAGGAAAGAACTCTGTATAATTTGGGTTTTCAATACATACTGCCACTTTGATATTTCTATTTTTAGYTCCAGTGCTGATGGGGCCAAGATTCATGCAGAAGTCTGTGGATCTGGTGTGCTGACAGCTTAGAAGGAGACAAAATTAGGAACCAGATGGGAAGTCACAGACGACACTAKTCTGCAGAAGGGGCGAGACAGTATCTGCAGATACTATTTTCAAAACAATATGTTCCTAACCACTGTGACACTTGCTCTGAGAGGGAGGTCATTTATATAACAGCAGGTAAGACTGACATACTTTCTGCAGAAGAGCTGCCTTCAAGGTAGGTATTTCTACAGCCCCATCTGTCAATCTGATAGAGGCTGGTATCAAAATTGACCTCCGGGGAAGCTGTGCTATAAATTCTTTAGGACCACACATGGTTCTGAATATCTTTGAAAACATAATGCCTCACAGCTGCTGGAGCTGAAGTACTGCCCTTCTTCAAAGGGTAAACCCTTAGTGTTCATCTGGATCTGTTTAGGAACACTGATATCTGCTAAAAAGAAGTGCTCTATATCACTCTGACTGATATAATGAATCCAGAAATTGTACACAAGAACCAACCATCCTCCTTTCCTTGATTGTGTCATGTCAGCTCTTCCCTGGGCTCTGGTGAACATCTGGAAGAGACCAACTCCATGCTATGCTAGCAAGCCTCATTGCATCATCAGCACTAGACAGCTCATGTTCCAGAGCTGCCAGGAGTCTGAGCTATAGGCCACAGGCCATCTGGCTGACAAGATCCAGCAACAAACATACATTAAAAACAAACATTAGGAGTAAGGATTCCTAGATTCAGATACAAGGTTTCTTTATGCTTGAACTGGGATGTACCAGAGAACYATTACCCCTCTAAATAATAATTAACCTATCTGCAAGAGGACTATARTGTATACATGCCCTCGGGTAAGGCTAAATTCATTACAGTTCAGTGAAATACTCTTAGATCTACAGCTGAACAACACACTACTTCTGGGTGAATTTTACTCTTGCAAGAAGCCTTAGTGGATCATATGCATAGAGSTGATTTCCACATTCCCATTTATGGTGGATGGTAGAGAGCTATAGCAGGASACTTTGGTGCCCAAGAACACACATTCCCCTTCCAACTTCTGTCTACTCCTCCCAGCTGGCACAGTCTGAGCAACARCCACATTCATCCCCATTTCCTCACGGAAACAACACCTTTAACCCAGCCACCCCTGACCCAAATYTGATGCTCTGCAAGTGCTAAAGAATAACTGATTGTAAGCTCTACCAGGAGAAGCTTCTATCTCAAAGATACCTCTCTTCATCCGTTATAAAATTGAACAGCACAACATGACAAATGAATTTAAGATTCAAATGTCAATATTGCAAACATATGCGTCTTTCCTAGGCAACAGAAATAAACACTACAGTCATTATCATTCACACAATCAAATATAATTTTAAATCCATAAATTCGTATTTCTTTATACGTAATGGCATTTCAATCCTTTTATTTTAATCTCTTGCCAAGATTGCCAAGACCATCCCTCCTGTTCCTTTCACATACATGTGGATATACACGCATACTTGGGATGATTCTCCCACAATCAATGGAAAGTTTCACACACACTTCTTTTTTTWAAATTTTTCTAAAATATGGGAAATCAACACTAGTTTGGGCAATGAAGATCAATATTCTCTACTAAATAGTTTTCTTCATTTRCCAATGACTATTATCTTGTCTAACTTATTAGATTAAATAGATTTTCTATGCCTTGTATTTGCAACACTGGCCCAACTGCAGCATTTAGTTTTAGTCAGTAGTGTACATGCCTGCTATTGACTTTACCTGTGGTACTGGARTAAAACCCGTGTTCTTGTGAAATTAAAAGCCTGAGTCCCTCCAACATCAAAACCACTGTGTTTCATCCAAATGCCTTTCAGTTTGATCAGTATAAGCTGTTTTTATTGCTGGAAATCTCAGGTTTAAATACCACCATCAGCACCACTCATCATACATTTAGATTGTATAACCAGAATGAATCCTAGGATGTTTAGTTGGGAGCAATTTCTTACTTGAATTAGAAATCAACATTTTTGTAGTCTACATGCTTTCAATAAAGTGCATTGCTCAGAAAATTATTCTTCCAAYTTGTACTAATGTGGCCCAGGATCTCCCTCACTACTTCCTTCTGCATCAGTTCTTAGACCTTGCACTACCCTYGATAACACCAAGTTCTTACACTTGAGAAGTTGCAGCTAATTCAGAATACATCAGTGCACAGCAGCAGCTTAAATTATTTCCTCCAATGCATTATCGTGTGTTTATCTTCTGTGAATTTCATTTGCYATTATATTGCCCAATCATCCAATTTATTAAATCCTTCGGGACATTCTCCCTGTCCTCCATACTTTCTTGCATGGTTTCACCACCTCATTATTCAATTCATCTTCTAGACCATTATGGTGTGTATTGAAAGGTATGTTCTCCAAACAACAAAGTGATTATTCTTAAGATTGCATTGGATTTTGCTGTGATACATTCAGTGGTGCAAGAAACACATCCATGAAAGCATTAGACAAAGAAAAAGACTCCAGCATATGTCCCTAAATAAAACAAAAGCTGGGTAGACTTCCCATGGTCACCAGGGACACAGTATTTTGCTGTTCCAGGCCCAATAACACTTTCTGTGGTTTATGGTATGCTGGCAAAACCACACTTACTTAAAATAGAGCCTRAAGCTTTCAACCCCTCCAGTGCAAGAGAGTTTAACATCCCCCCTGCACCAGCAGTGGCTGCCATTTGCTTTAGTTCTCCTTGTGCCTGGGAAGAGCACCACAAACTTGCTACTTCTTACTGACACACTTTCCTTCTAGGAGCTCATCCATCTCTGCAAACCCAARTGCAGAGAGGGAGATTAGTGAAATGGAAAAGAGGAGAAAAGGAAAGCATCACCATGCTGGGATCATGCCAAGAGCCTGGTAGACTTAGGCACTCCCTTCCCMCTACAGTTCTGTCGATGTGTAGTGCTGAAGACCATGAAAAAAATATTTTAAATCCCTAAAGAAATGAATACATCTGCCACACTTTGCCAAGGCACAGAGCTGCCTCCCTGCTGTGCTATGGTTTTGTCCATAACAGTGTAGGTGGAGATTTTTAGACAGTAACATCAGGCAGAGGAGCTAGTGACTCAGAGTCTGCTCTGAACTTTCAACCTAACAGGAGTCTCCCTCTGCGAAAAACTTTAACAGTCTTCAAGAAACCAATCCATGAAAAGGTCACAGAAACCTCCTTCTGAGCCTACCCAACAGATGTTGCTTTTAGTTCACCCCACAAGCAAAGGCATCCACTTCTTCAGAGTCCAGTATAATTGTCATAGAAGTCAGAGGAAAGACAGTTTGAGTTCCATGGCTGTCATTTCCTTATTCATTTTGGGAATACTCTCAGATRAAGCCAAATTGTCATTAGCCTTCTTTCAAGATTTCAAAGAGAATAACTGCAGGGTTTGACTCTTATTGGTAGTTTCTTATTCTTTAGGTCAGTGCTTTCCATTTCCTTGCAGCTGGCAATTTTCTACCCATGTTTTTAGAAAGCTCATTTTTCCATGTTTTTCTCTGTAATCTCAATGAAAGACAACGTATCTGAATAAAAAATGGACTCAGAGGTTGATTAGTAAAGATAATCAACTGTGACTGAGTTGTCAGCAGTAAGTGGAAGGACTTGGTGGTTCTGGATGATTTACACACATAAGTGTCTGCGTGTCTGTGTGTGTGTGTGTGTGTGTGTGTGTGTGTGTGTGTGTGTGTGTGTGTGTGTGCACGTTCTCATACACACACAGGAATCTCTGGATCTTGTAACAATTCTGCTTCTGTTATGGATTTGCAAAACAACCTCAAGCAATTCACATTTCTGTGCTTTTCTTTTATACTTCCATAAAAAGGGTATAGTGATACTATGTGCCTCACAAGAATGGCAAGGAACCCTTGTTCTAGTTTATGGTGTTCTGAGATGCTCAAGGAGCACTATAGAAAACTGGAGAGTTAATTGGTTCATAAATTGTCAACCTTGTGGTTAAAAATAACTGTAATACGTCAATTCTTTCTGAGTTAACACAGAAAAAGGCAATTACTTATGACAAGGTAGGAAGTTCAGGGGTTTTTTTTGCTGAAATGTACCCAAATGCTAATTATTGTGCAAACATTTATAGCAAACTACCACTCTTTGGAGGCCTGCAAAACAAACTTCAGTACAAACCAAACAMAGGCTACAGCACAGACGGCTATGCACATATCACATACACTTTGTAACATATTATTGTAATAATAATTGCTTCAAGACATTATGATGYAATTATAACACCGTTAGGGAGACAAAACAATGTTTCCATGGTTCCTCACGATWCCCAAACCATTCTCTGAGTCTGTATCAGAATGAAACTCTCATTGTGCACAMATGGAGTCAATGCTGGACTGACAAARTGAAATGAAAGGGTGRTGCTGTGAATTGTTTATGAGCAACCTTTAACAASAAAATGGAAGCAACACCAACACAATTCTGCAAAGATGGCACGATGTCCAAATTAAACTGAACTAAATCAGAGGCATTCCATTWAAATCATGTTATGAACAAGAGCCATTTATGCATTAGTGATTCAGCTTTTTAAATGAGTCAGTGACAATAAATGACAATGTTTTGATAGTTCATCTTCAATGGCAAAAGRATCATCTGAGCCATGAGCCTTCTTTTCCCCCCTTCCTCTGATCACCTTCCAAGGAGACTGTAAAGTGCCTTTCTGGWAAGAAGAGTGGTTGCATGAAGACAACACTCTTGAGATCTATATTTGCTCATTGTCAGTGACCACCAGAGGAAAGCTCTACTCCTTTCTTTTCCTATATCTCATTTTTACTGTAATGTCTAGAGAACACGCTAATATCAGATGTTATCTTGCCACATAATATCTATACTGTACTTGCAGACAGTCCCTTGTTTGGGAGAGTTTGAAACCTGAACAGCAGAACTCACTAGGAAGTTTCAACCTAAATATTACATTTTAAGAAAAAAGGCTTTCCAAAATTCAAAATTTCCCCACAGGAATATTCCTGATTTGCTGACTTTGTTTTTTTCTTTCCATTTTATGATGAARAAATCAAATTTTCTTTCTTTCTCTTTCAACTCAAACTCTTTACCCCTCCATTTTCATTTAAGCTTAGACCTGCAGCCTGAACCACTACCCATGATGTGTCACATCTCCACCCTTCATAAGACACCACATGTTACAGGGGCCAATCTGTTAAAAAATCCCRGCCATACAGAAGAAATATCCTGTAWTGGGCTAAAGTGAAGATGAGGCAGAAGCTGCAATCCAGACCAGCATTTAGGCACACATCAGTTCTTGGCTACGTCATCCAGATCTGTGCATCTGGAGATGCACCAGCTCAAACCCTACACTGCAGCCACTGCAGCCTCACATAAAAGCTTTGACACATCTGTGCCARGCAAATCCTCCTTCTCCTTTTCAAGAGCCTCTTTAACGGAAGGAAATACATTGTATAATACAGAAATCTTACTCAAATGACCACCCAAAGGATTAGTGAAAATGGGTTGCCCAGTAATGGCATTGATTTTTATTTGACCTGCAGTTAAAAGTCCAGCCTGGGAAGGCTGATAATAGAAATAGCCTGTAAGGCTCATTGCATTGAATAGAGGTCTTARGATGCATCCTGTATTAAGATGACTTTACCCAAATAATTTTCTAATTTTTCTGACTGCTTCCTGCTTCAGGGAAGTGTGGTTGAACAAARAGATGCCGAACCACTRTCACCTCTTCCACTCCCATTGGAGYGCAGAGAGGATCCAGCATGTGCATACTGTAACCTCACAATTTCCATAGCAACACCAGAAGGATCTTGTTAACCCCAGGTAGCATAAAACATTCACAAAGGCTTTAAACCATTCAGCAAGTCTCAAAAAAAAAAGTGCTAAATACGCTGATTATAATTTAAAATTCCTGATAAGAGCATAATTTGAAGTCAGCAGTTGAAAAGGAAATCTCTTTCAGGTTGAAACAGTATTGCTGTTCTGCCCATCCAGCTTATCATAAGAAAACTCCATAAGCATAATTTTCTGCTTTTAAAAAGGAAAGTATTCTTTCAATAGTTMATATGAATCACAAGGGAAACCTTACTACAGAAAAGAACACATCATTACAGCTCAGTAATAGTTGTTTTTTCTATATATCTGCTATATAAAGGTACAACACAACCTACAGCCAAAGAGAAATAGTGCAGTGATGGGGCTATTGCTCCCTCTACTGTAAATATTCACGATTTCTTATTACAGGTGACACAATACAATCCATGCCATTAAAAATACTTCAACTAATCAAAAAAGCAGCAATAAAAAATATCATGTTTTCAGAATGGCTTAACAAAATGATTATGTTCYTTAGTAATGTAGTGGGAAGGATATCCAAAGAAATATGWWKTTTTKKGGKTTTTTTTTCCATTTATAAAAATCCAGTTAGGTAAGTTTTAACTTAAAAATATAAACACATGAGGAAAACTTTCTGCCACTGATCACACTCTTGCTTCCTAGTAGCAAAGCAAAAAACAGAAATCTTAAGTGCCCRGTGAGAGGTATTTTGACCTTTGGAACAGCCTCCCATTATGAACATCAGCACTGAGGAAATCAGCAAATTAATCAGGGAGAGTGGAAAATAAACAAGAAGGTGATTCATGAGGAGATTTACGGGGCTGAATTGTACATGCATGGGAAAGCAAATTATTGAATAACACAGAGTCTTCCGCTACCAGAACCGCCTCATTTCTCAGCTCAGCATCCTAAGGAGCTAACTCCTGAAGTGCCAGACTCACCCAAAAAGTCTTCAAACAAACTCTGATTCTCTGTCAGAGGTCAGAGGCTGAACATAATTTTATCCAAACCATCTAAAAATAGGTTGCTATTGAGCAGAGGACAGAGAGGAGTTGCCTTAGCATCAAATTATTTTTCAGAGGCTTTATTCCTTTGCAACCAGAGATTCGTAATTTAAGGAAAAAGCTTCTTCTATCCTTTCTGCAATATTGTAGTAATGGAGAATGAGAATATAGCCACTAGATTTTTAGTGCAAGATTCCTGCTGGGAGGCAATATGAAATTGCCTTCTCTCTTTCTGTCTCTGCTATGGCTCAAAGCAATCAGCAGCAAAGAGAGTAAGCCAAGGAGGGGCTTAGAGCAGCCAAATACCAGAACATCACCCCTGCACCTTGCTGGCATTTGCACAGGCTGCAGCATCCTTGATAAAGACTTCTAAGACTCACAGGACAGAAAAGATTCATACACCTCCAAACTTTCCATCTAAATATTTCATGTCTATCCTTCCTCTAAAATATTTTACAGGAAGGAATGAGGTAACTTCCATTTTCTAMTGCTCTGAATTACATAGGATAAGGTTCCCCAGCTGATTAGTTTTAAACACACTCTCCACTCTTCTGCTTGGACAAGGCACCTCTTCTTGATTTATCACTGATTAAAATCAATAGTAAAATCCTCACTGATTTCACTGAGCGATGGATGAGCTCTCTGTGCTCCTGCAAGGATCTGAAATCGTGACTGTATTTAAACACAGCGATTTTTTCCTTTGTGCCAGAAAGCAGTGTCAGGCACTTTGGGGAGTGCCTTTCAAGTGTCTTTTTCACTCTGGGCTCTCTGCTTGCAGAAGCATATGGCTCTTTGCGCTTGAAGCCCCATAAATCTGCATTAGTTTAAAATATATGAATGTGAATAATTAGCCTAAGATTTCAGAACTAATAAAAGAGAATACAAGTTCAACATCACTTCTAAGCATTCCTGAATTTTACATTATCACGTCACTGACCACTCTTTTCCAGTCATAAAAACTTCTTTCAAAGTTCAAAAATACTTTTTTTTTCTTTTGAATCTTCATGGCCAAATACCTTGTGAAGATTACATACCCAAAATAGTAGCACCATCACTTGAATCTAATTAAAACAATTTGTCAGAAACATGTTTTAAAATTCAATGAGACCTGTATAGCCAGCCATGAGTTCAAACTACAGTTATTCTGGCCTGTGTATAATTGGAATCACAGGGATTAATGAGCACATACAATTGCAATTTTTTTCCTCCACCAAGGTTTTTCATCTTAAAGGAGGGAAGAAATAAGTTGCAAATAAAAGTTGTGCATTTCAGAATACGCTAAAGTAAAAATCATCCACAGAGAATAAAAAGGGGTTTTGATGTGGAAGAAAGGCTTGGCCAAGTCTGGAACTACTTACAAAAGTTTTACTACTAAATTGTTTTCATGACCTGGCCAAAAAGATTTGAGATTCAGGTGTGTTTGTTTTCAGACACAAGGATTATTGTCTTAAATTAAACTTGAAAGTTCTAGATGTTTAACCACCAACTGAATTAACAAAAGCCATTTATTCAAGTAAAGAGAAAACACACATTAAAATACAAGAAGGAAATTCCTTCTTTACATGCACCTCCTTTCCACTTTGATTATTCCTTATCTAAAGACAAGAAAAAATAAAAGTGAGATATAATGTCAAAGTGGCTTTCACTACCTTAATGCACCTCCCGCTTCAAGCTTCTACCAAAACCTTGCAGCTGTTTCAGTCCTTGCCCTATGTTGGGGCACAAAGAACAGAACAGATAGACAACAGTGAGCTTTTACTCAAACTTTTCTCTCCAATCGTAATTTATTAACTCATCTGACATTTCTTCCATGGTAGATTAGAGGTGGGCAGCAACAGGCTACTCCAGCTGCTGCACATCACAGAAGATGAGCAGAACTAAAAAGGATAAATTTCAAAGGTCCCATATCTTAAATCACACTGCTATCACAAAAAGAGATATGGATTGCAAAGGCAAGGAACTTCTTTTATTAGTTCAGCAGCTATAACTGGGAAACATCAGATATGATTTTGGGTGAAGAATTCTTCCTTCAGACCTTTGAAATACTTTTCCCTAAAAAGAGGTACACATTCCCCAAAATATTTCTGTTTTTTACCAGATGCCATCTCATCTAAAATGTAGAATSTTTTGCTCTATTATTTGCCTTACTTATACTTTAAGGTTGGATCATCACAGCTGGAACACTGCAATAGAAAGATTGCTGTAGCAAGATTGAATTCTACATTTCTTGTTAGCTTTGCAGCAGGTTAGGGAGGCACCAACATCCTTTCATCACTCAGAAATAGTTCTCCAATAATAATCTTAACTGATTTCCAGACACAAAGAAGCCTCTGGTGACAAGAAAAGAAACCTTCATGTCAGAACTCAGGACTCTAATTTAGTCATTATGACTGGCTTAATTAATAAGTGCTATGCCATATCAAAGCTATGTCTTTTCATGGTTTTGTTCCCCTTCTCTTATCCTGATCCAAAGCTTACCTTTTTACTAGCTTTCCACAGACTCAGGGTAAAACTAAACTAACTAATCCAATTCAGTTAATAAATTTATCCCTCACTGGCATCATACACTTGCTTCTCTTGCTTTTCCCTGAGGAATACATACGCCTTTAAGGCTTGATGAAGAATCAACTCACAGAACATAATTTGTGAATATACAGATTCCCTATGTTTTCACAGCTTTCCCCATATACATAATAAATGGTGTTTGCATGGTGTGGGCAGAGTTCTCTTACTGACAGCTTGTCTATGTAACGCTTCTATTTGCTGTAAAAATCCAACCACTTTTATCAAAGCAAAAGGTGAAAAAGGCAGGCTCTGGCTGCAGCTAAACTAATCAACAATAAGCTTCCTTCCAACTTTCACTGCCAAGCCACTTCCTTCATGGTCATTACATTGTTATTTGTACAGCAACAGCTGCTTTACAGCGGGAGTAGAAGATACTGCTCCTTTCGCCAGTGCCAGTGGGTGATGGGAGGAGCCCATCTCAGACCTGTGGGGATGGACTCACATGGAGAGCCTTTGGGCAGGAATGTTTGATTGCCTTTCCAGGGCCAGAAGAGAAATCAGGCTCTCATTTTCAAATGATCCAAAACAGAAAAGTGACAAATGACACTGGCCAGACAAAAGGAGGACTGCTTTGTAACAACATGGTCACATGATTCTCTAGTTTCACTGTGTGTTCAAATACATCAGGTTTTTCTAAAGTAAAGCTATGATTTAGCAGCCTTCCTGATTAGCCAACAACTGTGTCCTAGGCTAGCTGAGTATTGTATTCCTATCATCTGCTTATGTTAGAGGAAAGTTAATACCTGTCTGTTAATTTTCAATGATAGACTCAATCCTTTTCCCTTGTTMGCAGCTGAAGGCCACTGAGGTGGTTTCTCTCTCTGCTGCTGCTACACAGCTCTGAACTGGGGCACCCTAGGCCTCCTCTCCCAGCACTGCCTTCATCTCCCACTGGCCCTGCAGCAACCTGTGACACCCCAGGCACCACCTTGGTCTACCTTGTGCCTCATTCCAAGCCCCAATCATTCTTCCGGGGAGTTGTAATCTAGGTATAATACAAAACCTTAAAAAGAACCTTATTTGATTTCATCTTGTTTAGGCAAAGGAAGGAGATAGGCCTTCTGAACTTAAAGTATTTGTGACAGGTGCCCGAATCCGTACTTTAAGAGTACAACRCTCTTCAAGATAATAAAAGGCAGGGTTTTATTTTAATTTAACTGAAAAGTTTGCAGTCATATTGCAKTTCATCTTATTTATCAAAGAAAAGCTCCAGAGTCTTTCTGAAYCTTAATTACATTAAAATAACATGGTAGGAATGAAGTCAGTTGAATTTGTTCATTTACAATGACATTTACTGGAATAGGCCCCATGGCTAATTTGGGAAATAGACAAAGCGGCACTTTAACCCCATTTGTCCTCTCAACTGGCCCAGAACATTTTTCCTCCTCCAGCATCAGAAGGCAAGAAAATACTTTTTTGGCTGAAGAATTGTAGCATTTTGAAACTGGGAAAGAAAGAACGGGCAAAATGTGGGGCAGTAGGGACACTTCATCTTAAAAAAAATACACTGTAAAGCAGGGAGTTRAAAACACGACATCCTATTTGCAAACTGTCATGCACAGTGTACAAAACCTGTGGCTCCACGCCCCAGGCTGAAGCCCTGATTGCAAGAAGATGCCAGCACCAAAGGGATCATCGATGACTGTGTGCAGCAGGATTGAATCCCAGATTACTCCTACAGAGCACTTCTATTTGGTTCCCACTTCCAGTTWGGCCCTTGCTAAGGCTCACCAGCCACTGCTCCCTCCTGGGTAGAAGGTTTTTTTGTAAAGTTCAGCCTCAGTTGCCACACACCCACATCAACACTCCTATTTCATTGCTATTTGATGTCAGTATTTCTCTGCTGGTGTATCATCCCTTACACATCTCCCTTGTTAGTGGACAGAACAGTAAGACGATGAACTGGAGGTCTTCTGCCATTTACATTAATGTCACTAAAACTGCAAATGTTAATATTGTTATTTAGTTTATTGAAAACAGGCTGAAATCACACCAGTAATCATGATTTAGTGAACAGAGCTTATTTTAAAATAATACATTCTCTCACTTGACACCCTCTTTCTTTTCTCCATCTCCAGGGAAAACACTGTGTCTACGCCTGACTTTTCTGCCTATTTTTTTCCATCATAGAAATTTGAGGGAGGACAACCCTATGTCGCTTTGCAGTGTTCTTGGCTTAAACCAAATCTAGAAGGGGTGCTAAAATTCTTGATCATTTCTTAACACAATAGGGGGATAAAACCTCCACAAAAGATTGTCACATAGTAAAGAATAGAGAAATAAATCTGGAAAATACAATAGGAAATAAAAGTTGCATGCAAAAGAAAAAATATGCATAGCAAGTGTTTTTGCTGTATCATTTTCAGCATAAATCCATAGAAAATCTAAGGAAATTATGGATTCCTCTGCMGGCTCCCATGATAAAGAGCTCAAATCTCTCCACCACCTACACAGACTGCAACAAAAGCTGATACAGAGAAAACTAGAACCAGAAAATGAGAAAAGTCATTCTTATTCTCTCCAATTCCCACCTGATAACCTTCCTGAAGGTCAGGCCATTCCCACATGRAGATCATTATTCAACCTCTGCCACCAGACTTGTCCTTAAAAGCACGATCATATTTATCATGAGTTTCTCATTAGTTTCTTGATTTGTAACTTAATGCTTTGAAAGAAATATTTGTAAGTATCATGTGTTAGCCAAAAAGAGGTCTCACAGAGCAGTRTCCAAAGAATGCTGCACCGATCAGCTGTGCTAATTGCTTCCACCAGCTTGCTGAAGTGCCTSAGCTGAACATAATATGGAAAGTACACTTCTCTTTGCACCACTGCAAAAGGATTTCCAGTACCTCTCCCTGAACAGCTGAAGCTGAAGCTATTGCTATTAYTGAACTATTACTGTTCTTATGCCACCATCCCTTGATACAAATGACGGAATGCTTCTCCATTTAGGAGTCACTTTTATTTGCTCTTCTCTGCTGTTCCTCCCACAAGTTCTATCTTACTATAATTTTTTGATTTAGTGCCTTTCCAACTGTTTAGTTTCCCAGTCCAACTGTGCGCCATCAGGACTTCACTATTCTAGTTTGTTGAAAATGACAATTTTTTCTTCTGCTACTTGGCGTCCTACACTTTGATCCTTTTTTTTGCTTTCCTAGTAAGTTACTCAACCCTTTCATACTTCCTCCACCYATTTTTTCCTCCTTCACCTCCTCCTCTTCTTTCTCAACTGCTTTCATCTTTCTTCATCTATGTGCTCTAGCTTCCCAGTTCCTCTTCTCTTCAGCTGAAAATGTAATTTTTTTTTCCTATAGACTGATAAAGCCTGATGAAGTGAAAAACTTCATCTTTAATCTTATTTTCTTATTTAGTATGGATTCTATTAAAATGGAGTTGGTCTTTCTGCTTTAGAGTATACTGATGAAGCATTAACAGAGTTCCAGTTATGTGGTGAAGGACCAAAGGAATTAAAAGTAAAAGCAAAATTCAGGTTCTTTAGATATTTTGCTAATTTAGATATTAGCTAAAATTATGTGTAGATGTACACAGAACCTTCATCTTTCATTATGTACTACTCTTTGCAATTCTCTGGTCTCTTTATGTTAGCAATGCCAAAAATGACTGGTTAAAACAGACCAAAACAGATGTTTATCCAAACYGGCAGGTTTCTGGTGATAGACAGGGGACTGACCAAGCTGCACAACAGGAGAACAGGAGTCAGGAATGTAAYATTTAACAGTGGCCTTTGTCATACATGAGCATGGGTCTTTTCCATTCCTGGAAACATCTGGACAGATGCTGTAGGACACCACAGTCTCCTTCCTGATGCAGAGGGATATGGATATGGGGAGTGAGAAATCCACAGAAGGCAGATGAAAGGACAGATTGAAGGGCAGGGAGTAGTTGCAAGTGTGAGGTGGATTCACAAAACTGGTGTGAATGTCATCTTTGACCCACAGCTTGTTCAATGAATCTCCTTCCTCCATCTCCCTGCGACCCTCCCTTCTTTGATTCCAAACTTCCAAAGCCAAGGCCAGAAAGGAAATATCCAGCATGTCAGAGGCACTGTGCCTTCACCAGCTGATGGCCTGTAGTTCCTAGGTGCCAATATGACTTAAGAAAAATGTGTATTTGATGAAGAGTTGCAGCCCATCACACAATACTTCTTGTGCCTTTTCTCCAGAAAGCATGGAAGTAGCTGCATGGTATATCCTAGGCGGGGGTGAGCCAGCGCTCCCTCTCTGCTGCAGCTGTATAGTAACTGCTCTGCTGGGTCATGGACTGAAGAGAGAGAAAACTGCCCTGGTTGCTTTATTTTCTGTTTGTCTTTGAAGCATGGAGTTTACAGGAGAACTGGAGTGGAGCAATGACTGATGGGATCCAAATGAACTGTGATAAACAGGCTTCCTCCTGGCACTCCTGTAAACCTAGGGGCCATGAAGTAAGAAAATCCATCAGCCAGGTCATGACTGTCCTTTTTCTTTTCCTGCCAAGTGTCAGAGCAGCAGGTGGTTGGAAAGGCTCAAGGGTCATTTAGGATGAGTGACAGCACACTTTGCTTCAGCCATGGCCATATGCCACTCCTGTGTCATCTCATCTGCACCACAGAATTAGGGAGCRAAAAATTTGCTGCCTGAAAGAGATACCCTACTTAATATGGCTGCCCTTGGATTTTCAGATTGAATGTCAAAAAACCAAGATCAAACAAGAAACTTACAGTAAATAATTGATTTTGATCTCTCAGGCTTGATGAAAGATGTATCCTTGACATGAGAACATGAATATCAGAGTTTCAAAATGTATTCAGCATTCAAACCCTTCCATCTACACATGTACTGCACCCTGCTAAGGTCCAAAAGCAGACAATATATGAAAGGCTGGGTGTGCAAGGCTATTGTTTCCCTTGGCTATGGCTACAAATAGGGAAATTATAAACATTCATGAAACATCCTCCCCTCCCTATATAAGGATCTTGTGTTACAAAACAAGCAAGCTTCTCTTCATTGTYGTTCTTCTATATCTCTCACATACTCTGTTCTTTCCAAAAGCCTGGATGCAAACACAGCCTGCCTTCACTGACCAGGCTGTTGGCTTTTATTTTTGTCAAATGATCCCAGTGCTCCAATCCATGAAGGACTGATCAGCCTCTCTTCTCTGCTCACCTTCTGATCAAAACATGGAGTAAAGAAGGATGAACCATTTGGAACAAATTGGGGGAGTAAGGAGTGCAAGCAGTTTTCCTCACACTCATGGTGTGCACATCCACAGCCTCCTGTGACCTGCTTCCATCAGTGGTCACCACACAGCTTTCTCTGGGACATGGCCTTTGCACACCTGRATCCACTCATTAAGTTTAAGGATAAGATTATTATGCTTTTGTTTTTATCATGAARTTACCAATGTTATGCTAAACCAAGAATTCATCTTTCTTTTGAGATTAATTAAACTCATTCCTATTGAACAAGGTTTATGAACTATTCTACACAGTAAGAAATTATGGCAAAGAATGCTAGAATATAAATATGAATCTCAATTAAAATTATGTAATAATTATTTAATGAAACACCAATAAAAATTGTTTGATTTAATTTTCTCAAGGACTAAGAGTCTATATTTTCAGTKTCTCTGATTGATTTAATATGTTCTCCACGAGCTTTACTTCTGCTCTTAGCAATCCACAGGAAAAATTTACTGTACCTTTCTTCTATTACACTTGCACAAAGTATCTTAAAGGAGAAACAGAATGAAATATGATGTTTTTGTCATTATGTTCTGACTTAGTACAACACAAAACATTATTTTAAATTACCTGCCTGTTTAGGCCAACTTAGATAGCAGTGAGTTTAAAAATAAATATGTATGTCTAGGTTAAAATAATTAAAATAACTATGTGTGTGTATGTATGTGAATATTTTCAGAAGTTTCTCAAATGGTTTCTGTGAATCCTGAAGGTGAGGAAGCCAGAGATACCTGTTCATTTCCCAGCTATCTGGGTGCTACGGGGAGTCAATAAGAGATGAAAGCAGTCTGCTGGTTTTAATTTATACCAAGCTCCTGAGCCCTTTTATTGAAGTAGTGTTTTTCCAACCTGAAGAGCATGAAGTCCAACTGCTACTGAGGCCAGTGTCTCTTGCAGATTGTTTTGTTAGAGACAGTGTTCCCTGCAGCTTCTGTGCAGGGAGAAGAACTTGCCCATCTACCACCTTTTTTTCATGGAGGAATCTTGCTTCCTTTTGTGCTCCTCCCACAGAGTTTCCTAAAAGGCAGCATGATCTAGCACTCCGTAATTAAGATGCCCATCCTTTTCCCACAATTTTCAAGTACAAAAGCCAGCTCTGACATCAACAAGAAAGAGAAAGTAATATTATTAGTGCTAATTGGTTAGTGACAAATCTCTCTGGGACATATAAAGCCTATTCACAAGCTGAAACATTTACATTGGGGAACATGTAACTGAGCAAAAGAACTTCATCAAGAATCCTCAGCAAGCRTGTAACCAGTTCAGCACTGACTTCAGCTGGCTAACCCCAAATATTCAGTTCACACTTTGGTGAGCAATGATTTAGCAATACTATTCAGGTTTTTGCATCTGTGAAATAAAAAACCTGCTTGAAGGAAGAAGTTCCACAAGCAGCAGGCAAACTCCCTAGCATTTTCTGACCTTCAAAGATATTCCTAAATGCAGTTTTAGACAAAAGTATCAGGAAGGGAGAAAGACTTTTTAATGTAGAAATAAAAKAACCATTTTTATTTCATTTGTTGACTAAAGTCACACAAAGAAGTATTGCCAATTTCTGCTGGAAGTTATTTAGGACTCACCTTCAGAAGTGTTTTTTCTTGTTTCACTGTTTTTGAGCTAACACTTTCCAAGTCRTATTTTGTCTATTAGTAATCACTTGGGAGATTATTATATTTTTTTCTTCCATTCATTTCACTCTTAATCACATTGAACAGCAAAATCGATGAATAAATTTCAAGACTGTGAATAGTTTTTCTGGTTTCATCCACTGCTTCRTGTGCAGAAATATAATCCAAACACTAAATCAAATCTGTGCCCATCCCATATCTACTGAAGTGCCCAMTAGGTTCACATGATGGCATAGGTCACACTCCTCTCTGCAAGAGACCACATGGGACAGGAAGAAAGATACCAGCATGGAACTTTGTAAAGGCAGATCCACCATGAATAAAGGGGTGACACCTTTGGTGCAAGAAAAAGGCAGCAGAAATAGGAAATAAACTAAGGGGGATGACAACTATGGGACTCAGAATGGGGAATAGAATTATGAGTGAAAGTGAGGAATCCAGTGGGACATACTGAGAACAGAAACAACTCAATGTAAGTCAGCAAGCTCCATATCTATTCTGACACAGATACCAAGACCAAGGCCAGCAGTTTCATCTCTGAGAATTTTCTGGTAAAGACTGTGATGGAGCTAGATGACAAAAAGCAAAGGATAGTTCCCATCCCATAAAACAGATTAGGAGAATTTGGGCTTAGAGGATAAATGGTTTCCTGCGACTGAGATCTATTTTACTGCAATAATTGCTTTTCTCAAAGAAGATAGTTAAGGTGAAGATGATAATGATATCAGTGATTTAATGCTCTTTAATWCTACTGAATAATTTAAGGTGAAGACAATATTTTGCCTTCAAGCCATTACGTGCATCCTTTGATGTAGTCCCAGTGCTAAGGAAACATATGTAACACAAGCCTATTTTCAGTCATTTCCTTATTGTTTCAAGGAGAAGACAATGATACATTTTCTATTATWTGGTGTATAAAGGAAATAATCACAAGTCTACTAGTAAATAAATAGTAAGTTCCTAATCATTTCAGATGCTTGAGGTTAAGGTCCAAAAAGAGAAAAATGTATTTGGAGTACTGATAAACTCATATTCAGAAAGCTCCCAGTGGCTAAACCAAGAATAGAGGTTCAGCYTCCTATCTCAGGTAAATGTATTGATTAATAGGGAGTTGAATGGATTTACATCAAATGTATCAGGCTCAGCTGAGACTCCATTTTAAATGGATGGTAGTATCTGCCCCAGGTTTTACCTAATTCCCTAGAAAGTTACTCAAAGCTGATAATTTTCACAGGCAGAGGAGTCTGGTGCTTTTATTTTTTTTTTTAATACATGGGGGAATTTCTCAAACCTACAAAAATACTACTCAGTAATATATATAAATAAAAATTACATAAGCAAGATGCATACATTTAATTACAAGGTTTGTTGTGAATCTGTTCCCCACCCCCACTGCCATGTTCTGAAGCCAACCCACTCCATCAACAAGCCTAACCAAGAATTACCAAGCAGTTTAGAAGGCATAATACACTGAATTGTTCTTACAACATCGTCTGACAAAACTGATTCATCATACTGTRATGTCAACATTGAACCAAAATGGTGATTGAAATGCTTGTGTTATTAATTACTTTGCTGAAAGGAAGGGAAAGATTTTATATATGAAGTGTGTAGAAGTTGCTACATGTAGGTAGATTAAAGGAAGCAGATTCTAATACCAAGGACCTAGAAGATGAAACCTAGATTAAAAATTCCCATAACATATTTTAACAAAATATGTTACTTGGGGGAAATCTTGAGGGGAAAAAAGGTAGCTATTCAATACAGGAATGTGCAATATTCTACAGTGAGTCAGGATTCTGCAGCAGTATACACAACATAAAGAATAAATGGATTTCTCATGCTATTGCAGTTAGCTTTGAGGACTATCATGAAATTCAAGTTCAGCATCAGTTCACAACGCTGTGCTCTTGCAAAAGAGAAAAACATTGTACTGGAAAATATAAACAGGGGTAACATTTATAGACAGATGATGTAATCCTCTTGTTATTCTTAGCATTGGTAAGGTCTCAGCTGAAGTGTTTTGTCCCATTTTGGGCATTATATTTCAAGACAGATGAGTATCAGCTGAGGTTTTCAGATGAGAGTAACTAAAGTTTTATGAAACTCAACACACAGGCAGGATTGAGCAATTTTAGGTTGTTTACCACAGAAAATCGAGTTACAATGGCAGAGTAATTGCCTTCGAATCTTTAAAACACTACTGCAAAGAAGAAAGGGAAGTGATGTTCTCCAAGTTCATGAAGAATAGCAAATAAAACAGTAGGCTCATATCTATCAGGGAAGATTTAAGACAGGAGCAGGATAAGTTAGAGGAGCAGGAGCAGTGAAGCACTGCTCAGGAGGATGGAAAATCAGAAGGGCCAGCTGCTCCCTCAGTTGTGGCCAGGAGCCACATCCAGTGCCACAAACAACAGGGCAGAGACCCCCACCCAGGGCCCGTCCCACTGCCCCTATCAAGGAATCAGGGCAGGCCAGGGGAGGTCGCTCAAGCCAGGGTTATCTGGCAAGTTCTGGTGATGCAGCCGGTCCAAGGTCAAGCCAAGCAGCCAGTCAGCAGACAGGGATCAGGAAGGCACATGGCCACACAAAGCAGAGCTGTGGCTTTAGCCTGGCATCCTATGGCATTGCTGAGGCACGGACTGATGGCTCTCGGCTGGGCTGAAATAGAAGTGCCCGGCCCAAGGGCAGGCACAAGGGCTGTTCCAAGGGAGGCTGGGCAGGACCGTTAAGGCCACTGATGCCCTCAGGGCTGCAGGACATAGAATGCCACATGRAAAGGCTGGAGGTCTTCAAGAGCAGGCTCCTGGCAGAAAGGGCAAAGACTTCTCTGATCCAGCTTTGGGGCAGAAGAGACCAGGTGACCCCTAGGCTTGCCTTCTTTGTTTTGACATCTCAAGTTTGATGCCAGAGATCTGAATCTCTCTACTGCACATCTGCTGTGGCCCACAGTAGTGCTCCCCAGACAAGAGGCAGGATGCTTTGGACAGAATGGAAAGACATCATACCAGAATTCTTACAGGTCCTGGATCAAACAACAAGAGATATCTTCACCCCTTCTGGGGCAAATATATTAATAATTGATAATTTACATCCATAGCTTTCCTATTCTGTGATTCCAGTAATAGTGTTAGCACTGACTACATTTTTAGTTTGGATAATTTGCTTCCACCCATATGTCCGTAAATATTCTATATGGTTAATACAAATACAAGAGATGGTGAATACTGATCTATCAGCTCTTCCTATATGGAGGAAAGTGGTTATTTCTTCAGCTGTGCTTCCTCTGGCCCTGAAGATTTCTGGTTTTCATACTCAGATCACGTGCTCACCCAAGTCACGCTCCCATTGCCAAAGAAAGAATATGCATGAATAAACATCCACTAACAAATACAAAATTATAGTCAGACCACACTTCTGTAAAATTAACATTCTTCCAGATGTYACAAAAGTAGTTACTTTCTGTACTCACACTGTTAATTTTACCTCTGTTTTTATGACTTGTAATCACTTATGTGCTTCCACTTTTTCCTCCCACTTTACTTATTGTTATGGAGTTTTTTTGCTAGAATCTTTCCTAAATGTACCCAACAAACAGGTGCTTTGGGCATYCAGTTAGTCTGTGATATCACTGATGCTCCCCACATACCACAGCACACCTTCAAAAGAAAAACTTAGATCAAGCCCAATTCAAGTGTTTGGGGGCGGGAGGGGGCAGGGATATTGGATTACAGAAAACTTTGCCATCCTCTGAATGGARGCAAATAGGATGGATTTTTCCTGTGATGCATTTTTAATTTGTGCTTATTCCCAGATGGAAGGGAAAACTATATTGCCTGCAGCTTGACTGGCTCACATGTAGGAGGCACTCAATATCCCAGAAGATTTATTCRAGAGTGCAAGGAATATTGGACACTTTACTTAAAAAAAATGAGTGGCTGAAGTTTTTAATCCTGGCACGTAACCTGCTTGAGGTTAAAAGTTTATTCATACTTCCGTGGTGTCCTGAATGAAGATGTTGTATATTGTGATTTTGAGTTAATGTTTATRTTGAAAAGGAGACCAAATAATCAAATTTTAACCAGGTAACTACTAAAAGTCATAAGGAAATCTTTTTTTAGGAATGAGGGAATTACTTTGACTATCTWCTCTCAGGGATCAATGAGGCAAGAATATTTGTAATAGCTTTTTCCTTTCCAGACAATTGACAACAAATTAAGCATTGGGGAAGRCAGCTGGAGAGACAGGAACAGAAGCTGTAGGCTTCATGTAACAGTTTGCTACAGCTGTTTCTGCAGGGCTGTGCCTTCGCTCCGAGTGTGATCACAAAAGATTTCCTTTTTGTTTCCAGCATCACTCAGCAGCCAGAACTGATTACTGAACCAGTATCCTGGTTCTGTCTTGCTATTCCTCACTCACTCTGCTTTTGTATAGCTAATGTAGAAGACTGGAGCAAACTTCTTGTGTCAAAGGAAACATCCATGTCTTTCCACACTACCTAATATTCARGCAGTCTCTGTCTAAGAAACCCAAGAATCTGAGGGGAAGTCAGTACCACAACATGTGTTTTCAGTTACTAAGAAAACCAAAGAGCAGGTTATGGTTCTGGATCTAATGGCAATTGATAGTCAATATGTATGGAAAGCAAACTGCAGTCTTCTCACATATCCTCAAGAAATGAGAATTTAAAAGCTTATCAGTTTATGCTGACAACACAGGAAATATATTCATGTGTTTCAATATGGATTCAGAAAAGTACCTACATCCTTCTCACAGCATTGAAATACGTGACTTCTTCAATACTTTTAACTATTCAATAGGAAGAGAAAAATGGATTTGTGAATTTCTGTTATCAGTGGAAGACAACCAGCTTACTGTGCCAATGTGTCTCGTTAGAGGTATTGGTGTGATTGATTCACTGCAGATCTTAGGAAAGGACCTCTCTCTCATCCTATTTAGCACAGTTGGGTAAATATTTACATTCTGAAGACTTCATARTCCCATAATTTCTGTGTGGGATCATGTGGAGGATTAGCAGACCACTGGCTATAGCATTGTTTTTATAGCAGTAGAGCCAACTTAATTTGCCTGCTGAAAACTTTAATTCAGATCAGGTTAGACCATAGATGTGAGCAAGGCAATAGATTACACTAACTCAATCAAAAGTGGATGTGAAGAAAAAAAAAAGTAGAACAAAAAAATTTTGAATAAGAATCACAGAATCATTCATCTTAGACAGGACCCCCTGAGATTATCCAAATGATCTGGTACAGCTCAAATGGAAGTTAAAGCTTTAAGCAGAAATTTGTGGTTAAAGCTGTATTGGCTGTTTGCAACACAAGTATATTATTTTTAAGTCTCCTAGATATTATAACTTGCTTATCTGTGAATTTTCTCCAAAAACAATAAAAGTTACAGGATTTAGTTTTTGTGGGACCAGTTCATTGACCCTTGGCCTCAATACTCTCACTGCTAGTACTAGTTCCAAAACCTTCATCATGGGAAATATGAACAAACACTCGAATTAGAGACAATTCTGTTCAGMTATTTTATTTGCTGTTCTTCTATTCCGTCTTTTCTTTTTCTAATTTAGAATGAAAATGAATATTTGAGAAATTAATCTGTTGTTAGAGTTTGTTTTCCCCCTAAACACATCAGATTCTAGATCTGCCATTAAACTTGAATACTGTGAAAGTTGTCTAGGCGGTTTTAAAGATCAGTTCGATGTCACAGTAGATTTTACGTTTAGCAAAGCAATACATAAATAGTGCTTTAGGTAAAAATTACTATTTTCACAMACTTACACTAATAAACATCACTCTTGTCAGTAAAATTACCTGAAAAGACAAGTTGTGACAAATATTCTATGAARTATCAGTGGGATTCCCCTAGTATTCCTTAACCCAAAACGTGCCCGGATTTATCGCACAGAAATCGCAAGACCCGTTTAGGTTCAGRGCAGAGCGAATTATTTTATGTGCCCGTGCCGCCATCTAGTGGGAMTTAAGCTTTCTGCGCCAGTGCTGCCTCACCTGCCGCCAGCATCGTCTCACCGGCTGTCTGAGCACTCGGGAGGTGACACCGTCATCAGCTCAGAAAGGCCAAAACAGTTCGAGTTTTAGTGATGTCTCCTACAAGCCCTAACTCAATACCCTTATGATATCGTCCTGGTAAAAACTTCTCAAGGTGAGGAGCATTTAATGTGCTTTGCATAAGATGCTTCACTTAAATGTGAGCAGCCAGACCAAAGCTAAGTTATTTTTCCCCCTCTATATTTGCATAATGCAAAGAAGAAATTCATGGTTTACAGACACATGAATTTCGAAGACCTCAGTATATCAAGATGTGATAACAGGCTTTGTCAACCACTGAGACCATGAGTCTCCCATGCAGCAAGTCCTCTTGTATCTTTCATTATGTATGATTGAACTAAAGCRTATCTTGGACTAAGACACTGTAAATCTGGTGTCGATTATTTTGAAACCTTATTTTACAATTGCACTACAATTCTAAGGTCCATAATATATCCATCTTAATCTCCTCATTATATTTCACTTTCAGAACTTACATTGAACATGAACATGCCTTGGTTTTCCTGGGTAGGTACTGGAAAAGACCTGTTTTCTGATGAAACTGGATTGATTGGTGTCTTCTCTYGCCTTTATTAGCTTCCTTTTCTTTGCTTTCTTTCTCTCCTGCAACAAAAGAGCATTCTTTTACTTTATTTGAGATTTTATTTCCCTATAAAATCTCTGCTCTTTGAAAGCTTTTTTTCTGTGTACATTTATTTCCTCATCATTATTAAGCATATCAGTCTTGTACACAGTTTGCTGTAAGACCCTGGTATCTCAACTCACACTGTAAATAATTTAGGTTAAGTACAAGCTTTTTGTTATTTTCAGTGATGCTTCATGCAATATGGACAGCACCTCAAGCTGTATTTGCAATTGATTGCAAATACAACCACATGTATGTTTTAAYTATTCATCATTCAGACAGTTCTTCCTTGGCTTATGATTTGAGTCTTTCCTTCYACATATACTATGCTTTTATTTATGTCACACTTGCCAGCTTTTTATTTCTTTTCTGATTGACATTAGCATTATTTCTACACCAAATAGGGGTGCAACTTGGAAGATTGCCAGTTTGTTTTCCCAAAGGCCTCAGCCATATACAAATTAATGCCCCRGAATTGCTTGAGGAATGTTAGTTATCTGTCAAAGAAGGAAAAGATAAAAATGGTTTCACTAAATGGAATTAAACTTTCCCTCTGAAAGATGTCTTGATGATATATATGAGTAACAATATAATATTRTGTATGAGTGCAGCCCATGACTTTGAAGCATTTCAGCATAGAAGACAAAGAAGAATTTTWTTTTTTTTTATTCAGTTTTACCRTAACGACCAGACAGGTCCAGAGATACTCAGTGATTCCYTGCATTGTTTCAAGAAAGAAAGCCAATGTCAGTCCGAAAAAGTATCTATATCTGATGGCTGACTCTATGCTCAGCATACACTGCTGCAAACTCYTGTAGTTCTACCATGAGTCTCATGACAGTTTGTTCTTGTCTTTAAAGATTGACTACTTGGAGCTCCATGATCATGACAATTTTAATTATTTATGCATTTTTTTAATCCTTGCGGCTGCATTTAAAAAAATTATTTATGAGACAATCTTGTTGCCTCATCTGTACTTTCAAAATGGTTCAGTTGGCAAGAATGGAACCTGATAGTTTTCTTCTCATTATTTTCCTTCTCATTAAAAAAATCAAGTGCTGGGCTCATCCATGTGTCTTCAAGCCAAAGGACGGAATTGAGGAGGCAGTTGGGTTTTTGGTTACCTGTTGCCAAACACCTTGGAATCATTCTTCCTTACCTACCAATTGAATGCAAATTCCAGAAACTACCTTAAGAAAAGAGTACACCAATGGTTCTGGCTCTAGTTTGGTAGATGCCACTTTTTGGAGCCTTTTTTCATCTTTCTTTTTTATTTTTTCTAGTTTATATTGCTTCCCTTAGCTGTTCTATTACAGTCGTCTTCTAATTTTTAATTTTTCAAATACAAGAATTGAAGTCTCCAAATTCCTGCCAGAAAACCCTTCTTGGCTACTGTTTTGTTTGGGGTTTTTTTGACAAGATGATAAATATCTTCACAATATATTTTTAATTCAAGTTTATTATAGTTTCAGCATAAATGTTAACATGGTAATAACAACACCATTTACACGTTGGGAGAGCAGAGCTGTTGAATATGTATATACATGCCTGCTATAGTATTCGTAATAGCATAGTAATGCAGCCACATTTTCAGCCTGAGCAAATGTAATTGCTTCCAATTCTGTGTGTTCAGGTCTATTTAATTGGCTAATAAAAATGAGGATATGCAGAATACTGATATGCCAATGATAAACAGTGTGTTTKTGAGTGTGGAGCCTGAGGTGCCATCCTTGATGATCAGTGCACTCGGGTATTTTCTGGAAATGCCACAGGTTTAACAAACTGAAACCAGCGTGCAKATCCAAGAACCGATGGATTCAGCCTGCACACCACGATCCAGCAGCTCCTTTCCCATGCCAGGATGCTTTTACCTYTGTATCCTCGCGAAAGCACAGGCAGGCCCTGCGGGGCCAGGAAGAACAAGAGCACAAAGACTCGAGCTGCGCCAGGGAAGATTCAAGTTGGACATGAAGATGAATTTATTCACTGAAAGGGCGATTAGATATGGAATGGGCTGCCCAGGGATGCGGTGGAGTGGCCGACCCTGGAGGTCTTTAAGGACAGACTGGAGGTGGCACAGTGCGCCAGGGCCCGGGTGACCTTGGGTCACAGTCTGGACTCGATCATTGGAGTTTTTTTCCAACCTGATCGGTTCTACGGTTCTGTGACCACTCACCTGCAAGACTCGGTTTTCTACTTATTTTATGAGTGTACAGAGCCCCGGTCCCGCTGGGATTGGTCTTTCCAAAGGCTCCCGAAGGCACCAGCCAACTCTCGGTCGCAGAAGAGCAAAGGGACGGCAATTCCCGGCTCTGGAAGGGGCGCTCCCTCAGGGAGAGRCGGGGCGGGGCCAGAGCGCGCGCACCACCCCCTCACTGCCCGCCTCAGCCCCGCCCTTTTCCCTTCTCGCCGCCCATTGGYTCCTCCGCGCCCGCTCTCCGCCAATCCCCGGGCGCGTTCCCGAGCTCCTCTCCTCCCTCTTCCCGCGCCCGCGCCCGCCGGCGCGCGGCGAGGCGGGGCCGTTAGCTCCGCCCCTATATAAACCCCGCCCCTCGCGGACGGGCCGGGTGGTGATTGGTCCGTGCGGGCGGGGCGGGGCCGGGATGGGGATATGGCCGCGCCGGGAGCTGCGCGGCCCCGCAAGGTGCGTGAGGGCCGGGGGCGCGGGGGCAGCGGGTGGCACTCGGTCCTCGTTCGGGACCTTTCCGCCAGAGCGCGAGTGTGCTCGGAGGGGGTGAGGGGGCGTGCGAGGGGCCTTCCCGCGGTCCGCGTAACGATTCCTGGCCTTCCGGGGCCGAGCCCGGCTTGCAGTTCAGCCATCTGACGGTGGTCCTGAGGGCTGTGTGCGGTTCTGGGCCTGTCTCTCTACCTGAGAGACGTGGAGCTCCTACAGGGGTTCCAGCGGAGGACAGAGAGGATGGTTGCGGACTGGAATATCTCTTACGAGGAAAGGCTGAATCAGGTTTGGCTTTTCAGCCTTGAGAAGAGATGACTGAGAGTGGACCTTATCAATGTGTATAAATAGATAAAGGAGGGTGTCAGAGGTTGGATCCAGGCTCAGCTCGGTGGGGCCGAGCAACAGGACTCGGGGCAATGGGCAGAAACTCGTGCACATGGAGTTCCACCTGAATGTGAGGAAGAACAGGTTATCCAGATAGGGTGTGGAGTGTCCCTCACTGGAGATATTCAGGARCGTCAGGATGCCAGCCTGTGCCATATGCTCTGGGATGGCTCTGCTTGAGCCACTGTGTTCCCTTCCAGCCTGACCTATGCTGTGATTCTGGGGCTGTGCGAGAGTATTTCTTCCACTGTGGTGTTTCTGTGCTGTGTGTCCTGGCCATAGTTGATTTTTTAAGTCCCCACAGTTCAAATCTGCATTTTTCAAGCATGGTTTCCAGCTGAAACACGTTTGTACATCAGCCCTTGGAGTGTCCCTAAGTGAGGGACTGTGTCTGTAGAGCAGTGGAAATTAATAAAGTATCCTGCTGTCAATTCACGTTTGGTGAAATGAAGCCCACCAGTCTTAGGCCCAGCTGACAGCAGTTGCCCCCTCCTTGACCAGGGAATTTGAAACTTGTCTTGAACTGATCCGCCTTTGCAAAAGTTCTGGGAATTGATGGGCAATGGTTGTCTTCAAGAGTGTTGTGAAAATACATCATGAAAATCAGTGTATTTCTGTATCCAACAGGCTCTGTCTTCTGGAAGGCTGACAGGAGCAGCTAAACTAACAACTGGAAGAAAACAGTAAGACCTTATTTGCCAATACTGTTTAAAATTGAGTGTATGTGTGAGCATTTGTGAGCCTTATACTTGTCATACCTCACAATTGAACAAAAATCCCATGTGTGTAGATAGAAAACATTTTGAGCTGAAAGGCRGTATGGTCAGGTTCTAAGCAGCCCATGAAACAGAGGCACAAACTGAATAGAAATATTGCATATAAAAATAGAGATCTCACTCTGCATGTTTTGTTTACAAAAGATTGAATTTATATAGTTAGTAGCTGTAAGACTATTGAATGGAGTCAGAATTCTTCTTTGATATAAACTCTTGTTATCTGCTTAACATGTTTGTTGCAGCCATGCAAAGTTTTCAGAAAGAGAAAGTTGTTTTGTCTCATGATAAAATTAATTTTCTTTTGTTTGTTATTCTTAAATGAAAGAAAGTTTTTTAAACTTTGTTTTATATTAAGGATGTGGAATAAACAGGGAACTTCACTTTTTCAGGTTTGGCTTAAGAAAAGGATATTCTGATGTAGAATTCTATTCCACTGACTCTGACAATCAGGTAATTAAATTACTTTTTAACACAGTCATCCATGTTATCTAAAGAGAAGGGAAATTGGAATATCTTGAGTAATAGAAGAAAGCCAGATTAATTTAGATCCTAATTAATTYGCATTTGAACCTGAAATTGCTCCTGCAATGCAAGCAAGAGTGTCTGTGCTGTGTCTTGCAGATAGGAGGAAATGTGCTTCYTGAGCAGTGAGTTTGGCTCTGACAAATCTCAAGGCACAGGATGCATTTTGCAAACACAAATATGCTGTGTATGGACAAGGGTTGGCTCTCACAGAACAGCAGCTGCCCTTGTTAAGATTTTGTGCTGGAAAGAAAGAGTAGCACAGAATGAGTGCTGCAGCAGTGTGTTTGGTGTATTCCTGAACCAGTTGTCTCCAAAATACAAGTAGGCTGTAGATAATCGTTGAACTGTACATGGAAATCAGAATAAAAAAAAAATGTGTAATTAATGTAAAACCTAGCAAATGGACATGGCTGCAACAACACAATTTAGTTATTTTGCAGAATCTGCATGTTTGTAAGCTTCCATGTAATTGCAGAGTAGTACTTGGGAAATAATACCATTTTTTGGTTATGAGTGGTGTCAGGTGACAGGTTGGGGTACACTCACCTTTAAAACAGTATTGTGGTTTACTGAAAGAAAACAGTGGTGCTTATTTTCTGACTGCAGTGTTCTTTGTGCAGGCTGATTCTATTCATAATGGACTTGATCATTGTGCAGCTTTACTGAAGAATATCTTACAAAAGGAAGCTACAGGTTGTACCTATTGAAAATACAAGTTGGACTTTTAGGTTTTGTAATACTCTCTTGATTTTTTTTTGTTGACCACTTTTTCTTTCACCAAATACTAGGAAGGGAGACTGTCCATAAACAACCTGGGAAAAGAACTACCTTTAATGTTACTTCCAAGCCTTTGCTAACCAAAGGGAATACTTCCAAGAAGAAAGGRTTAAAAAGAATCATTACTCCTGTCCCTGTTCAAAAACAAATTCGTAAGTGGACTTTCTTGGACTTGATTTTTTTTTTATTCAAACAGCATTGAGAGACTCTTCAACTWACTGAGATGCAACAAGGCTTCAGATAACTGTTGCTGTTTGTTAATAGGTTGATCCTGGGTTGAATCCACAAAAGGATGTATTATTGCCTTTTAGAAACCATAAGTATTTACTTTACAATACTGAAATACATAGATGTTTAAACTTCATGTACAAGGAAGAAAGTTGAGTGTGTTTACAACTGGTAGGAAGTGTGGAGGAGAATGGTAATACCCTTTCCTTATTTCTCTTGCACAGAGAAGCCTTGCAGTGCTTGGTCTCAGTTTAGGAGCCATAGCTAAAAACTGGTCTGGAGTTCAGTGTCCAGACAGGCTTTTCTCAAAGAATGATTTCTGGAAACAGGGAAGTGTTGCARGAAACAGCAAGATCTCAAATGGTTTAGTAGCCAAAGCACTTGAATGGAAAGGTAGATGGAGTGCTGTAAGCTGAGTTGCCCCCAGGGGAAATATTTCACTTATTATAATTTCTCCCTCCATTCTGCTTCTTCTGTGTGATTTCTAATCCAGTAGGTGGGGCCTGTAGATGAGCATGTAGGAGAATTCCCATTGAGAAGTGTAGGAAGTGAGCACATAGGTGGTATCTTCCCAGCACTGTGAAATTACARTTTAATTACACCTAAGCAAAGATTTTAAGAATTGTGTTTTAGAACTGGCCTTCTGTAGGGTTAAGTCTCTGTGCTTCATTCAAGGACAGTTTCCTGTCTAACTGGTTTAGGATGCTCTACCTGGAATTAAAAATTGATGGATCCATTTGCTGKTGAATCAAAATCTGACTGGAATCCTGGACCATAGAGTCTTTCTTTCYATTTTCTAGGGAACCTGCCAGACAGACATAAAATAGGTTTGTGTAGATCAAGAAGACAGGCAATTTCAGCTGGAGTTTTTCTTTCTTTCTCTACAGTGCCAATATTGAATAGAAAGGTTGCCTCATCTACCACACCTTCTGCTGAGAAGGAACTTTCCAGTGCAGTACCAAATCAGATGGTTCCATCAATTCATGTGCCTTGCAGTGAGCACTCTCCTGTGGCATATCAGAAATTGTACGAGCATGTGCAAACTCAGATGTCTCTGATAACTGGCCAATCCCCACAGAAGAGTAATGAAATTCCTACTGTAACTCCTTCTCCTACCTCGAATCAAGGTTAGTGAAACSATTAATGTAGAGCTGACTATYTAACTGCATGAGTTTTGCCCCAAATTGCCCTGATCTGTGAGTGTTGTTTTCTTTTAGGGTGTCARAATGTTACAGCTTTGAATTACCAGTTACCTGCCTCCACATCAACACTGTCCCTGCAGCATTCAGCTAATCCCTTATCCACTCAGTCAGTAAGTAAAAGTTTAATTCTATTATTAAACATTTAATTAGCACTGTCTATTCATTTATACATTTCCTTGTGTCAGTTTTCCTAGTAATTTTCCTTTTAAAAAAATGTGTATTTCAAATGGTAGCGATGCACAGAGAAAATACTGCTATTCAAAACGCATTTTATGTAGACACCAAAACATGAAATTAGAAGCATTTTACCTGGCTTTTTGTTTCTGCCTGGGGAATTCTGTAACGGACAGCAACCATGGAAAGTTCAGGAAATTATTGATTACTGTTAATTACATTCTCAGTAATGCACACTAGGATCATTAACCACCTCCTCATAGAAAAAATCGTGTATCATATGGAGYTTTCCCTGCCAATGATCAAGGCAATTATTTTCTCAGACACCCTGTATTGTCTTAGAGCCACATGTTAAAATGCCTGTGGATTTCAGGATGTAGAATAGAGGTGATAGAGAATACCAGCTGCCACTTTGGGAAATGTGACAAAGGGCTTCCACCTTGAATCTGTAAGAATGTAGACTTACCTTCCATCTGCAGGCAGTCCATGTATAGCTAGTGATGACCTTGACTTATAAGAAATTCATCTCCTTAAAATACTGAAAGGTAACAATGTTGTCCTTTTTTTTTTCCTTCTCTGTTCTGATTGGATTCAAGAAACTGCTGAGCTTTTTTTTTTTATAGTTGAAAAAGAACTGTGCTTTAATGTTGCCAGTAACAGTTTACATAAAGGTAATCTAAATCAAATTTATATTTTAATTACTCCTTATTATACAGGAAAACTATCCAATTATTAATTGGTAKTTCTTATGATTAGCAAAGAATGAAGAAGTCTACATTGAGTCAGGCAAGGGTAGTGCTGTTCAGGTTTTTTTTTTTCTTAAAGGTTTAAAAATTACATTAGTTTTTTGTTTACTTTGAATTTTCTTTGTTCAGGGTGTTCCTACAGACAGTGCCAATGAATCTGTGCCAGAGATGGGAGGACCTGTGGTTTGCCCCATGGTTGCTGCTGCTGCAAAAACACAGTCTGGCAATGCTCTTCCTGGTGTGATCCCTTGTACATCACCAGGAGCATCAACCCCTTCAGTGCCTGCATTGATSCCAACATCTTCTGGCAGAGAGATGGCCCCAAGCCAAGAGCACCAGATAAAAGAAGCAGATTTGATACGGTGCATACAAGCYCTGTTACAATCCCATGAAATGCTGAATGGCAGGACTGAACAGAGGTGCCATCATCACTGTCCAGTGAAACATGGTGGCTCCTGTGACACAGAGGAAGACACTCCTGAAGAGCACAGTGAGGACATGGTGTCCTCAAGTGAAGAAGATGAATTGAATGTACTTGATGTATCTCCAGTGAGAGATACAAGCTCTAAGACAAGTTATGTGAAGAAAGTTCTAAAATCTATGAAAGAAAGGCCAGAAGAAACAGCCCATAAAGTTAGGACTGTAAAGTATCTTTTGGGTGAGCTCAGAGCACTGATAACAGATCAAGGTGAGAACATTTTCATTGTGCAGCAAACTTAYTGCATACAAATAACATGAGCTCTGTTAAAGGAGTGAGCACTTCYGTTTCTGGAAGTTGTATGTGTCAGATGATATGTGACATTTTACTGTGGTTTTCCACAACTGTAAAGCCTTCAGGATTCACTCTGGATAAGTATTAATTTAGATTTGTAATATTTTTAACCTTGTCATAACAGCAAGGTGAAGATTGTTGCTATTCCATRCACAGAGCTTCCCTCTGAGAAAGGTTCCAKTGTGGACAGGTTGCRAAAGCAGTCCCACCAAGGCAGGTTGGMAAGATGGTGCRTTATGTTCTGTTAAGGATGTAAAGYATAGTTTTCACAGTCAAGCTTATMAATCTTAAATAAATATAAAGATKAACTTCTCTTGAAGGAAAAAACTCAAACAGATCACTTTGCAGATTATTTAATCACATGTAAAATATTAGTTGTATTACAGGTTTATAGGCTTACGGAGTCTCTTTTTTTCCCTCACCTCTTGCAGATGACTCAGAAATGTTAAGGTTGATGGATGAAATAGAAGACTCCATATCATTGCTCCCAGCTGTAGTGGGAAGTACGA
Source organism: Malurus melanocephalus (assembly GCF_030028575.1). NCBI lineage: Eukaryota > Metazoa > Chordata > Aves > Passeriformes > Maluridae > Malurus > Malurus melanocephalus. The sequence goes on along the minus strand of NW_026623326.1, from coordinate 1,687,434 downwards.
ATATCCAGGCTGAAATAGCACTGGCTTTGCAGCCTCTGCGGAGTGAGAACGCTCAGCTGCGCCGGTGGGTAACCCTCAGTGAGCCTGTGCTTACTGCACGTGCACCTAAAGCATCTTTAACTGCTCTAGTTTAAATTGCCTTTGTTATGGTGCACCTGTGGTTCCCTTCCTGTCTGTGCAGTATTTCTGAATTAGAAAGTGTGCTGATAAGGCCAAATATTTTAACAAGAAACAATTAACACAGAGCATGATTGATATTTCAGTAGCAGCAGTTACCTCATGATTGGGCCCGTTGACGGGATGAAGTCAATACATCATTCTGAAGACTGCAGTATCAAGATAGTTAGCCTGCTCATATTCTTTCTGGAATTTATTCTCAAATGCAAAAGTGTCTCTCATTTCAGGTGTGTTCTGACATTACTGGGTAGCACTTRACTTCAGAACAGGGCTATTTACCAGGTATTTGGAAAGGAGTACCAGAATGTAAGAAGAATATGTTATTAAGATTTGTTTATATTTCTGAAATATTACCTGACATCTAATTCTCAAAAGCAACTTATCACARAACTAAATTAAAGTGCAGTCTTTATTCTAAAATTTCTGAATTTGTGCTTYTTTACAATTCACATTTAGGAGACTAAGAATACTAAACCAGCAACTTGGACAACAAGAAAACAGTGAGAAGACATCTGGACAGAGCTGCARCTATGAATGTAAAGTACTGATAATGTTGCTTGTTAGGGGCATACTTGTTAAAGCTTTATTTCAATAGATACCTTTTATTTATATATCTGTGGTTATTTTTTATTTATATATCTGTAGTTTCATATGTCTGTATATATTGTGGCCTGTAGTAATAGCTGAACCAAGTGTGAATCTAATCATGCAACTGCATTTGCATGGATTGTTGGGCCTTTTTAAACTCCACATAGCAGGACTTGKCTCTTCAGTTGCCAAGCAGATTATTTTTCATTATGTGCCTCTTATAAGAAAGATGACTGATGAGAYAATTTAGAAGAAAGCTTGAGCTTTATCTTGCTGCTAAAAAAAAAACCATCCTCTATCTGTAACCAAAATTCATATTACTAAGATTATTTTAAAACTTGGTTTGGTTTAGAAATTCAAGCTACCACAAAAAACATTTAAACTTTTTATGTTCTGCTTTTGGTAGTGGTTTCCTTGCAGTCCTTGAATATGATGCTCCAGAGTCAATTGAAAGAATCGCAGAAAGGCCTTGATTCTCTGCAGGCTAAAAATGAAGAACTACTGAAAATAATAGAAAGTCAGAAAGAAGAAAACAAACATCTTGCAAAAGGTATTCAAGATAAAGAAGAAGAATTGCTCGAAAACAAACAGCATTATGACATTCACTCTACCAAGCTCAAGATTGGTATGTGTTTCAATCTGGTTATTCTTTGTTTAGCATTTTAAAACTTAGAAGAAATAATTATGTAAGTTCTTGTTGGCATTTCAGAAGTGGAAGAGGCTTTAGGAAACGTGAAGAGCCTTCAATTTAAGCTGGAAGCTTCAGAGAAAGAAAATAAGATTTTGGGCATAACTCTCCGTCAGCGTGATGCAGAAGTTAAGAGACTGCGGGAATTAACCAGGTACTATTGGCTAAGCTTTTTTTGGCCTCCTGACATGGTTTTTCTTTTTTGAAAATCTTTTTTCTTTCTTATTCTTCAGGGTTTTTGGAATTTTTTTTTCATACTGTGGTTTGTAATCTTAGTATTTTGGTGGTGGGATGTCTCATAGTCTAAGACTTCTCTTTGCAGTTCATTTTGTTACAATGCTGCTATAATTTTGCTAAAACAGAGTTGTTATATTCCATTACTTGAGTTCTGTAGTAAAGTAAAATACTATCTGCCATAACTTATGTGAAGTCTTAACTCTTAATGGCAGATCTACCAGTAAGAATTATTGCTGTGAATTTATTTTATCACTCTCTTTTATGCTGAAAATAGTGGCAAGCTGTGAGACACAAAAAGGTTTTTTTGCAGATGCATAGCGGTTTGTATATACAATTGATTCGGATATGTTGTGCACAGGAAACAAAATTGTTGTGTGTCATATTTATAGTTGTGACTGATTGGAAYGGCAGAATATTTTTAATAGACATTTCAAATTCTTCAGCACCTGAAGTTTAGACACTTTGGTGACTGCTATGYTGACCACCAGGTGGTGGTATAATGATGTCATATTACATGTTTTTGTGTGTATGCTACAGACATAAACATCTAAACGTTTATTTCTTTTAATGCACAAAGCAGTAAATTAGAAGAATTATTTCTTTTATTATGTGTTTTTTATTTAGMTGCATTGAGAAGAATAATTTGGAACATCTTTCTTAGTCATTTTGATAACTGCTTSTGACTGCTTTGTAACAGTTTCGTGGCATCAATTTGTTTAATATTGTGCTGCTCAAAAGAGATACACCAGGAATAATCTGGAGAACTTCMTTGGGTTGTGTTATTTTAGTTACTTTTTAGCCACATTGAGCTGAAGAAGAATTAAAAAAACTTGGGAGTTGGTTCACGCTTGTACTGCATTTTATGATAATACGTAGCAACTGCATTGCAACTTTGCCATAGCCTGATAAATCTGATGTTTTGTTTCTATAGAAAAGCTTTTAACTATTTTTTTAGTGACTGATTTTGAATCTGTGTGATTGATCTTRCCTTGACAGAACCTTGCAGGGAAGTATGGCCAAGCTTCTGTCTGACCTCACAGGGAACAATGTTAGACCCAAACCTGAAAAAAYTCTCTCCAAGTCTCTTTTGGAAGACCATGAAAAGCAGATGCAACCTGAGCTGTTTCCTGGGAGTACTTCGGTAATGACTTACCTTAAAAAATTAGAAATGGATCATATTTTGGTAGATACAGATCTTCAATTCTCAAATAAAATTGGAGAAGTAGGAATGCAAAATCTGTCCTATGAAAAGTTTGCTGCTGAAGGAACTAAAACCAACAGTACATTCACAGAAGAAGKAACATCAGCTCCCAGAGTACAAGTTCCATTGAACCAAGACACAGAAACAGTGAGTGATTCTGGGACTTTAATAGATGACCAAACCAAGCTGGATGAGACAATTTATATTCCACTGACTAGCAGTGCCTCTAAAAAACAGCAGCCAGTCTGTGAAAGAAATGGTGTGCTACCCCAGAGCAGAGAGGCCTGTAAGAGGTTGGATTACCACTGTGAGCTCCCAAGCTCTGTGCAGCAGTATGGCTATGAGGATCCAGCTGTACTGGATAAATTWAATGCTGTGGAAAACATGCTTGAAGTTACAGGGGATAAAACAAAGCCAGAAGGAGACAAAGTCCAAATAAGACTAAGAGGCATTTCAAGTGGAGCTGCAAAAGATTTCATGGATATACCAGACCAATATCAGTGTGGTGCGTACCCTCGTGCATCAATGCCATTTCCAACAGGGRTTTCTCAGAGAACAGGCAGTAAAGTAGCTGATGTTAGTTGCATTTCATTTGATGATTTATCAAGRAGGTCTGACTGGAGTGCATCTTCTTTCTCAACATTTACTTCTCAAGATGAAGAGGACTTTAAAAATAGCTTAGCAGCCTTGGATGCCAACATAGCCAGGTTACAAAGGACTCTGCAAAGTAACATCAGGAAACAATGACTATGAGAATGCAAAAGGGGCTGCAGCTATTTGGATAAATTAAGTTTTTCTGAAGTATATTAAGTATGGTACTGATATGTATATTTGTATGTAACAACTTGTTCCTAGGTGACCCAATTATGGATAGAATCTGTTCCTCATTACACTGTGGCACKGTTCCCCTTGATTGATTGTGCACAACTTGAAATAACTGGCTTTTTATATAAAATATAAATGGCCTTTTTAATTATGACTTAGTTTTTATACTCTTTACTTGCAAAATTAAATGTGCTTGTTTACTGGTGGTTTTTTTCCTTCCCCAAAGAGCTATTGTAAGGTGCTGTACATAAGCAAGAGCTTCCACGGTAGAGGCCTGGGAAGGGCTGGTTACAGAGTTTCAGCTGCTCAGTCAGGATCTTGCTATTTCAAAAATAAATGCAGCCATCATATGTGATTTTTAGTGCATGATATATCCTATGAAATATATGAAGCAATCCTTTTTCACTCACCACTGATAAAACTTTGTTTTCTGTTTGGACCATTGTACTTGAAAAAAGGAGCTGATGAAGTGGAGAGTCCAGATGAGGGCAAGAAAAGAATTATCAACATTCTGTTGCTTTCTACAGTTCTGTTAGAGGTCATGCTTTTTACAAATGTTTGCCTTTTATCTAAAGTGAAAGACAATGTATTACCAATGAATAAACACAGATCAGAAAGATGCTGAGGAACAGAAGCAGCAGAGCTGACACAAAGGAGACAAATGAGGCATTAGTGAAAGCTGACAAACCAGTACAGTTAGGAAAACACCAGAATACACAGCGTGAGGAAGGCTTGGAAATTCTACAGTTGTTGAGGTGTCAAACATCTCTTGGACATAAACAGAGAGAGTCTGGACTGAATCACCCAAATTGGCTCTCACAGGAATGGGAGTGGAGCAGGGAATGATTCCAGTCTGTTGTTCTCCCTGACAGGCCTTTCCACATCTCAGTMTCAAGAATATGCATAATGTAAGTTTAATTTACAGGTAGGGGAAGGTGGTATTGCTACAATTCTGTGCCTCTTACATCCTCAGCAGGGCTTCAGAGCTCTTTTTCAGGGAAAATATCTTTGGAAAAGGAATAGCAGTATAAAGACCTGAATTTAAGACTCCTTTTTTTTTCTGCAGAATTGCCTATTATTTTTTTCCTAGAAAACATTGTTGTCTTTCCTGGCACTCTTTTCTTTTATGTTTCCACGTAGGAGAAGAGTCCCTCATGGTTATCTGCTTGAGTGGACACATTTTAAAGTTAGGATTCTGTCCATGCATTGTGCTGGGGAGCAGCTCTGTGATTATTTTAGTTACTGGTAACTGAATCATACAAAGGTATGAAGAGAACACACACTACAGAAGATGCCAACTGGCACTCCTGCTTCAAAAAAGGAAAGTTAGACTAAATAGTGACTTCAGTCATTTAGAATGCTTTTAAGGCTTGGCCTGGATTTCTCAGTGTTCTCCACACTCATGGTACTCAGATTCAAAATAAGGTTGGTGGTATGAAAATGAACATGTTTTAATTATTTACAAGTAGTTTCAGTGTAGAAGCTACGCAAGATTTAAACTGTTATTGCGGTGTGGGTTAAAGACAAGTTACACTAAACTCTATTCTTAAAAATTCAGATGGGAGACTGTTGACTAGTAGACAACTCATTCAATTTTCTCCTTGCAGCCAGGGCTTTCTCCATTAGAAGGAGGGTATTTCTCTTGACCAAAGCTGATTGCAGTGTGTGGAAGGCAGCTGTGGGATCAAGATGCCCAAGCACATTACTCCTGTTGAGAGTATTTACATTGACTTTTACCTCAATGGGGGAAGATGTTACACCATCATACTTGTGTCCTGTTTGCCTTCACAAAGCCAGTTCCATGAAAGCAGGGGATGACTACTGGAAAATACTCCTGGAAAACACACAGGAACAGGTTTGAAATGTGTGTCCACCTCCAAGGAGGAGAAACTTAGAAGAAAATACAGGAAGGAGGAGACTTTTTTTTAATATGGTCCTTTGTTTTGTACTCCAATATGTCAATCAGAGCTATAGCAACTTAATGAAATATAAAATTTCCCATATATSGACATTATGAATGTGCACTGTTATGTGTTCAGCAATAGCTGCTCTGACACATGTCTTCTGTTGTAGGGATTAACTTGAGCAGCTCAGAAATGGCAACATCATTATGAGAAAATCTTCACTAYGAGGCTGGYWAGGCACYGGAGGAGGTTTCCCCCCAAARTTGTRGATGCCCCATCCCTGTAAGCWTTTGAGGCCAGGYKGGACAACAGASTGTTTGAGGCTTTGAACAACYTGCTGTAGGGGAATGTGTCCCTGCCRTGGGCAGGGGATTAGAACTAGATGGTCTTTAAGGTCYGTTCCAACTCAAACCATTCTTTGATTTTATGTAACCTCATCTGGGTTTTTCTTGTAAACACAGAAGTTACAACAGTTTCATTTTTACAAATCATATTCTGTGAAGTTGACATCTGCACTCTCCAGTGATGTGGAAAGAAAAGGAACTCTTAAAATATATCATCAAACACTTTTTCCTTTATGAACCCTTTCCCTTGTGGAACGTAGAAGAGATTGGGCAATACTCCAGAATACCTGAGTTTAACCCACATATAATTCCCTGCTTGGATTTCTTGAGCAATAAGTGCCTATAATCCATTCCCAGTGCCATTCCAAGAACTGGGGAATTGTAATAGCTCGCTGCAAACACAAAGGATGGCTGCCTTACTACTATGTCCAGTTCTATCAAAAACTTYATAAGGAGCAAAAGCTGCCTTATTTGCTGAAGTGAAGCCATTGCTGCATCTGYGTGTGTTAATAAGTTACCTAGGACACCAGTTGTGGCCATCATTCACTTGACTATGGAAGGGAGGTTTTAGACCTCAATATTTCACAAAATAACAAAAAACCACCCCAAACAAACCAGGAATTTCTGCTGTTACCTCAGGTACTTTTCTTAAGTCTCTGACTTAATGCTGGCAATCTTAACAAGAGTGGGTTTTTTTTTTTTCCTTAGAAGGGAAAGAATTATTTCCCTTGTTAGAGAGAGAAACAGACTAAGGAAAAAGTTATAGGCTCAGTTAATTCAGTGATCCCCAGATAGTGTAGATGAATATTCAAGTTTGAATGCATCAGCCAGGACAGGTCTGCACACCTACCATAGCACCAGAACTTACAGGAAGAGATGAAAATGTCAAGTCAGATTGGGGGTATTACGGTGGGTGTGACAGACAATTCAGTCCAAACAAAGATTTAGCTCTAAACCATCTGAGGTAGATCAGACTAACCACATTAATGACCTGTTTCCAGTAAATCTCATGTCAAGTGGTTCTTCATCAAGATTAAAGCAAATAGTGTTAGAGATAGTATCTGTCTTCCCAAAAATTCAGAGAATTTCTTCCATAATTTCCTCACACAATAATGTCCTAGAGTCTGTGCTCCTCCAGCCAGCTGCAGGGATATTCAGGAGTCTTCAGTTATATGAGTCAGGGATTTTGCCTGCAGAGCCTTACGTACAGAGGAGTCAAACAAGTAAGAGATGAGGTCTTATTGCTGAGCTCACTTTAACTTCTACTTTAAGGTGAAATCAAGCATCACGGTCACTTCCATGGCTGTTCTTGCAATTTGAGCTGTAACCGGAGAGAATAACTTTCCCCCAGCCTTTGATTAGTATTGGAGTTGATCAGATCTGTCTTCAGCATAAGCACAGGGTGAGTTTGTTGTTTTTTTATTTAAGGTTGCACACTTGTACATGTATGGAATATATGCACACAATGCATAAACTGAGAAATCTTTTTGGTAGAGAAGAAAAGTTTCCTCAGTCTTGAGGCTCCAGATTTCTCCTTATCTGTGAAAATGGGCTATTTCTGTGCTCTGTAACAGTCTTGGGAAGTGTGTTCACTATAGGTCTTTTTCCCTGTTACTGAGATAAGGGAAAGGTGCCTCTCTAAGGCCTCTCTAAGTCCATACTGCTTTCCATGTTACATGGGGACTTTTTTCAGGGATGAAATCGTACGCGAGCAAGATGTGTCAACCATGAAATTGAGATTTACACTGATCCTATGGTCATACCTAAATGCATCACCAGTGAATAATTTCAATATTTAAAGACCAAACCCCAAGCTGAACTGAAAGCCCAATACTTTTACAGACATCTTCTRTTTATCAGGGCACAGAATAGAGAGGATGGAATCCAAAGGTTYTCCAGTTGTGCTCCTGGCACCAKGTAAGACTTRAGTCACAGTGCACAGTCATGCAACWGTYCCCARTCATGAAGTGACACCAGTAGTATTGCAAGTTCAGAGGCCGGGGCACRTGCTRAAAATCTTTTTGCATGTGTGGGATTCTCCATTACAGAAGTTTTTACTCTGTGTTCCAAAGACAGTTTAAAATCAGTGCTTCACTGCAAAAAGAGCAGCTTAAACTGCTCAAAGTGTAGTGGCCATCTGTGCTACAGTTAACATTATGTGGTTTATAGGCTCTTTAAGCATTTGAATGTCTAAAGACCACTTAGAAGTATTATTTCTCTWAAGACTCCTGGTTTTGTCCAAGCCCATGATGAATTCTGGCTATTTCTCTGCTGCAATCATAAAGCCAAAACATATATTTTCTTACTGCCTCCTCCCAGATTCTATTCTGTATTTAGAAGCTAGCAGTGATGGTTTTGGACTTGCAATTATGATATTAAGMTAAGTGTAAAATATTTTTCTTGGCATAATCTAGAATATAAATAGCTTTAGCATCAGTTTCTGGTTCTCTTTATTCCCTGGGGAATGCCATTTCTCTTCCATAGTTAATCACAGTGCTAAGATCATCCCAACATCACCGTTGCCCYAGCACCCCCTTTCCAAGAAACACAAGCAAACCAGGGCCAAGTACTCTGCTCTACTCCCCAACTTCAGACAGACAACTGGGAAGATGTTCCCATATGTTCCCTGAACCTTCACTCCCCTCCCAATCTGCAGAAATGCAGCAATTCACCATGACACTCTCTCTAGCATCAGTGTTGTCTCCAACCAAAGTTTTATTTCCATTCCAAGRATTTTCATTGTGGCATTTTTGTCTCACACAGGCTCCTGGGCAAGAACATAGCATTTAAGAGCTACTGATTTTCACCTTCCCTCTGTAACACCAAACACATGGGAGTTTTGACACCTTGTTCAGCTTTTAAACCCTGATCCTCTGTATGAGAAAGCAGCAGAGCCTCCCTGGGAGCCGTGAAGCAAGAGTTTGTCTACTTTCTTAACAGCCATTGACTGAGGAACAACAGGGTCCAATCACACGCTGCAGTAAGTTCTTTCAAAAGCAAGCACTTACTGTTTTTATTTTTAAAATACTATCCATCCAATTAAAATACTGTCAATCTAATTTGCTCAGGGTAACACATACTGAGCAAATATAGGCATCTGCCTGTTCAAGTTTCCTCGTTCTTCCCAGGAGCATTTCTGCGCAGGGTCCTGCAGCCTCTGCTGCGCTGTTAGGAAGCATTTGAAAGTTCCCAACACTGATCTTTCCTCTGCRAGTGGTAATCACACCTGCAATCACAATGTCATGTGAGATAACAGTGTGCAGTGTGTGTACAGACTGAGGAGTCACAACCCAGCCCATTCACACCCTGTGTTGCATGAACACACATCAAACATTCCCTCACGTGCCATCACTGTCTTTAATCCACTTTTGCCATCATAATTCAACCCTAATCCTTTCAAAAGGGTTAAGAGCATCCCCTGGGAAATCCMTGCTCTGAGAACCAGGCTGAGAGCATAGTCACTGCAGCTGGCAGTGGAAACAAAAGCAGGAATCRTCACCACAAACCCACCAAGAAGACTCAGACACTGCTCGTTCCTGCAGACCAGCTCAGTCTGTGTACGGCAGAGCCGCTATTGTTGGTGCTGCTTAGGAAATATTCTAGGGAGTGTGTAATTGTTTATGCTCAGATTCTTTTATCAACGCTTAATTAACTGCAGTTACAACACATGTTCACCATTAATATTTTAAATTACTGAGATGTTTGCTAAATCTATTCTAATGGCCTTCTTGGAAACTTCTACCAAAGGTTCCAAAGTGACAGGATGTAGATCTATGCCTGCAGTACTTCGCCTCTTCTTGCTTAAGGGTCTTCAGGCATGAYCTCAGGTGATATCTATATTTTGTGCCCATGACAGTATAAAAGGGGCCACTTCTAACAGTTATCTGAAGCTGATTTTCTTCCTTTGTAAACAGCTCTGGGCATTTCTAAACCACTGTTTTACTCGGCTACAACAAAACTGTTGTCATCCATCCGTGCTGCAGAAAGTGGTTGCCTTGGACTTGGCTGCATCTTCCAAATACACTGTTTCATCAGTCATTTCATCCCACAGAAGCCACAATTAGAAACATTTTGCTCCTAAATTCCAGAAACAGCTTCTAAAAGCCTAGAAATTCCCCCCCAGTTTTCTCCTTCAGCTGGATCCCCTTTGCTGAAGTGACTGAGCAGCAGCTTTTTCACCTTTTAAAAATGAGCAAGCAAAATGTAACCAAAGTCTGGTTTGCCTTTTGCTGAGACCTGGGAGGACTGCAAATGACAGTCATTTTACAGTGCCTGGGTTTTCTTGAAAAATTGTTCAGGGCTCCAAAAATTAGCAAAAGAACCCTTCTCCGTTTGAAGCTTGCTTTACAGGCCTGCGACAAGATTCATTACTTGAGTCACAAGGCTTGTAATTGATCGTTCTCAGCCTGTGTTCAGACAGCCTGGTGGTGTAGTATGCCAAGTCACCAGGGATTTAATGTTTGTGGGTTTGCAGAATTTTGAAGAAGTTATACTGGCAGTTTAAGGGGACATTAACTAGTCTTGTTGTTCCCATCCACCTCTTGTGAGTATAGACAATTGAATCAAGGTTACAATTAATGCGGTCTTTCTGTGCATTATTACACTCAATAACATTGACAAACTGCTTTTTTTTTTTCCTCTKGAGAAGTTTTGCATTTCTTGGTCTAATCTTTGTGGCTTTATGCTTATATATTAAAGCCTCTCCCTTTCCTTCCTGCCATACTTCTCCCCTTGCACATACCAAGTTGTATATGGTTCTGCTCCCATCTTCCTTGCAATGCAACCCTTACAGGGTAAGACCCTTCCTCGATTATCCACTTGAGAAAACAAACCCTTACCATAAGAATCTGAATGTCTGTCTGTGGGTAGTTCATTATAAATCATAGCTCTAACTTCCAGGGACACTCCAAGCCAAGTTCCACAAAGATTGCTTGTAAAAGTCTGTGTACTTGTAATCAGTCTAAGTATCTCGGCTCTGAGCCCGTGAAGGAACTCTGCATCTCAGTTTTAGGATCAGGACCTGCATTTGTTATRTTATTCATCCTATCACTATTTAACAGAGAAGCTAATAGATGACAGGATGTGTTAGTTAAGCTTGCAATCATTGTGGTCTTCCTACTCCATCCATAATTGATAATAAATAGCGATATTCTCATATAAATTGCAATACTCTTCAGTCCCAATGTGTTTACCAAATGCTTCCACTGGTCTAGAGAATATTAGGACTACTATTACTAGAAGGATATCCAGATTTTTAATGAGAAGCGGACATCCTTGAATATTCCCATATTCAAGGATTGAGGGACATCCTTGAATATTCCCATATTCCCAGTTTCYCATTTTCTAATTAGGCTGAGCAAGGCATTGCTGTTAACCTTCTTGCTAAACTCCAGTTTTCATCAGGATTTTTCATAAGCACTTTTCCYATATGTGATTGTATAATTTGTCTGGCCAGTAGGATTCTCTCAGTGGTCTCTTACCCGAGCYTTGGATGTACCAAACACCTTTGGAGGAAATCATGCTTTTGTCCTATTTATTTTCCTTTCAACTGATTTGTGTGTTTCAGTGGAATCTTAAAACAAACCCTAGACATCTGTAGAAGGTAGAAGTGATGACTTTCAGTTGCTAGAATGCCTTCGTTTTCACTATGTGTGAACCTACAAAGGATTCTGTTAGCTCTGGCAGGCACAAGGTATGTTGTTTCTTTAGAAACATCAACTCTAATTAAAAGAGTAGTGCAGATATAATGCCCTTGGGTGTCTCCAACCCAAGGCATATCTGGRATAATGGGAGATGGGATAATTTCTCATCAATCTGTAAAGGTCATTTTGGGGACTCAAATCACCTCCATTTTGCTCAGTTGTAAATAAATATGAAGTTGCAGTTGATATTCCATTGTTCAGCACTGGCAATTGAGCATTTGACATGCTTTGATATAATACATAATTTCACAATCCTGCTTCATTATCTTCTCTCTAGAGTGCACACATGCATAGCCACATTAAAAGTAGATGATGTTGCATGCATTAAAATGCTAAAATTTGTTATTGAGCTTTACTGAAGCCAAATGAGTTCWGGACAAAGCTGATACCTCAGACAGATATTATATGTATAGAAAAAAAGGGATTTCCAATAGCCATTGTGCAGCCAAAAGCCTCAGGTAGAGGTGTGTTAACAACAGCCAATCTCTTAATACCTRGGCAGTTTTCAAACTACAATGAAAGCATATAATATTYTTTTGCTTCGCAATTGTTTTTAGAWMTTTTKGATTAATTGTTTTCAACCTATCATTACATTTGCCTTAATGAGATTAACTTATTAAAAGCCATAGTTCCATGAATAACTAGTTCATTCATGTGCTCAGTTCTTTAGAAATACAGCAAATTATTTGAAATATTCTCAGAGAGAAAAGTCTTTTGCATTACAAAAACTTGTTAGAGCTTTAATTACCAGTCTTATTGCAAATAATTTAGCACTTGAATGCCTCTACTAATGAATAGGAGTCTGATCTGAGTCTCAGACTCTAGCTCATTCTGTTAATTAATTATGGYCATTTTTCTGTGCAATCAACATAATTATTCCTATTGTTATGAGGCTAAAAGGCTGCAAACTAGATTCTGTTTTAGAAGATGGGGGATATGTATAGAGAAAAACTCCTGACAGTTTAGTACAAATGTAATTAATTATTATTAGAACCTCTCTTTTAAAGCAGGGAGGCTAAGATACAGAAAACTGCCCAAATCAGATTTCATTGTAAGACTGTGGTAAAGAAATTCAAATGTTTCTTGAGCTCCATAGCTGTGGTGAAAACACTTCCCTTTGATGTGACTAGGCTGCCTCTAATTTCCCATCTCCAGCTCACATGAGAGACACGATTCTGTTCCTAATGAATCGACACTCTGGGATAAAAGCAAATGTGCCACATACAAACACGTCAAACAGTTCTAGCTAAAAACTAAACTTTGGCAGGAAAACATATAGGCTGAGGGGCTTTTCTCTAGTTTATTTTGGGGTGGATTTTGGAGTCTTTTTTGATTGTTTGTAATCCCAGCCTTTTGTATGTTTAGGAAGTAATGAATGCAGTGTTTCAACTGAAGTGAGCATGGTTTCCAACTTACATKTATGAAGAGAAAGACAGCTGGTAGGAAGCCTCTCCATTAAGGGGTAAAATTGCAACTAGGATTTTTTAACGTATATGAAAGCATTGGGAATTGGAATGTCTGGAGACCAACACTTTCTATTCACGTGTGGAAACATCTGTTCCTCTTCTATGCTTCTCAGCTCTATCTGGAAAGTGTAGTTGGTTCTTTCTACTGAAACACTCAGCACTTCTGAGGTGGCCCAYAAAGGTGCTCAATCAACACTACTGAGGAGATAAGTCAGCAACAATCTGATTTATGAATAACCAGGATGTACCAGAAATACTTCTAGACCTTAAGAAACCTACACCCCACTCATAAAATTATCAAGATATCTTTTGAGAGACACTTTCKGTGTAGAAGTAGGTTAATGAGTATGGGAGGAACACTGACTCTCACTTCCTGCARCAAGCACACTGATAAACAGCCAAATACTGCCATAATTCTTCTGGATCTCACWCTTTACAATTATCTTTTTCAGGGCTTGGTTTGCTTCATCTTTAAGGTWGACATTTTACAATATTCCCAACAGAAGCATCCATTCTGATGAAATAACACTAAAGATCTGGAGATATAAGCAAGCTTTGGTTAGTACATGTTTGAAAATTTGGGAAAAGCTTGAAAAGTTTGTTGGAAGAATCTTCTGGTTACGATATTTCTGTTCCACTCTGCTCCACTCCTTTATTYTGCAGTTCACCAAAACCATATTTAGCCTTTTGAGCTGCCACAGCCATCAATCTTCAAATATTTCAAGCTCATTCWAAGGAACTGTTTTGTAAAATAATAATCAGAGTTGACATCTGCAATGACATCTTAGTCTGTTTTGGAGATCAGAGGGGCAAACTAGGCACCTCTTTCCAGATAGGGCTTAGAAAGATATTAGTCCTCTGCTTAATGACTAAATATTGCCTTCATGCAAAAGACAGTGGCACATATACACTATGTATAGTTATACACTTACACATATAGAGGCAAAAAAAATCCTACAGCCACGACATCATTTATAAAAGACACTGATATTTTGTTAATCCTTATGGTGGAATAACAGAGCATTAGTCACACTTTTCTGTATCCAAAGCACTTCCAGAAACAAAATCCACAAAGTGCACACTTTCAGAACCTGGCGGGGTTCTGCACTGGATGTCTTAATGAATGCCAGGTACAAAATACCTACCCACAGCTGCTGTCCTTTGCAGCTAACAGCTTGTGCTGGAGCAGCATCAAAGCTGGCTGCAGGCACAGCAAATGTATGCACCTGCACTGAGTAATTACTGAGCCTAATGCCASTATGGATTAGCTTCAGTGCTCTTGTGAAAAAAATGTATGGATTAACTCACAGCATTCAGCTTATTACAGCTGTCTTACTGCACATCCAGTTTTTATGAGCACTTATAAAGCAATATCCATCTATGTTCTCTTTTTATTTCTGATGATGGAGTCCTTCAGCTGTGACATTGGAGTGCACTTCAAAGCTACCCCTTTGTCTGCTTTTCTCCCTCTTTTTTTTTTTTCCATTTCAGACTCAGCATTAATTTGTAGGTTACTGCTCATGTCCTGCCACCACATGTACACCTAATGTCTATTTCCAACTTTTATATATAATTTACTTTTTAATGTCTTTGTGCTAATTTATTCCTCATCAGTGGGAAGACTGGATAGCCACAAAACACAGTCTAGAGATCTCTTCTAGAAATTGAAAGGGCTTTGACAACCAGGGCTGTCTGCATTACCTATCTAACAAGAGCTGCATTTAGACACTCCTGACTTTTGATTAGCATTGTCCTCTTCTGGAATAAGTCTGAAAACTTAAAAATGAACAGCTGCTAGTTCTGTAGCCATGCTCTTGAGCTGTCCCAAAACCACATAAAATTATTCTTATTGTGAACTTTCRGGTTTTTTTTCTGTGAAAATGCAATAAAGATAAAAATAAATTTCAGCCCTAATGCCCTGTCTGTCCTTTGCATGCCTGTTTTGTCTAGACAATGAGATCCAGACACCATCTGAAATGTTAATTTACTTTATTAAGGAAATGGGACTTATACAATCCTKCTATCTGTCTGTGTCTCTTTAATACCTTTTGAACTCATTGTCTGATTTCGAGCTAATGTGACAGAAGCAGAGGGAACAACAAGATAATTGACCTCCTACAAGTTCCAAGAAAATTAGAATTTGTATAGAAGAGAGAGAGCTGTAAATGCCCTGAAAGCCTGCTGCAAGAATGCACATGTAGTCTGAGATTAAAGAATTCATAAAGATGTCTTACAAATTTCCCCTCTACATGTAAAAAAGAAAAAAAAAGAAAAAAAGAAAACAAATCACCTAGAATCTGAAATTGTAATTGATCAAGAAATACAAATAAACAGCAGCCCAAGCTTGAGGAGCCAAGTGCCCAGGGAATTAGTCTGTTTGTCTGTCAAAAAGCAGCACCACATCTCGTGATGCACAGGAGGAGCCATCACTAGAGTGAAACAGGGCTCAGATTGTCCTGGTGCTGGGCTGAGGATCACCCACAGGGGCTGGGGTTGGCAGTCTGTGGAGCTGGCACAGCTTRGAATAGACAGTGAGCTGCATCAATGCTGTCTGAAAAGTGTTTACTGTAAGTGTGCTCATTTGGATTTGGCTGCAAAAAAAAATTAGGAATTACAAGAGTGTAAAGCAGCCCATAACAATAGTAGTTCTTTTTCTCAGAAATTACTTGAATACCCAATGTTTCACTGCAAGGCTGCAGAGGAAAGAGATGCCAGCTTTGATGTCTGCAGATTCTCTGCTGCAAGGAAGAAAATTTTAAAGTTACTCTTTTCCCAGCCCAGGTATTAGAGCATAACTGGTATTAAGAAACTGCCCCTGGAACTGTAATTTGCAGTGACTCTGTGCTAGAAGAGCTGTGTTGTGAGTACAAGCAGATACAGTGTATTTTCCACTGAGCACATGGGATAAAACCAGGAARAAGAGCAGAGAAAGGTCAGAGGGGAAAAAAGGAGTTGCATTTCTTTTCAGCACTATGTGTATTTCTGGGCTGGTGCTCATTTTTGTGCTCAGCCATTTGAAGCCCAAAAGTTCAGGGACACTCTGAAGTTATCCTTTGCTTAGCTAAAGGGTGAACATGAGACAGACTCAGCTGCTTTCCTTCTCCCTGGGGACCCTGTTCCTCKCTAGCAAAGAAAGCAGCCCTTCTTCTGAAGATGGAGGAGAGGGTCTAGCTCCAAATAAAAATTTGGCTGTTTATATGCTGATGTTGTGCCAGCATTGCTAGTAGCAGTTGTTGCTTTGGAAGTTGTCTAGAGAGGGAATTATTTTATTTASAGCACAGTTAATTCATTTTCTCTCCATAATGGAAATTGCTTACTTGAATGCTGCCCTGCATCCTCTTTTCCAAAGCACCCAGTGGGTGTAACACCCCACATGGAGCAGAGCACCTGCTCTGTGACCAGGTTCTTTATTCCATCAGGCACGAGAGGGCACTGTTAAATGTGATCTCCTCTCCTCCACATGAGAGGTTGCTGAAGGGATACATTTATCACACCTTCATGCCTGGGAGCTGGTAAACAATTAAACTTTTACTTATACTTTAGACCTGTCTCTTCTGGTGCTATAAGATTCTGGTGCTGACAGCAAGAGGATGTATTCATTGTGTAAGTGAAACTAATAAAGCACACAGCCACTGTAATTTACTCATTGCTTTGCAATCACAAGGAACAAGAACTTCTCTTATTTAGTGCTTACCTTGTACTCAGGTTCTAGGAATCCTTTAACCTTCCTTGGTGAGGAGATGAAGGAGTGTTGTCCTAAGAAACAAAAGTTAACCCAGCACAGATTACTCGTCTGGGGCTTTTTAAGCGCTATCAGACAGGCAGTAGCCAATATTTATTTAAAATATATTTTCTCASCACAGGGCTAGATTATGAAACTCCCTGCCACAGGACATGTTGGAGTCAGAGAACTTGCATGACTTGAAAGAATCTGAATGTGTTCCTGGRCACCAGCAAATGCTGAGTATTCTTTAGGGTAATACTCCAGGCAACAGGCTTTAACAGGGGAACACTTTAGGGAACAGGATTCAGCTATGTTGTGTTATGAAGAGAGAGCTGGGCAGCCAGACTGACAGAATAACTTGACTCAGGWGATGGCTGTGAGGCTAACAAATACTGATTTGGCACTCCCAGGCTTCTATAGATCATAGATTTGTTTCCTACTTCATAAAATTTTCCTTGTGCTGATGATACTCCTTGTCATGCAAAGATCAAACAAGTTCTATATTTCAGACAAAGAGACGCCACCAAAGAAAGACCAAAATATTCTCTATTCTTTTACCTCTTGTTGTTACTATTCCTCATTTTAAGCACCTATCATGGCCCATGTGCCAAAGTTGTTAAATAGTTGCTCAGTTTTCCTGTGAGCAAATGGAGTTCACACTTTGTTCTCCAAGTGCTTTCTCCTCCCTGCTTCCCAGTAGGTTAAGATGTGTATGAATAAAATACACAAATGTGTAACATAAAAATGCTTTGGAGAAGGTGATGTTTAGCAAAACAAATGGCCTGGCTTTGGCAGTTGGCTCTTTGTACTGCAGGATGCCTGTGGAGCCCTACTGGGTGAGGTATATTCACAGGTCTATAAAAGAAAATACTTTGCTTTGGGGAACACCTTCTGCCCCCCTTGTGTCACTCCTAGAAGTGGAGTTGGATTGTGAATTGCCTCTTTTATCTGGAGTCAATCAGCTCAGCTTAGTGGCCAGATCTAACTTTCTTTGGTTTCCCMAAATCTTCCTGTGGTTATTTCCTTATCTGATTTCACCAAAAACTACATTGACACTAACAAAATTAATTCCCGACTTCTGCTGGTTGTTGGTAGAGCTGAGAATTGCATTTATTGCCTTTAGGAGTGCTCTGAGAGCCTCACTCTTTGTGTGTTTGGACAGGTGAATGCCAGTCATTGTTTGAGGAAAGGTATGGTATGAAGGCAGATCTTAGCTTAAAGTAAAAGAAGCTTCACCTTCCAGCTAAAGGAAGAAAGGCTGGATATGTTTTTAAAGATTTTTTTAAGGAAAAACTTGATCCTGCAACAGGAAGCTGGAGTTYGAAAAAGAATATCAGTGAGAATTTCACAGGAGTCATCTCCCTCTGAACTGTAAGTTTCCAACCTGCTCTCTGGGCTGGAGAACTCAGCGTGCTTATGGAAAGTGTCTGCTCTACACACTTTTAAATTCCGTGGTTGGAGAAGAGRATTTGAAGCACATGAAATGTTTTGGTCTTCTATAATTCTTGRTATGTTGACAGAGCAGTTAATGAAAGGCTGTTTCAGCTGACCAGTTGGAATATAGAGAATGTGCATGTGGTGAGGAGATCTGCATTCAATTACCCTCCTACCACAGACTGGCTGCAGACAAGACAATTATTCTGTGCCTCAGTTCCCTAATTCCAAAACAATGAGCTTCCTTTGTCTGACTTGTCTAYGTAGAGGAGATGCTCCTTGGGGCACTGACGGTCTCTTAAAATGTTTTCTGCTTTACCRGTTAATACAAAGCAGCTCTGACTATCTGAGTGCTACTGGAATTCTCTTGGCTCCTAATCAGAAGAAGTGGTTAATTCGTCATTTGCTATTTCTGGGTTTCATTTTTGTTTTCTTTATCTAATCTTGGCAAAAAAAAAAAAAAAACAACAACAACTTTATTCTTGAATAACAGCATTACACTGTATTTTTGGAAAACTGTCTCACATGATGTCTTTATGTCCCTTTTATCCCACTCCATCACAATTGAAGAATGTCGGCAATGGTAGTCCAAATTGTCATACTAAGCCACGCAGTCAAATTTTTCTTAGACCAAATTTTTTTTTTCTAAATGAACACACACTATTACCACTGCAGAGCTGTTTTATTGCCAGTTATGCCCCTGTGCATAAAGTTAAATTGAAGGTTTCAGAGTATGTTTGAGATGTCAAAATGTTATTAGCCTAGGTGAATTTTAATGAAGTCTCTTGTGCATGTGTTTTATTCACATTAAAAATATCACTTTGGCACAGAAACCAGTTGGGCTGACTAAAAAATGTTTGACCAGATAACAAGGAGACGTAACAGTCACTGGAAGCATTTCCTGCTTGGGATATTTAATTAGACCTTATGACTGAAAATTCTTATGATCATCAGAAGATCAAAATTCCAACATATTCCTGGTTATATTTATTAAATRTTTCCTTTTTTGGTCCTAAGTGTGAATGTTTGGAAAAATGTTAATACAACCCACTTGACTTCACTGGCACATTTTACAAAAGGAGGAGGAAAAAATGTGGAAGCCACTGAAAACCAGAGGGTTCTTGCTTTGGAGAAAAACAAAGTTCAAGCCAGTGCTACAGACTGGCTGGAACTCTTCCACGGTTTTGAAAGGAAAAGACTCTATTGAAGGCTCTTTTCACAAAACTCCTTTGCTGCCTTTGAATAAAAGAGGAACCAAGCACACTTAGCACTGTGTAAAACACATTTCTTAAAGAGAAGCCAGCTTTATCTTCAAGTCCCAGCTAGTTAATCTGCTCAAACTCATTTTTAACTTAAAGTCTGAGAAATTTGACACCACCACAGGGACTTAAAGCTTTTAGTCTAGATGGAATTTGCTGACAATACTTTCAGCTAAAGCACCAATAAAGACAGATTGGTTTCTCTCATTAAGTTTGGTAAAAAATGAATGTTTTYCTCCTTCAGGGAAAAAGAAAGAACAGGACAAGTATTCATTTTCTCTCTTCCTAAATCTGTAAACTGCACTAGCTATATCTATATGGTATCTTCAGATATGGTGGGCAAATACAGTTGTTTTGGAAGTTCCTGGGAAATCYTGCATTCCCCTGCCTGGAGAGCATCACTCCTCTCCCTAAGCTGCACATTTTCACTTACTCTGCGATAAATGTCTGGCTATAAATCCAGAGGCCTGGGTCTATCTCCAGTGTACTGAGGTTGGCTTCCAAAATACAGATAGTGAACTACTTGTGTGAAACTCYTGCTGTGGGTGGTTGGAAATCCCAAATGTGCACTGGAGCATGGTCAGCTGTGTGCTGCATTTGCAGGTAACTATAATATGTTCTTGCATTTCCACTGTTTGTGGATTGGTTGATAACTGAACAGAATTTCCTGGCAAAAGCTTTTAATTACAAATGCTACATTAGTCTCCCATAACTGTTGAAGTTACCTAATCTGAGCTTTGTCAAATAACAACAATTTTATTGCCATGAATTAGGCAACCTGCAAATATATCTCTCAATTTATCATGTTTACTTCTTGAGGGTAACAAGTCTGTGTTATATAACACTTGCCAGATGTTTTTTTTTCTATGGCATGGTTCTTCACTTTCATTCCCAAGGCTTGTTGTATTTGCATTCCTTATCTTTGCATTAAAAAGGAAAAAAAAAGAGAACAATAAAATAAGAATATCGTATATCTCTGTAATTATGCTGTAGCCATGTAGCCATGACCAGTGCTTCTTTCTTTAGGCTAGAAATTGAGATTAGAGACTGAAGGTTGTAATAAAAGTAAATTATACTCTAGCTGGCTTGGCTGGTCTCTGTATGCATAGGAATGGGCATTAACTCCAGATGGAATGGAAGCTCTCCACTGTAGATTATTGAGCAGAACATAACTGTGCTTTGGTAGAAACAGTAATAGGCATATTTGCTGAGTTTTTCCAGCCTCTGATTTATCTCAAACTCCCCCWGTCAATTTGAACTTATCTCTGCTGAAGTGAGAGCTTTAGGACAAAAGGCTGCATCTTCCCCGTGCTGTTCCCGTTTCATGAAAAAGGATGGTGCTAACTGCACAGTGCAGAATGGGAAGACTTTCCTTTTGTTGATTGTCTTTACAGTGAACCATTTGGAGGTTTAGGTTGGGTATCAGGAAAAGGTTCTTCACCCAGAGGGTGGTTGTGCACTGGAACAGGCTCCCAGGGCAGTGGTCACAGCACTGAGCCTGACAGAGCTCAAGAAGTGTTCACACAATGCTCTCGGGCACATGGTGTGACTCTGGGGGTGCCCTATGCAAGGCCAGGAGCTGAACTTTGAGGACTTGTGGATCCTTTCCAACTCAGGATGTCCCATGACTCTATGATTCCCCTGCAGGGTCAATCTAACTTCAGCTGGTATCTGTTTCTTTATGTCTGCTTGCATAAAATAGAGTGACTGCTCCATTTATCCATCACTTGTCTCACACGGAAAGCAGTAGCACTCTGCTGACAGGTTTCACTYGGCACCAGTCAGAAGTAGTTACTGTTTTTAATGCTGTAATGTATGAAAGTGGAAGTTCTCCGCCACCACCTGTGGCTTCAGAAAAATGAAGATGCAGAATATTTGTAGTTCAACCAAATATTTGGTCTGCTAGTCTGAACAGTCTGTTTGTTTGAAACACAAGTTGTACATTTTAGCTGCTATTAAAATCAATAAAATTGCTAGATTTTCCTTGTTTATTCCACTAGCTTATGTTATTCCRGCTTCTAAATACAAGATGATAAAACAGCTGCTGAGTTTCCAAATCCAAAATTTCCCCAGCAGCCAAATGCTTCCAGCCCTGTGGCCTTTTTCCATCAAACACAGAAGTGTAAAGGCTCAGATACCTGTACAAGTTGCCAGATAGGCATAATCTACCTGTGGGGTCTTTCGCTGGCACATCTAATTMATTTTTCTTGGTCCTGAGCTGAGTGAACCGATGCTGGCCTAAATGTTGTACATCAGTGTAAGAACTATATCGTGTCTGACCTCTTGGCTTCCTCCCTCCTTAAATACTCAATCTCTATTTGCAGCATGAAACTCACAGGCTTTTAATGCTTTCTATGTTCACAATCAGCAAAGACATAAGCAGGATGAGGATAATAATTTAGTCTGCYGGCAGATTTGGGAAGATATTATAGTGGTTCCTTTTTAGAAGATTATCTTGTAATCTCGAGAGGCTAGAAACTGCATTGCTTTTAAAATGAGTGCTTACATTCTGGAAATAACCCAACCAAGCTCTTGTGTCAGGAAGGAAAGAAAGAATGGTCTCTGGGAAATGGATAAATGTGTTCCTTCCCAACAAACTTAATTCCTAAGTATCCAACTTTTGCAGTTTCCTACTTAATTAGGGGTCATATCAGGAACAAGCCCTGAATTTAARCAATTTCTGGAGCAGAGGTTTAAGTGAGAAGGCAGCACATATCAAAATACMATTGTGTTTAGGTAYTTAAAAAGGTACACTGGRACTTTATCCTGAAAGGAGCCTAAAAGATTTTACAGAAAGATTGCAAGTGAAAGAATGAATGGAGAAGAAAGCACAAGGCAAAAGGTGAGGTTATCTTTATTCCCTTTATRCAGTGCTGCTCCTTGTACTCCTAATCACCTGATAATTATCTGAACCCCATAGTTCTGCTTCAGGAACTCACTTTTCCTAACACTTCAGCTGGGTAACTTCATCCTTCACTCATTTCCTGTGCCCTGCCCTACAGAAGCTATATAAGCTCTCTGAGGGTTTTGCTGGTTACAGTCCGTGGCTTGTAAGCTACAAAAATCTAAATGTAGGTCAAGATCAGCTGAAATCTTCTAAACACAGCCAGTTGCTGTTTCCTAAACACATCCCTGGAGCAGCTGCATGAAGGATGTTTACAATTAAAAAACAACCCTCAAGCAGCCAGTTAAGAATGCACAGGATTACTGCAGCCAGCAGCATTCATTAAATGTCATAGCTGAACTTTTATTATCTTGAGCTTGATCATTTAAGATCAGCATCTAAAGAAGTGTATTGACTTCCAGCATCCTAAAGGGCTCCTAGGACATAGGCCCAAACAGAAGATAAATGGTCCCAAAAGGCCTCTGGGGATGAGCTGTAACTGGACACAAAGTGTTATGTCATGCTGGTTTCTACCAGGATGGGAGATCCCGCACTTTTTTTCCTTTTCCTTCATGATCTGACTTACGCAAAAAAAAAAAAAAAAAAAACAAACCAAACCAAAAAATAAAAAAAACCCAAAAAAACTAGGAAAAAACCAGGAAAAAATATGAGCTCTGCTGAAAATGAGTCAATGCCTTGAAACCCAGCAGGGGCACCGTCTGCTCTCCTTATGGAGCTCAGTGGCTTTCATCACGATTCAAGTGTCTCCTACTCCTCCCTCTCAGCTGAAGGCAGATGTGGATTCACTGGCAACMCTGGGCCTTGTTCTTTGTGAGTGTTTAAGGTCTGAGCAATCATTTTAAATTGAAAGCAGAGATGGTGATGCTGTTACAAGATTGTCTWGGGCAGCAATTCCCAACTGGTAAGACATGAGAACATATACAAGAAAAAAGTTTCATAAAGACTAGGCTAGAAATCAGCACAGAAAAGCATAAGCATGATGCAGAGCAGCATCTTCTTAACAGTTCAATATGTTGAGAAGAAAACTCCTTCCAAAAAGGTGGTGGCAATCTAGTCTTGAATCAGACCGTGGAGAAGGTCAAAGCAAGCTTGTCCCTGGCTCTGTGTRGCTCTTTGGTTTTGGTGTTCTTTCTAATGCCAAGCAATCATTTATCTGCAGAAAGCAAGTGTTCATAYAACAAGCATCTTTCTTTTAATAGCTCATGTGCTGATGGGTGTGTAGCTGTGGAACTCCGTGTGCATGCACTGCCATCTGAAATCCACTACAGACAGACAGTCCCGCACGTCAGCAAAGATCAGGGATGTATGTCCATCTGCTTTGGACTAAAAAGAAAAACAGATGGCAGTCCAGAATATGCCACAACCRTGCTCTGAGAAGGAAAAAGCCCAGGAGTAACAGTGTAGCAGGATGTAACCAGCACAGAATGTCCCTACTGTTGAATGCTAGTACTATGAATAGTTACCTCACACCGGCTTACCTGTAAACTGATTAGTAGCTGTCTAAAATTTATCTG
The DNA here is from genome assembly GCF_030028575.1 of Malurus melanocephalus. Classification (NCBI taxonomy): domain Eukaryota; kingdom Metazoa; phylum Chordata; class Aves; order Passeriformes; family Maluridae; genus Malurus; species Malurus melanocephalus. The sequence continues at coordinate 1,663,466 of NW_026623326.1, read as the reverse complement.
TAACAACTCATAGGCTTACTTTRCTTCACAGGTATTAAAATTTTCAGGAAACTCTGTTGTGACTTTRGAGTAAAGTAAATATGAGGAGAGAGATCTAACAGAGCAAGTGAGGACTGAGATACTCAGAACTTCTGACAATAAAGTTACTTTTCTTTAGGATTCTTATTTCARTTATTCTGGTTTAAATAAAAGTAAATAAATAAGTCTTTATTAATCTATTTTCAAAGTTCCAGAGCCTTTAAAACAGCAAAAGCATCTGGTTCTCTTAAGAGAACTCATCTCTGGTTCTCTTCTCTTGGAGTCAGTCTAAAAGAATCAGGAATAAGAAGACTCTCACTGCCTTTTCTTGAAGAAGCAGCATTAATCCCCCCAATGCACTCTGTATTGCACCTGAAAGAGTCAAAAGTGATGGCTATAACTTTTCATGGACTCATACTGGTAACTGCTCTCATCCTTTGCAGGAGCTCAGGTACCAGGAATGATGTMCTGTGAAAAGGCAGCATCCTGCACTGCCTCCATGTACAGCCTACTCCGGTTGCAGGACRTGGTCTATCAATGGCAGAAAAACTCACCTCAGAATCAAAATGGAAAACAYTGAGGTGTCTGCAAATATAAAATTCTTGACATCACTGCAGCCAAGAACAGCTTTCTTGTGACTTGCTTATCTTGGCCACATTTTTCTGAGTTGACAGCTGTTGAGATGAAACAGTGAGAGGAAAGAAAGAATTGTAGTCTGGGCTGTGGTTTGCTCCATCACCCTTAGAGGTAAACTAGTGCTAGGTGAAGAGGCAGGTTCTCTTCAGCTTGCACTTTCCTTTTTCTATAGCAGAACCATGTATTAACACATCTAGCAGCCATCTGCGGCACAGAAGAATGTAAGAGGACAGAAAAGAAAGGTTTTATCCATAGAACCTGAGCTTTTTCTATGTCTATCCCCATGTACRTTTATGATCTGGCTGTAAGTCCATTTCAGATAGGCAGTTGATTGGGTTTTTTAAAKGTGTAAATGAAAAAAAAATAAAAATATGACAGTAAAAAGGCTTTAARTTTGCAATGTATATGATCATCCTACTCCTCCTCTTCAGAGTCCCCAGCTCCACGTTATAAAACAGCAATTCCAAGGTCTTATTGTTGAAGAGGATTCAATTTGTCCCCATCTCGCATTTGCTCTTCCTTCTACRCTACTTTAGCACTTAACACAATTAACTGTAAACGGTTTATTACAATAAATCCCCTGTCCCAGATTTGGATGTCCCTAGGTAGATGTGCCAGAGCATGGGCCCTRGGCAGGCYCTGGGAGCRGGGGAGGCAGGGACAGCCCTGAGCCCCCTGTGTGCCTGAGAGAATGCCTGTACCTGGCATCGTGGCAGTGCCTGGCACGGCTGCAGCTCCCTACAGACTCCTACACTCTCCACACATAGCCACATGCCCACCCCTAGGCTATCGAATCCAAACCACGCAAACCTTCACATAACATCCTCTGTGCTCTCCTCCTATATGCAAGCTATGCAATTCCCCCAGAACACACACACACACACACACACACATACACACTGATCTCCCCTATGTATTTCATTTACGTCCCGTCCCCATAAGCACATTCCTCTGCATTTCCCATGCGTGCACCCCATAGATACAAGGTCTACAACCCCATATGCCCATTACACAGTCAATCCCCAGGGGCTCTGCAGTGCCCGGTTCATATAGCACCCGACACACTCCCCATACACCCGCACACTCGGGGACTACCCCCACACGCAGCCGCCCCMGCTGGGCGAGCCGCGCTCCACAGGTGCCGGCCCGGGCTCGGGTGCCCCTCTCTTTGCTGGCTCTGGCGTGCCCGGGGCTCCCCCTGGACCCCCGGCCGCTGCCGAGCGAGGCTCTGCCGGGAAGGAGTGAAAGGCAGCCGCACCGACCGCAGTCGGTATCGCCGCCGGGCACCGCTTCCCCCGCGGGCTCCGCGCTTCCCCCGCGGGCTCCGCGCTTCCCCCGCGGGCTCCGCGCTTCCCCCGCGGGCTCCGCGCTTCCCCCGCGGGCTCCGCGCTTCCTCCGCTGCCGGCATGCGCGGGGCAGCCGAGCCCAGCGCAGCCGAGAGGCAGGTGGGCTGCGGCCGGAGCCGCCGATCCGGGACTGGGCAGCTGGGGGCTAGGCAGCTCCGGCAGCGTTTCACGGACCGCCGGGCTCTCTCTGCTGGCTGCGCCCCGGGACGCGGAGGGAAGCCCGTGGGCGGGCACGGGTGGGGGGTACCGGGGCATCCTCCGCAGGGGGAGGTGAAGTAGGCGGAGAAGTAGGAGGAGGAGGAGGGAAACCTGCTTCTCCAGAGGGACGAGGCGCTGAAGCGAGCCAGCCCAGCGGCGCGGGCTGCGGGCACATGCCGGGCTTGGAGTACAGGAGCCGCGGGATTCCTGCGGGTGTCTCAGCCCAGCTCCCGTCCCTTCCTCCGCGAGAGCGTCAGCTGGGCTCCGGCAGGGAGGGGGGCTCACCTACGGCTCCCCTCCCGGAGTGCATTAATCCGAGAGCAAGCAAACCTGGTAGTAAGTACTTGTCATCTTTTATGTATGATTTGTTATAGTTTTATTGTTCTCTGCTGGCAGGTAGCGAAGGATTTCTAAGATCAAGCATTTATAGGCTCGGCTGTAAGGATAATCTCTCTGGCTGTTTCTTGGACTCTGAGCCTTTCAAATACAGAGGTGCATATGTGGAAGCACATGTAGCAATGTTCCTTCACTACACATTTACATCTTAAATGTTTCAGACAAAATGTATGTGCTGGGATTTTTTTTTTTTTTTTTAACTTCTGCTGTTCTCAAAGTAATTTGTATCATGTTGCACAACATGCTTAGCATCTCAGAGAAGGATAAATAATGGTGACACCACTYGAACATCCTGCATGAGGATGGGGGAAGGAGATGAATGTTTAAAATCATTAACTTGGCAGAGGTGGGGAAATCACTTCTCTGCAGGCTGCCTTCACGCTATGGAGCAATATGCTTTTGGGGATTCTTTGCCTTTTAATCCTCTTTTCTCTATGTGCACATCTGGTCTCTGGCCTGGCACTGCTCCCTGCACTCAGGCTGGGAGTGGCATGGCAGACTAGCAGGGACTGGAGACCAAGGATGAAATGACAGGGGATCCTTCCCTCCTCTTGTAGTTTAAGGATACTTTTTTTTTGTCCAAGTCTTGTCTTGTCTTCTGCAGAGTAAATCCATACAAATACTTCTCCTAGAGTCAGGAAGTGGAATCAAAAGTGTTTTGAAGGCTGTATTATACTACCTACAAAGGGAATGGCTGAGAGTATATGTGCAAATACCTGATTCCACACCCTACTTCTAAGGGGTTTCCAAGAATTTGGGGGGCGGGGGGTGAGTGTGGGGTTACATGACACGCAGAAGGTGTGTTCCCTACAAAATTATGCTACCKCTTTGTGGAGTGCTGGAAATGCCATTTCTGTCAGTGGAGCTGTAAGAGAAATAGTAATTTTTCTTGCATTTTAAATCCCTAAGAGAACTGCTCTCTCCCTCCCCCTCCTTCCTGCACACATCTTTATTTTATTTTGTTCTGCTAATGACTTGCATTATTATTTGTAAAATATGATCTGTGTCTTCCTGTGCAATTTTGTATTTGCTGAGATGTTCCTGGAACTAGGTTCTAGGAGTGCATTTTAGGAGCCTTCGTAAAATTTAGGAGCCTTTAAAGCAAAATTATATTTACTAATAACTGAATAGTTAATTTTCATCTGGCACATATCCACAGTATTTTCAGTTTCCTCAAGTGAAACTATTCTTCTGTAGCTGGTCACTGTGTGCTCTGAAGTTTGTAACAAAATGCTCAAGATAACACATTTCATAATGCACTAATGTTACACCAACCGTTAGACTTTTGCAAATGAATGTTACAGGATAAGTATTTTAACTCCAAAAGTAACTGGAGTGACTTTATTGGTTGTAGTAGGAGACGGCTACTAGAGGACCAGCCACTAGAATGATAAGGCAGCATGTCCTGTGCTGGTGTGTGATCTGTTAATGGYATTTAACTTTTAGATGAACATGAGCAGAAAGAAAATGCCTTGTTTAATAAGCATCACAGCTAGAATTTTCTATAATCGTGGGAGGCTCACACCACTTACTATCACTGACCCTATTTTTATTGGTCTTGTAGGCAAGTCTTAAAAGGTCTGCTGCAAAGAAAGTTATAAATCAGATACTCTGCTGTTGCAAGCATCTGTCCACAGCTTTAGTTGCCCTGCTKCATGGTGCAAAAGAGGATGAAGGAAATAAATCAGTGAAATTCTTTTGGTTTGCTAGTACAATGCTGACAGAGAATTATAAAGTCTGAAATAAACTGGGATTACATACTGMCATTGCTCTAAGTTAAATGTAAGAGACACATAATTTTTCACCAGTTTTTGGTCTGTTCTGTGTTCTATGTTCTCCCTGGCTCTTCCTTTAAGTTCATTAGGACTTCCTCTGGGCGATGATCCGAATTTTACAGTCAATCAAAATCCATACCGATATCCTTATGCAGGCCAAATACATTATACTCAGAAACACTATAAACCAACAGCTACAAATTACTTTCAGAGCCCTCCTAAAACAAAATGCAGACATAAATAGAGTTCAGAACTGTWCCAAATGCTGTGCCTTAAAGCTGTGGATGTCTAAATCCAGAAAATGTGCTCAGATGCTCTATTTGAGAGCCACATAAGGAGATGGCTGAAGTTTCTGGTTAGACTCTGGAGAACTGGTAGCCAGAGTCTGTGGCTGTTGGACTCTCCCAGGTAGTCYGAGTTCAGGTCTGAGCATGGGCTGGAAGTGATCCTGGTTTTGCAGACAGACTTATCTCCTCTCATTCATAAACTTGTCAAGTACATAATAAAACATTCTGTGGTTGTTTGCTTTCACTGTGTTCAGAGTGGTATTCGATAGCTATTCCAAACATTATTTCACAGGTATGAGTTGGGAGTAAAGAAGGTAATCTTTTTTCTTCCCTTGGCTGGCTAGTACACTCTTCTGGCTTTGATGCTAAATTATTATTTTTTTTTTTTTTTTTTTTTTTTTTTTTTTTTTTTTTTTTTTTTTTCTGACTTCCCATGGAAGGTAGGTGATCCTTTCTCTCATGGCTCTAGAAACACATTGCTGCACCTGTTGCAGTAGACTYTTTAAACTTTTTCAGTGGCATCCAYTACACTAAACAGGATTTTAGCAAGCTTTGTACACCTGCCTTCATGCCCTTCACTGTTGGGAATGCTTCCATGACATTCATTAGGGCTACATATGTTGTTTGGATTTCAGCACTGGATGCAAAGAAGATATGATTAATMTATAGTGCTGAAAAGGATTCATTAGTGCAGCCAGATGGATCCAGGTAGGATGGACTCCAGAGGTTTTTTTTTTTTAATTTAGCACAGCTTTAAATGTCATTCGTGTTGTCTGTGATTACAGTATGGATTTTGCTAAAATCTGTGTCTTTTCTGAGCCATTGTACAGGGTCTATTGAGTGTGCTATGGCAAGGTGTGTCTCTAATAAAGTTTTCATTAAGCCTCTCTACAGAGARAAGAGTAAATTAATTACCAGACTAACATGTCATTTGGCTCTGTGAACAAGCTACTGAACACTAACTTATGAATGGAAAATTAAAAGGCTCATTAGCAACCTGCTACATGAAAGTGAAATGAAAATACATTTATATTCCTATTTGTGTTGTTGCTATTAAAGCTGATATAGAATTCCAGTTTAGTTTCTGTGGGAATCTTAACTAGTTTCATTTTTTTTTTTTTTGCCTCTGAAGATTCAGCAGCTGCTCCCTCCATAAAAGCTAGGAGTAACTGGCTCTGCTTTAGTAGGAATGAAAGGAGGATTGAGCTCTATAGAAATGAGGAGATTAGAGCTCCGTRAGGCATATACACATTTAATGCTGCTGGAAACCAAACCTGCTCAAATAATCCTAAYCCTCACTTCTGGTGAGCAGAAATTCTAGGGGAAAAAGAAAAATTCCCTTAGTGACTTATTAACAAAGGCTTTTCAGGTTTGCTGGGATTTATCATGTGAGCCTAATCTACCTTTTGTTCATCCAGTTGGCAGGCTTTAAGATTTAAAAGGGTCTGCAGAAACTCCTCCCCCAAACTCCTTATTTAATTAAAGAGGCTTGGTGCMTTATTTACTTTTGAGTCTTCCATTTATGTGGGAACAATGAGTTGGGGTTAACATATTGCAAAATATTTGTGAATGCTGTATTATAAGCAGKGAGAAGAAACAAACTTTGGCTACACCTTCAGATTCACACTGACATATTTGGGTTCAGTGAGAATGTCTGGAAGTGAGGCCAGTCATACGTAAATACTGAAGTACAAATACAGGTGTGTAACTCTACAACAAATTTCCCTGCCTCTGTGGGTGATTTAAAGGGTCTGGAGGAGAGTAGGTTTCATTTGCTTGTATGAGAGCTCTCCAGAGGCACTGGAGATGCAGATCAGGCCTTGCACATACCAGTAATTTTTATGTTTTTCTTCGGTTCTTCATCAAAGACAGACCGGTAACAGCAGTTCTCTCACTAGTTTCCCCCGTTTCTTCTCCTCCCCCTCTCCATTCATCCCTGTAGCTGTGAGCATCAAGTTGCAGATAAAACGACTTTTGAGAGAGCAAYGGGATGCAGCTCTTGCCAAAGGCAATTAAGTGCTTAGGATTACAGTGTGCTTTACAAAGTGTGTTCATGCTGAATCCCTTTCCTCTTCTGTTTGCTGGCACTGAGCAGTTTCTTGGCACTTACCTTTGTTATAACAAGTCTGGGCATTGCTAAACTTTACTACAGCGTGTCAGCTCCCTGAAGAAGCCGAGCAAGCTGCAGTGTCTTGTGTTTTGAGGATAGTCTTTCTGGTGATTCTTAACTGAGAGTCAGCTTGACCTYATCACCTTTGCTGTAATTGGATTAAATTCACTCACTTGCCAAAAACATGACCAGCTGACAATATATTAATTCTTCAGACTGAAGTGCTGTTTTGTATGCATAGGTTTATTGGTACCAAAGGCATTTTTAGGGCTTGTGATGCAGCCAGTGTGCCACAGGATAAGAATTGTCACAGAGGGACGTTTTCAGTTATTTTCTTCATCACAAAAGGATTCAAACAAACCATACATTCTGGCTGAAAGCAGAAGATATAACCTATGGAAAAAGAAATGACTTGCCATACTTGCCAGCCCTGTGCATCACTTGCTGCTGCTTCTTGTGAAATGTGAGAAATTGCTGAGGGTCCACAGACATCCTGGTTGAGGAAAGTGAGTGATGGCATGTGCTGTTTTACACACCCACTGCAGTTTATTTCTAATTATTGCACAGCAGGTTAAGATCATTATTCTGAGTTGTCGTTTTACTGCTTTTTTTCTGTTATTCTTCAGCAGTCCTGTGATCTGAGGTATTTGCAGAGTGGCAGGATGATATCTGAACAAAAAAGTGTGCCCCAAAAGGATACTGCAACTGTGTAGTAAAGGTTAATCTGATCATCAAGCCTGTAGTTTCACCCCGAGACCTTATATATACTGTTTAAAGCAGTGTAATCCAGCTTTCAGTGGGAATCACTGCTAAGTAGCAAAAATCACTATCAACCACATGTTAAAGGATGAGTGAGTAATGGGGAGACCAAGGATGGAGTTGCAAATATGCTTACAGAGCATTTGGGAGACACAGTGGTACCCGCTATGGTGCAAACACTCTGAGATGTTCCAAATAATGAAAGGATCCCTGTTTTAGCTTTTCTTATCTGCCTGGAAGAACTGCAGGTTTCCTGTTTGCTGCAGAGGCCTGTAAGAGCTGTGTTTTGCAGGCAGCATGGACCAGAGGAGCTAGAGCACAGGGCGTTGTTGCATTTGATTTCAAGGTGATGTTGCTTTTTCTGTAAACTGATGAACACTTCCGGAGCAAAACAATAGGCGAAAAAGGCAAGACAGGGGTGTGAGGTTTTCCATATCTACTAAATGATGGTCACAATTTAATTTAGTATGTGAATATGCAGTGCAATTAGTAACAAAGATGTCTGCTTTAATACCCTATTATAAAATGTGCTTAGTTGACTAATATTTTTGGCAGTCCTGACTGTTAAGAAGTTGCTTGTCTCTTAAGGGAAGAAATATATAATTCCATTAATCCTTTATAATGGTGTAAGCAGTTTGTTAAATACTGAAGTAAARGGGGTTTTCATTCACATGTTTTATGTCATCTAATTGGAATCTGTGACATTAAAAAACAAATGATCAAAACCCCCTCAGAACCAAAATACTGACCATCTCTCCTGGACAAGGATTAATAGTCTGACTGGGTGAAAAGAATAAAGTATGAGGGCATGTTCTGTAGGAAGCCCACATACCCTGTATGTTCTTATACTGTTGATTGTATCAAAAGGAAAGTTACAAACCAGAAGCAATAAGCCAGCTGTGTTTAAATACACAAGAGAGAGAAATATCTGAAGAATGGCCTGCTTTACTCAGGTTATTTCCCTCCGATCTTTTAGGATCATAAGTTTYCCTTTCCTTTGGTGGAAGAAGAGAAGGTATTAAGTCAGTGCTTTGTGTCTGAGAGTGTTACTGGCTCATCACTAGTACAAGGAGTGAGAAAACACTTATGAGTTTTGGTTTTGGAGGGGAGAAAACTGGTTTTGGAGGTGAGAAAACTCTTGTGTTCTGTGCAGGGTGAGTTCACAGCAGAGCTGTTGTGGGTGAGTTTGGTGAGCCCTGCCTGTACAGGGGCTGCTGCTGCTGCTGCTTGAGAGCTGATATTGTGGCTGCTGTATCTTGGGCAGGGCTGAGAGAACATCGCAGAGGGAGCCCTGGCTTTGAAACAACAGCTGGTGTCTCACCCCCAACATCACAGCAGTGCAGTTCCTCTGACCTCAACAGAGTTGCAGCATTCATGGTTTTCAGTGATGTGGGAGCAAAACCGGGCCTATATTCTTTTAACTGGTCTATTTAGCAGCTCTTTTCCATATGCAGTCTCCATGCCAGTGACAGGAGCTTCCTGGAACTGACAGGAGGCACAAAAGACCCTCTTCTCTAAACCACTGGACCTTAAGAATATTGAAAGGATGTTACAACGAGCCTCATAATGCACCATTGTCAGGCTCTCTGAAGAGGCCTGCAGTGGTATCATACCTCTAAGCTTTCCAGAGGGGGTGRGATGACCCCACCAGGAAGAAAATACAAGAGTAATGGTTTGGGTGGCTGTGAGGAATTTTATGGAGCTACTTCCCCTGGCTGTAACTTGAAACCAGCTGGAGGCATTTAGTGCTAATTGAACTCTATATAAGAGGCAGGCAAGTATCTAAGCATGTACTCTAGAGGTTTTTTTAGGAAGAGATCTGGGCTTGTGAGTCTGTGCTAGTCTGGCTGCCTCTTTCTCACAGACAGGGGAGTGGTGAAAGAAAGTTTGTTTTATTTTCTCCTACATTTCCCWTTCTTCTTCCTACTCATTTTCCTGTTACTTTGCAGTACAGCAGTYTTTCATGTTGCTGTGAAAGCGTCCTTACTTGCGAGCAAAGTGAGCACATTTGAATGGAAGAGGCGGCCGATTTGTGAAGTCTTGAGCTGCAGCATTCCCAAGGGAGGGGCGGGATTTGCATTCCCTGTTCCCTCAGCCSTGCTCGGGATGTGCCTGGAGGTGTKTGAGGGATGGCAGTGGTGTCCAGGAGGGAATCCCCTCACGGTGAGGAGGCAGGAGCTGCGGGAGGGGCGGGATTTGCATTCCCTGTTCCCTCAGCCCTGCTAGGGATGTGCCTGGAGGTGTTTGAGGGATGGCAGTGGTGTCCAGGAGGGAATCCCCTCACGGTGAGGAGGCAGGAGCTGCGCTGTGCCRGCCTCACCTCCTGCAGGGCCTGTTCCAAAGCACTGCCCGCCATTTTCCCTCAGCCCCGGCCTGTGGGACCAAGGCTTTCTTGCGACCGATTCTGTGCAAATTACAAGCTTAAAGTCACCTTTAACGTAGGCACTGGGGTACTTRTTGATCAATGAATCATGTCTCATGCAGAGTAAAAGACAGTTTGATGTGGATTTTGTTCAAATGCTTCTAAACTCAGTCAGCAGAAGCATTGTTTTTTCATTTTACCTGAAATTGTGCCTTTATCAAGTTCACCTCAGATGACTAGTAAAATATTGAGTTCCCATTCAATCTGTTTAGTTCTTGCCTGATACGGAGCTCGGTTATATTCCTTTTCCAAGKTATTTCCAAGGTGTGGCTGTGGATGTTGAGGTGGTCCTGGTCAGCCTGAGCAGAAGGTGGGCTCAGTTCCTGACTGGACCACAGAGACAGCCAGAAAATGAGGTTACAAAAGCTAAGGATTTGCAGATATCTCACCAGCAAGGACAGATGGAGATGGTCAGAGAGTTCTCCAGGTAAAAAACAGTGTGGACCTTGTTTCATTCTCCAATGTGTGCTATTGACCTTAAACTTGATGTGCRATCCTGTAACTGCAGATGCTTTACCACATTTTACTTTGTCTCAGAGGGTGAAAATAAACATAAATGTGCAAATAAGTTTTAGTACTTGTTGTTACATAGATTTTATATTATATTGTACTTTGACAGCTCAGGTAACCTTCTTTGAACGTCCTCATCAGTTCATGAGCACTGTGCAGATCCTGTATGGGTTTATTGTAAGTATATACACCTACAACACACGTATGTTACATTAATAATGTATGGATATTGATATTGGAGTAGGCAACTGTAGTATCAAGCCTACCTCTCACTAAAGGGAGGAGAAGGAGAAAATGCATGATGTTTCATGTATGTTTATGCTATGTATGTTTATGTCATAATTTCTGTGGTAAACAGAATTCACTGTGTAGCTTTCCAGTGCTAGTTTCTTTCTAGCTGGTTTTYTTACAAGTGTAAGGTTTTGAGACAGACTGTGTCAAGGGCAGGAGTAAGAGAACTTTGTCAAACTTTGTTAGTTTTTATCTGTGTAGCATAGACTTTTTTTCCCCAAGGCCCAAACAAAAATATTTTTTTTAAAACTGTATGAGTAAAAAGATAATGAACTAAATTGAACATCAAAACAAAGGATTTATTGTCTTGAAAACAAACTTGCTCTAATCTCATTTCTTGTGAGTTTTTTTTTTCTTTTGTCCAAGATTATGTTTCACTTAGAAGACAGGAAATACAGCCTTGCTGATTGCATTTTTTAGAGCTATAAATAACTTATGTCTTCCAATATGGTGTTAATTTAAAAAATGCTTATAAAATKAAACTTCAATAAATTAAAATTAAATTGGGTGGTAAAATAATAGTGTACTGTACATGTGTACAGATGCTAAAGGTGTTTTCAGGGGAAGGGTGTTACAAGAAGAGTTCTGGCACCTCTAACAGGTCTAAATTACTTTATTTCCTATTCTTTGCTGGTTGTATCTGTCCCTGTCACATTCTCACCCCTGTCATGARGAGTAATGAGTATATTTGCTTTTTATCACCTTGCTCCTTTGTTGGGGTCATGGCTTATCCTCAGGAAGTTGTGTGATGTGTGGGAACACTAAGTTGACCTAAAAAATGAATAACATAAGGACAGCCTCAGTGTTCCAGTTAGCCCAGTATTGTGTCTGACAAGTTTAACAGGAGAACCTCCAACAGCTGTTTCTTGAGATCCATTTCTCTCTGCACATCTTCAGTTTGCACAGCTCTTCTGTTAAGGATATTAGAGGGTATGTACCCATTTAGTCCTTTAAGTGTCTATTTATGGACCTGTTGACCAGAGTTTGTTTAATCCCTATTTGAACCCATGAACATCCTTYGCCTTCAGAGTCTTGCGTGACAACAGGCTCCAGAAGCTTGTAACCTGTCGGGTGAATAGGTCCCTTCTATTTAAATGAGTTAGTTGCAGTGTACTGCCTTGTTCTAGTTTTGTAGGGCTGGKCAAACAACAGTTTTGCATTTAGTGGCTCATGGGTTTTTTGTTAAACCTGGTGGTATCCAACATGTATGCCTTCTCTCTGAACTGACGACTCCCAGCATTTTTAGTATCTCCATTTCCATCTGGTTGCCCTTTTTGAGACCCTRATAACATCCCCCTTGGTATGTGGAGAGCAGGTCACAGTACTAAAGTTGAGGGAGAGCCCAGGCTGTGAGAAGTGGCAGAAATAGCTTGTTCCCTTTCTGAGGATTCCCGGGACGTTGCTGGCCTTCTTTGACTGCTCTTCAACACTGAACCAAGGGAGAGCTGCCAAGGATGGTTCCAGCTTTCGAGCAGGAATAGTTAGAATTGATGTTGCCTTGAGGAATTACTACACTAAAGCCCACCTGCCAACACTTTTCCCAACTGTTTAATTTTGTTATTGATAAACATGCTGRGCAACCCCAGTTCCAGCACTGATCCCAGGAACTGCCCTGCTGATTCCTCTCCATCTTAAAAGCCTGTTAAAAAATATCTTTTGCTTTCTTTTTCTTTCTWATTTTTGCTGTGCTACTTGMATGAATTCAGACTTGCCAGATTGTGGTTTGCAGGTTTCCCTACACAGCCCTTCCTGCAGCTGGAAGTTCTGCAGGCAGGATCTGCGAGTCCTCAAGTAACAAGAATCTCTATAGCTCTGGCTTACACACCTTGGCTAGTGGTTCTTAAATTCATAATTGAGTTTCTGCAGAACTTGTGTGAAAATTGTTTGTCTCAGTGCTTTATTAACATCTAGCTTCCCTGTTTGGTCTGGTATTTCCTGATTTTACTTCAGCTTGGTCAGGTTCCTCTACCAGATTYGCAATAGAGAGAACATTGGGTGTGGAAATCTCCTCAAAGACTTCATCAGTAAAGGCTGATGTACAGAATTCACTGAGCTTCTCTGTGCTGGAGCTGTATCATCCCCATCTGTGCTTTATATACCTTTGTTGTCCAGCAGCTGGACTGCTTTTCCTAGCTGGCTTCCTGTCCTTGATGTATTTCAAGAGCTGTTTACTAGCAYGGTGATCTTTGTTTGCAGGCAATTTTTGGATTGTCTTTAAGCCCTTTTAATTTCCTGCTTACGTTTTACTTGCCATGTTTTATAGGCTTCTCTGTCTTTACTTAAGCAATCCATTTTCTAAGAGCTGACCTATGCCCTGCAATACTCTCCTGCCTCTCCCTGAGCCTTCCTGCTTTTTGAACTGCTCCTTTTGAGTGTCCTCTTTCTTTTTTTTCACATCCTTACATGATTCTCTTTCTTAAAATGAAATAACTGGACATGGGTTTTGTTTGGTGACCCTTACATCAGAGCCRTTCTTTGTGTTAATTAACAAGTAACCTTTGTAGCTTTCTCTGGTTTGGATGGTCCCTGTACTTCAAAGATTCTAGTGAGCTGTATATGGATCTAGAAAAATGATATTRTATCATCCCTTTCTTTTGCACAGGGACTAATACTGAATATTTCCAAACATCCTCGTGTGTTCTTGGTAYACAGCAGCTATTAGTATTGTAATACTCTGTGGAAGATCTATCAAAACTGAGGGGCACAAGCTTTTTATGAAACTATTCTGGTGCTGATGGAGCTGAATATGTAATTACCTTTTGCATTTACACAATATGTGCAGTGGTGATGAAAACTGCACTCCTGAAATCCTGGACTACATTATGTATAAAATTTCAAAACCTACGCATTTGAAACGTGCAACATGAAGATAGCCTTGCTTTTCCAGTCTTGCAGACATGAAAAAAAAAAAAAACCTGAAGGAGAATATTCTGTGGTTATATGAGAGGTCTCTGTGGACCTGTTTACAAGAGCTGAAGTGTGTTTATATTCATTCCTGTGCAATTGCTGGGGGATTGTCCTTCTTCCATAAAGCATKTGTATGCACTTGAAGGAGCAGTACAGGTGTTTACTCTCTACAGCTGCACTTAGAAGGGCTGCTTGCACAGATGCAATCCAGCATTGAAACAAGATATGCAAACAAGTTTTTATTGATTAATAGTGCTTAGCWAATTGAAGCTAATACTAATCAATGATATCTAGATAGATGAATAAATGTAGTACTGTCTTCTCTTTGCCCTGAGCACAGGATTAAAGTGTTTGTGGTTTTGTTTGTTTTTTTGTCTTTTGGTTTTGTTTTTTAAACCACTGAGTCACATCCGGTCCCCTGCTATAGCAGAGTGCCTTCCATTCTGTAAATGGAAACACCTAAATTTGCAGAGCTCATCTGTTTGAGCCTTTAGGTAAYCTGTGAGTGCTGGACCAATCTTGCTTCAAATCTAGCTATGTGTCTGTGCTTTGTTGTTGRAAGTCTTGGATTCAAGCCTACTACATTTCTTCCTGGACCAGAAAGCTCTTGGAAATGTATATGCTGTCTCTGGGTGATGACTTTAGTGATGAGTTGCAGGAGTTCCCCATCCCATGATGAGCTAAATAATGAAGCAGAGTTCTATATTTCAAAAGTTACTGAAAAAAAATGAAAGTGAAATTGTCCAGAGAAATTTCTTCATCAAAGCTGGCTGAAATAACATCTGTGATGAAAACCTGTGCCTCATCACTTCATTGTGACACACGCAAGGGAAATGATGTTAAGTGAAACAGTTGCTTGTCACAGAGAGGAACTGATCTTCACGATACAGAAGGCTTCTTACAGTCCTGTGTCTGACTAATCCATTCTCTTGAGTGATTTTTTTATCAAATTAAATTTCCATGGCTGTCAGGATCTTTTGTGGTCCTTGACTTCTRTGGAGGGGTTTAGCTGTGGTATTGTTCTCACTGCCAGGCTTCAGAAGGATTTTCCTTGTTATCTGGATACCATCTTCTGCTTTGCARTTGTACTGGTGAGTTTATGTAGCTACTGCAGCCAGACTTCACTTGTCCGATATTTAGGTATCAGTAATTTCAGCAACATAATAATTCATTGTTTTCAATTAATTTTTTAACTGTACAGTACATCCCTTAATTTGAATTACTTGCAGGATCTCTGCTAGGATGTTTCACATGTGGTATGGTCAAATACATAGTTCTTACTACTTTCACSACTAGGTTTCAAAACACTTTACAAAGAAGTATCAGAGTGAAAGGAATTTGAAAGGACTTCTGTAAGGCCTGAAAAAAGGTAAGCAAGGTGTTTTCATGCCTGCATGGAAAGTTATCTTATTCAGTGACCTCCTAAACTGATTTTAGTTAGAATAAAACTTGAGTGAATACACTTGCATTACCTATAATGCAGGCTTGGTCTAGATTTAGCTTAATGTACTGGGGAATCAAAAACAACAAAAAAGTAACTTAGAA
The DNA here is from genome assembly GCF_030028575.1 of Malurus melanocephalus. Taxonomy (NCBI): domain Eukaryota; kingdom Metazoa; phylum Chordata; class Aves; order Passeriformes; family Maluridae; genus Malurus; species Malurus melanocephalus. The sequence goes on along the minus strand of NW_026623326.1, from coordinate 1,648,266 downwards.
ATACAAATATATCCATAAGAATGTTTAGGTATTATCASATATTTAAGTTCTTAGCTTTAAACTGCATGTTTCATATGCAGAATTTCTGTAACTCACTGTAGAATTCTTTTGGCGGTTTTTAGCCTAATTCACTGTAATAAGATTATTTTTTTCCTGTACTTGCAATTTAATATTAGTTCTGTTGGTTCAGCTGGATTAGTTAACTCAAAAGTATGTAATTAGTTAAGTGGCAAGATGATAATTTCTTTCAAAATGAGAGGTAAATTAAACTGTTTTTACATCAACTCTGACATCTTATTATCTGTAGCTGTTCCACTCCATCTGCTGATCAAGAAGATTTTTAGGTGCTTATCAAGTAGGCATGTAGCTACTACAAGCTACTTTTAGAATTTTGTAGTTCGAAAAAATAAAGAAATAAAGATTACCCTTTAAAGTTATTACATGGATTCCCTGTACTTTGCCCCTTCCAGATAACACTTATACACTGTCTTTCCTCTTCAGATGAGAGAGTTTGGATGTGGTTTATAGGAAAAATGCCCTGGAAAGTTTCTTATAGGAGAAAGAGAACTATTTCTGGAAACAAAAAACAAAGCTTACTAGAGAAATGAAAAGTTTTGAACTGTCTCACAAATGCTGAATCTCAACTTGTGAAAACAAAATCTGAGTTTAGGTTCAGTATCAGAATTTGATGCTGTTACTTTGAACATCTCTGGTTAACTTAAATTCAGATGCCTGATTGATCCCTTTTGTATTATGAGTTACATAGTACAGCAGTTGCCTTAGAGTTATGTTATGCCAGCTTGCAGTGAAAACACTGAGGAAAGCCTTGTCATTGCCCCTAGAGAGTTTTGTCCAAGATGAGCAGCTGCTTTTTTCCAGTGCACTGGTATACATATCTATAAATATACATACATACATAGAATTTTTATTTAATGGAGAGCTSTACTGAGCCAGTAAACCTGAATATTTGTGATTTGTTTGTTTCTTTAATCTCAGGGGATTTGCTGTGTTTTTGCTTTTACTCAGCTGTTTTTCAAAAGTGTGTGTCTTTTCATGTTCTTGTAACATATTCAGTAACTGGTGTTAAAAAAGAAAGCCACATGGAGTTTTTTGTCATTTGGGGAAGAAAGATAGGAGACCAAAATCACATGAAACGCCTCTTTATTTTTTTTTTGTTATTTGTGTATTACTGTTTTTTCCTCCTGACTTCTTACCTTTCCTCATGCTTTAGAAGAAAGGCATTCTCGCATTTATATTTCTACAGCTTCAGTTTCCAGGCCCTGGGTTTTTGGTATGTCTCTGAGATAACTTTAGCATCTGGTACTGATGGGGGCTCCATCTGAAGGTACTACTCTGTATGATAAGAAAGCCTGTAACTATCTAAACTGAACTTCTAAAGGGTTGTGGCTATAATATGCATCTATGTATATATTTATATTTTTTAATCTTTATTTCCTAGTCTCCAAATCATTGTCATGCCCTATTTAATTCTCTCCAGACTTTTTCAATACCCTTTAAAGGACAGGAGTGAGGTGGAAGACATTTTCCATTATGTGTTTGTGCGTCAAACTGAGAGGCCTTGCTCAAGCTTCGAAGTTCTCTGGAATGGTAAATTTAAACCAAACACTGGGGAACAAAATGCTAATGCTGTATGCTTTTTAAAGAAAAAAGGAGAGGAAGATCTAACTAGGCCCTGGGGATCGATCTTCACTGTGCCTTATTACCACAGCTTTATCCTTTCCAGTTCTTAAAGATGCTGTCAGTATTGAACTCTAATGACCTGATTAATGCATTGGAGGGATGCCTATGGATTGTGGTATTGATATTGTTTCCAGATGGCTTCCTGGCAGGCAGATTGGCAACAAGATGTCATCTTTGTGGTGATGAGGAGGAAGAGTGTGGATTTTTTACTTTTTATTTTTATGGAGCTTGTCTCAGCAAATAAATACCAGTCATTGGGTCAATCGGTCTGAAAAACAGTAGCCTTGTGGTGAGCTGAATTCTGTAGATTTATTGGAGTCTACAGAGTAATACAGGAAAAGCATATGATATCTATATTGCTTGCAGAGACTTAAGAGCCCTGTAATACCTGCTCCTCCTTCAGTCAGCAGGGAGCTGTCTTTTGAAGCTGCATGTATCCTGTGCACGTGAAATCTCTGGKATAATCCCAGACGTGTTTCTTGGGCAAATACTGGATTTCACAGGATTTAATTCAGAGAATTGAGTTCAATCAATGAAGCAGGCAGCAGCTGTTGAAAATTCTTGAGACACCACTGCTTAGGATTTGCTTCCAATTTTTTGCTTCAGCCAGGCAGCACTGATCAGGCTCAGTATAGATAAGAAAGGGTTAAATTGAATTACTGACAATATTCACTGGGTCAAACTAAATGACTGAGCTGTCCCTTTGTGACAGCAGTGTAGTGTCCTACCCACTTTTCTGACCCACAAAGAAATTGCTTCTTTTTAGTGACAGTGTTTTGTTTGCATGATAGCCACATGTACAGCTGGTTCCATTTAACCCATGAGACGAGACTGGAATGGTTTCTGAAGTGGCTTCTTATTTTTATTGTTAAAGCAAAGATTTACCTCTAATCTCCTATTTCTTACAAGGGGATTTCTTCCATATATCAATTTATAAAGTGCAGATTTGTTGGGCAGAAGAATCAGTTGGGAGATGTGGAGTGTCACAATGGTTCTTCCTTTGGTTTTGAGTCCTCTTCCTTTGGATTTGAGTCCTCTCAGTCCTAGGAAAATGTTTCAGTTATCTGAAGGGAAAAGAGCAGGATTCAATAAACTGAAAATTTGCTTACTTTTTTGGTGGGATTTGCAAGCTGTGCTGTTTCACCTTCTCTAACTCATTTTAAAACCAGTTTAGTTGTATGAAAAGCTGTTGTCTGAGCGGACAGTATTGTTCATTTGTTTTGTGCATCGCAGCTTGCATAGAAAATTCCCTGAATTTYTTTCTTCCACCTTCATTGCATTACTGTTTAACAGTGTCCACAYAAATACCTGATTCTACTTATGGACATGCTAGGGCACAATTTTCTTCCTTTCTCACCTGTTGATCTCTTTTCATGTCAGAAGACGTCAAGGTGGAATGAGGAGATGAATTTTGACTTCAAGACCCCACATGCCCCCAATGGTTTGCACAGAAAGTGCTTTATTGGAGGTGGATGCTTCTAGTTCTAAATTTCTTGCACACACTTAAACGTTCAGCCTAGGGAGAACATTGTGCTGTTGAACTTCTAAGGTTAGAAGAGATGAAGGTTATAAACTGCTATAGGAATAAAAGTCTTGGCTAGAGTTTCAAGCCTTAATAATAGTTTTTCTTGTGAGGAAGCTCTGAAATTGCAGTGATTCTTAGCCAGGCCGTGCTATAAATCTGAGATGTTGGAGACAACTTGCTCGTAATGTTCTCTGAGATTTTTTTAGAGACAATGTGGTTCCTATTGCAATATGCCCATTCTGAGAGGACTGGCAGCTGATACTASTACTGCTGACATCAACAATGCTGCAAACCCTGTTTTTTCTCTTAATCAGCAAATTATTTTTCTCCTTGAGCATGAAGTAGTGGCTTCTTTTTAGACAYGGGCTTAAACCTGCTACAGCCTGCAGGCTGGTAGGGTGTAGTGTAGCAGGGAGAGGCCGAGTTTGTGACCTGTCCTGCATCAACTTCATTCCCCAGTTCTACTTTRCTTCTTTCTACAGCCAGGTCAGCAAAAATGCCATGGGAATTTGAAATGATGGATACAAGACACAACATGAGAAAGCCAACTCCTTCTGCCACAATTCTAAACCAGCTAAATCCCTAGTGCATGATTTGTGTCTTGTGTGTATCTGGCCAAATGTTTCCATGCCATAATTAATGGCAACTGTCTGGTGATCAGTTTCTAGTGGMAGGATCACGAAAGCTTTCTGTGGGAAAGCTTTTGAGGAAAACCAGTGTTCCAAATTCATTTCACCACTTCCAGTTGTCTTCTGAAGAGCCACAGCAGTCTGAAAAATACAGAAGCAACCCAAATTTGCTCTAGTTTGGATTAAAAAATAGAATTAATGTGGACAGAAAATATGTATCAATGTCATTGACTAGTTTCTTCCATAGGAAAAGAAATTTGGTTTATTGCTAGAGATGTTTGAGAGGGACAAGGGAATGTCTTGGCTTGGTTCATCTAAACCAAGGAAATCTGAAATAGAGATTTATGTTTCCAGTGTAATTCTTAAAGTTGTGGGCAGGGAAGAAGAAAAGGAAGTGTGTTCAGTGGTATGAGGCTAAAGGCAAATTGCCCAGATCTGCCCTCAGAAATGTAAGCACAACTTTCAGTAATTTCAGAGAGCACTGCAMGCCATAACGACAGGGTAATGTGGTACACAGAAGTATCCAGTTCCAGTACTGTCCTTGAGTGAATGAGACCCAGGGATCCAGGTGGTCCTGTCCAGCCTTATTTACAACGTCTGTGCCTTACAGCCTCTTTCACAATCTGACAATTAGGTGAAATTAGGCTTCYTTATTTAGTGGGATACTGCTCTCTGCCATATTGGAAGCATTCTTTTGGTTTCTAACCTGAGTATGTTCACTGTTGATTTTGCACCTATGACTGTTATATCTCTGGTTATCCCATCCTCTTGCTACTCAGATTGTTTTATGTAAGTATTTTTCTGTTTGGTTTTGGTGGATTGCTGTTAGTTAACAGTGGCTATCAAGAGTGGGGCTCAAACTCAAAAGAGGGATGTTYATAATGAGTAACAAAATTAACCTGGAGGTTATTTACACACAGAAGTTAACCCAATTAGGTTGCAAAGCTGCAGCTTTTGGTGTGGAACTGTTGCTCTCCAAAAGTACCACTGACCTCTCACTCTTCTCCTTTGCTGTCTGTGCAAGAGGAGATTGGAGCACTGATGGTCTTATGCCCATGGTCGCTGGAAATGCCCTGATTTTACCCAGTGAAAAGTGAGCTGTGCCAAGAAATTAAATTAGCATTGTGCTTCTTAGTTCCTCACTTCATATCCCAGTTTTTAACTTCCTGAAGATCAGCAGTGTGTTTAGTGCTCTCCTTGGCCATACCTCAAMCTTGTTCCTCAGTAAAACAAAATTAGCAGTGCAAAATATTACTTAAAATCCATTACTGTGATGTGTTATGTTGTACACCTTCTGAAAGCTGTTAGGTGGTGTATTATGAAGAAAGTAGAGAAAATAAATACAAGTCTGCTGAATCAACACATGAAAGACATTATGGCTTGCTATGAGGTTCCTAGAAGTTCTTATTTCCATTTCAAATAGTAATTGGGTCTCGGTGAATGTTGCRTGTGAATTGTGCTGTCCTGCATCCRTCAGAGAGCTTGCTCAATGCAAGCCTAGAAGTAATGCAGTTAAATTTATAAAGGCGAATGTTTGAGCTGTGTCCTTTCGTCCAGTTTCACCTTTTGGTAAAGCATCACCACACACACAGGTGCTCTGTCTCAGTGGAAGTCTTTAAAGAGGCTTTGGACTCATTTCTATAGTTAATAGCAATTGCCTCTAGGTTTATACTTGTCCACCTTGGAAACTGTGAGAGACACAGCATGTCTTAGGCTATTGTGTTGCTGTATCTTCTGCTTCCTCAGCCAACCCAAAATATCTATGGTAGTAAAAGAATAAAATTATTTTATAACTCCCATTTATCTCTGCAACAAAGTTGCATGCAATCTGATAAGACTCCATCTTTCCCCACAATGAAAAGTAACAGAAGCCCCSCTTAAAAATGTCTCTTGGAGCCTCACTTTAATTTAAATTTGTGGGCCATATTAAAAACTGAAAGGGTAATACTTATCTCTTTTCTGCTTAGGTGGAAGACTATAGGGTGAATTTCAGTTACTACGGCAGGGCACTTGCAGGATGAACATTTGTTTAGTTTGCAGAAGAATCACTTGGTTCTTGCCTGTGGGCCAGATTTGGATGCAGAGAGGTCAAACCCAGATTTGCCCTTTTTCATTTGCATAATGTAACATTGAAGCTTCCCAGCACCCCTCCTGTTCTCTGTTCCCCAAAAGTATTCTAATATTTGGAATTTGTAAACACAGGATTYTGGATTCCATATGCATCTGGAATTGATAAACTGTTGGCATTACAGAGATGTAACCCTTTATACCTCTAACCTAGRAATGCTCTAGAGAGAACTTACAGGCATATCTGATGTAGATGCAGGCAGATTTTAAACAGCTAAAACCAAAATGAAGAAGTTGCTGTTGAATGAGTGGAATTTTCATTGAAAACTATGTATCCTGGGGTGGGGGGCAGAAGAGGGGAAACAAAAACTATAGAATCTGTTTGGCAATAAATGCAGCCATAATATTTTTGAGCGAGGAACTGAAGAGGTGTGAGTCAAATAAAGCCTGTCAGATGGYATTAGTGGGAGAGAACCTTTTGGAAGAGACACGATAGTGAAGGCAAGAAAACCCYGCCAAGCAAAAACCTCACCCTAACAGAATCTTGGATTAGTTGAGGTTCAGTGAATGGCTTTGTTGAAAACACAAGARAAGAATTTAAATAGAGAAGGCCTGATAAGGTGCAGGGCATCACAGTTGTGTTTCCATAGTGACAATGTTCAAAYAGAGGCCTAGAGGGACATGAATACCGTTGCAGATGAGCTCTACAGAGGACATCCATCTTCCAATGGGGATACTGCTGTTTGTTGTCTGATGTTTTTCCCTGTTAGCTGGATTTGGGGAAAAGGTGGTGAGYGGAAAACAAGGCTTAGATAATCTATTGAACTGACCAACTACTGCATCCTTCCATCTCTTGATTTCGGCATTTTGCACGCCCTCTCCATATACTTATACTTTTGTAAATTTTCTGTCATAATTGTTAAAAATTGCATTCAAGTGTTTAGAGAAAAGGAATAGACACCTTTATCCCCTATTTGCCTATACTGAAGCAAAAACAGCTTTACACCAGTGTGGGATTCAAGTATGCACCTTCCTTTAAGTCTTTATTTATTCTGCTTTAATTTCTGGACCACTAATTTAAGTGASCTCCTTGTGAGAGTAACACGTACATTTCATGTTTTGTGTTGCCCACTGTCCTGWTCATGCTGTACCCACTGGGAAATCCATCAAGCATCACCTTCTTTTCATAATTGAGGTTTTTCCCTTTGGAAAGAAGGGAAGAGAGCTGTTTCATGTTACAAATATTGTGGTGTWGAAGATCTTCCTTCCATTTTTCTTCTCAAAATTGCCATTCTCCAGATTTTCTTAGTTAAGCATACTCTGAAAATAAGCACAAACCACTTAAGCTATAGTTGTATAGAACATATTATAAAATTAAGAGCATGCCAGTCCTATTTCTGTCTAAACTATGATATATTTCCTTGAAAAAAACAATCATCTTTGAATAAAACTGCAGCAGTTCTTGGACTTTTTAGCATGAGCTGAAATAAGCAACCTCGTAAGAGAAATTTATGTAGAAAAAAGCTGGAAAAAGCTTTTTGGGGTTCTTTGGCAGCTTGAATTCAGTGCATGGAAGACTGGGGCAGTATGGAAGTGCTGATTTTTATGASAATGGCCAGGTTAAGACAACTCTCACTCAGACATGAGCAGCTCCATACTTTGGATAGGTCAGCTCATGTTTATCATTACCATGACTATTCTTCTCAAAGTGTTTGAGACCATATGGAGTCATWTGAGTTGCATCTATTCTGGGTCTGGTCATTAACCTGTTTTCATCCAAAAACACAAATAGATTGAATTGGAATGTTGTGCACTCTTGACCTTTAGAATTAGGGACAATTACTAAGGGAGGACTTTTGGCTTTAGTAAGGCAAATGTATTAAATTTTTCCCCAAAATCAGTTTGTTGACCCAAAATTTTACCTTTAGTTGACCCAAAATTTTACCTTTAAAGTAACTTGAATGCATATTTCAAAATACTAACTTTCTCTATGTTGATTCAATAGCTGCTTTATGAAGACACATCCCAAAGGTACTCAGAAGCAGAGGGAAGAAAAGCAAATAATAGTGAAAGTGCAATGTCTTGGCAYGAACACACTAACATTGCACATACTATTCTAGTTAGACTGCTTGTTTTGGTTAAAGAAACAGGCTAGTACAAATGTYCTGTAAGAGCATGGAATTGAGTATATAACTTAGACTGTGATTATGACATTAAATTTGGAAAAGAATTCATTAAAAATGGATATTTTTGCAGGAACTAATTATATTTTGTAATGAAATCCATTTTTACATATTCCATGGGGTATTTTTCTCGCAATCATAGCCCTTCTGAGTGCCAACAGAGCAGATAATATTCATTAAATTCTTCCCCTTTTCCATTCCTATATTACAAGCAGGGAAAAAAGCTTACATTGAAATTTCTTACTTCATTTCCTGGGAGGAATTGAGAGATGGGAATCACAGCCACCATGGCAAAAGTTCTTTTCTCTTTAAGTTGTGTGGAAGAAAAATGTGACTTTTAACTAAATTCTACTTTTAATGAAAGATGTTGTTTTAGTCTGTGCTATTGTATTTCATTTGAAATAATGTAAATTAGTGGGAAACTGAAAATTTGACTCTTCAGTTTCACTATTTCCTTTTCAAAGAGATTTCCTTGCTAAGTGTTTCCTACTGTAGTAGGGGATTTACAAAGATTTCATATTTAGTCTTGCTACTGCGCTGTCAGTCAAATCCCAGCCTATGGTTACTTGAAGGGGAGCTGCAGAATTGGAACAGCCAAGCTTTTCTCAGTATTGGCAAAGGGMGAAATGAGAGGAAGTGTCCACAGGTTACAGCTTGAATGGTTTCTATTGAAGCCTATGAGGGTCRTGCAGCTGTGAAATTGGCTCCCCAGAAATGTTGTGGCACCTTTGTTGATGGTAGTTCTACTTMAAGCAAAATTTTGTGTTAGGGATGTGTAGAGATCCTTTCCAGCTAACATTTCCTGGGGCTCAGCCATTATGATACCTGTTTATTGGTTTCCCTTCTTTCATCCTCATGCCTGAGTAAGATAAAGACCTTTTACAGCATCTTAGGAAACTGGTGAACTCTGTCTGGGGTCCTGGTTCAATGAGTAATAGAAWGGTTTGGATTGGAAAGAACCTTAATAAACATCTCATTCCAATCCCCCTCCCATAGCTGCGGACACCTTCTACAGGACCAGGCTCAAAACTCCAGTTATCAGTTAATAAATGTTTAAACTCATTTAGTGAAAAGTTTCTGAAGCTGTCTCTATTATCCTCATTCTTCACTTTTCTGGATCTCAGCAAGCAATGGTACATCTTGATCATATWTTCATTTGTGCAGGTTTTTTTCTGGTATGACAAACTATGTGTCTGTTCATGGAAATGAGATAGCCCTACATCTCTTATTTTCTAAACAAAGAATTTCAGTAATATTGTGAATTTAACCTACAATATATTAAGGCGCCATATAGGGAGGGACCTTTAGAAAGTTGCATCTTGGAACAGAGGAAGAGTCTGATCCTTTTGAATGTAATGTGATTTTATTTTCAGTGCTGATCCAGATCCTACTGTGCTTGGGTAAATGCTGGAGTTATTAAAAAGGGAAGGGTAAGAATATGAGAACAGGTGGTAGGGGGACAGGAAGGAGGAGGTGAATGTTGTCATTGGTAACTGCTGATGCTTCAGGTGTGGATCCAAGATCCCTCAGGACTGAAGATCAGAAACGTGTTCATGTTGCTTTATAACAACAGACACAGCTCCTGGGCTAAGGAGTTTGCACTTGGAAACAAAAAGGTCCTATCCTTTTACAAGGAAAAAATGAGGAACTCTGTCCTGATGAAGTACCTTGACAGAGGTCATTGTAGTTACCCCTTCTCCCACAAACTGATGGTGGCACAACTCATGTATTCTGAGTAATGAGGGCATTACTGCCAAGTCATGCTTTTCTTTCCCTAATGATTTCCAACAGTCTGGTCAACAAAACAGAAAGCTGGTTACCAGGGAGCCAGCAGAGTCCTTGCCTGTGCGATGGAGGGAGTGTGTGYGTGTATTTGCTGCATAGGATAAAACCACAGCGCTGTCTTCCAAGAGCCTTTAGAAGTAATTTTCTCTCCCTTGCTATCCAGGCAAGCAGCATTCCACGTGGGGATTTGGTACCTTAGAAGTGTCCTGAGCCAGCTGCTGTTTCGGAACCTGCTGTTGCATGTGCAGAACCCGGAAGCTCTCAGTGGGTGAGCAAAAAGTAATCTTTTCCAAGTACYCTTTGAAGTATATTTGTTTTTTAAGAATGGATTAAAATTGGTCAATCTCTCTGAGTTAACATTGAAGAACTAGGGAACTTGAAGCTTTCTTCTACTTCCAAAGGAATCTATATAAATTTTGCTTGTTCTGGTTATTCAAAATTAAAAAATCATTGAAAGTCCTATCTCAAGAGAGAAAAATCATTAAAGGCAGTRAGTAATCCTGCAAAGCAAGTGTCCCACAGGAAAACCTGACACCAATGGGGCTTTTTTTCTTTTGTGTGGGAGTTACATTTATGTTCTGCCCTCCCATCTGTAGCCTTTTCTTTAAGTAATATGGAAAATGTTGGTGCCAAAACAAAGCTAGATGAAATATTGATAAATGTGGGAATCGCCTAGAACAGAGGCAAATTAGAATACAGCTGGTTTTCATCTTTTGTGTTAACTTGGGAGGTGTGTGTGTGAAGCACTGAAGCTACTGGTTTATATCCATATATCATACTCTTGGAGAAGAGGGAAAAATAAGAGTGCTAAGAGTGAGAATTGAGCACACAGCTTTTCTTCAGGCTTATCTTCATTATAGATCAACTTTTCAGAAATTAAGGAAATTTTTTTTGCAGCTTTTTGTCCCTCAATGTATCAAATACCCCTAAGTGCTAGGGATTATATAAGGCAAGTTCATGGTATGCTTTATTCCCAAAACAACTTTTGACTTGAAAAACTTTATGGAAGTGGAATGGATGTTCTCCTACTTGTACAGCAGAGATGTTGTGGTGCTGAGAATTATGACTGTGTTAATTCTAGACTGATTATCGGAAAATCTTGTCATAATAAATACAACTGAGAATTTGAGAATCTGCATGCTTTATTGATGAAGATTGTAATTAAATTTTTTATCCAGAGGACCAGAGGGTAAACTAGGACTCTCCAGTTTGAGAAAAATATCTTGGTTGGAGGCTGAGGGTGTCATAAAGCTAGAAATTTGGTGCAGAGGAYGAGCAAGGAGTAATCAGACACAGCTTCATTTGAATAAAGGGAGAAGTCAGTAAAACTCAGACAAAAAGCTAAAAACAATTTATTTTTCCTTTTAATACAAGGCATGTGCAATTGATTGTGGACTTCACTACAATAAAATGTCTAGAAGGCCGAACTGGGTTCAGGAAGAGGTTAAATTAATAGAGGTTAAACTCAGGGACTATGAAACATGATGGTCTGACTTCTTAAGTCCATAAACTGCTGACTGCCAGAAGCCAAGAGGGCGTATTTGGGAAAGAATTGCTGTGAGCTTACTCTGGCTTTGTGTTCTTTCCCAAGGCAAGTGCTACTGATGGTCACTAGAGATATGATATGCATAAGAATGAGACATTGCAGCGTTTTTGTGGCTGGCTTTCCAACATCTCTGGCTGTCTGACTTCATTTACAGACATGATAGTTTGATAACGTTGCACTTAGTGATCAARCTACATCCTATCATTTATTCTCTACTCCTCTCTTCATTTGTCAAGGCTCTCAGTAGCCCTGTTCACCAGAACTTCATCCAGGAATTTCTCAGTTACCTATTCAGTGTGGTTCCATCAGTTTAATCAGAATGATTGCTTTGTGAGATGCTGATCCCAATCCTGTTTTATCTCTTCTGTAGCATCGATAGTAGCATCACTTTAGTTTCCCTTGCTGTTGATTTAATCATCTTGAAAACCTTTTCCATGACTATTTATTGAAGTTATTTACTGTTGTTGTCCAGGAATTTTAGCTGTTGCTTTGCTAATTGGGACCCATCATTCTCTCCAGTTAACCTTTCTGATCGTCCACTTGGTGTTCTAAATATTCCTTCCCTGGAATAATGGGTGGGGGGAATTTCCTGCTTTTGTCGTGGAAGGGATGGCAATGTGTGCTCTGGTTCATGTTTGGGAATTTGAAGGAAGTGACACTGTAAGCTGTTAGTTCTGCAAAGCTCCCTTGACAAGTGACAGACAATTGTATTTCACATGGGCAAAATGCCTTTGAGATGTGGCTGTTCTGAAGTTTGCTTGTTTAAATCTCTAACTGCCATGAGAGAATTCCAGATCAAAGCCAGTGTCACATTAGTAGTGTGTGAGCCACTGTAGTGAAGCTGCAGGGCCCTGTAGATTTGTTAGCCTCTGTAATGGTGTGCTCAGAAAGTGTCTATTTTTTTTTTTTTTTTTTCTGCTGTCCCAGAGACTGGGAGTGGGAACTTGGAAGTTTCCCACTGCAGTCAATAGGAAACCAACAAGTACTTAGGAATGAGAATTGCTTTGCTTTCTGGGATCTGGCCCACTGCCTGTTTTTGTGGTTTGTGTCATAGTCCAGCTTTCACACTCCTGGGGGTGCAGAGGTGACAGCTTTTCTTCCTGGCCATGCACACTGAAATACAGTTCGCATACARTGTAAATGTACGCAGCTCTAAACAAACCACCAGGGAACAGAGGAAATGTTTGTACCTTCTTAAGAAGGCTGTCCTGTTGTAAAATTCTGTCCTGATGAAAATGAAAGAACTGAAGATAAACACAGGATTTTTAAACTAATGAGACAGGCTTCCCCTTCAAAAGGACTGGACAGATACAACAGTTATAGTCTATTGTTTRTGACTTTCTTGCTTTGGAAGTTGTGGAGAGACCTTTGAAAGAGTGCAGCAACCTCTGCAGCCACCTGAGCTGGCAGGCAGCCTGGAATCAGAAGCCTTGAGGCGCTGAATTCCTCTCATTCATTCAATGGATGGCTAATTCCAGTGGCGTTGATACAACTTCTAAAGTGAACATTAACTGTTTCATTGTGCATCACAGCAGCTGGAAAAATAGAAGGGTATGTAATGAAGGTGAGTGGTATTGTGTTGGGCACTCTTTTGACAGCTCAGGGTGAGCTAAACATTGGTTTCTGGGTATCTGTGCAGCCCCAGCTTGCTCAATTAAACATTAGCTATTTATGACCAGCAGCAAACAAAAGGAAGTATGAAGAGAGTAAAAAAAAAACAAAACAGGAAAACCAGACCTTTTATCATAGACTTTCATTTATTTGCCTGTGGGAGGTCTCATGCTCACCGAATTCTTTTTCATCCTTGGCAAGCAAAACGGTTTTATCTCCTTGCTGGATTTGGGGTTGTTACCTGTCTGGTCTGAAGGAGAGACCACATACACTTCCTGTCTGGTAAAGAGAAATCTGAGACAGGGGTGTGCCTGGGGCATTACTAACAAAAGTAACAAATAATGTCTGTACTTCATTTGTGATAAAACTTTAATTTGAGAGGGACAGTGCTGTTACTGTGTAACTTGACTCAGGAGTAATTGGCAGTCACATTAAAAATGGCTTTGTGCTCATCTGCATTAGAGAACATGAAGGACATTTACATTCAGTTAGTTAAAATAAATCATTAATGAAGTTAATGAAATAGTAAAAATAACTTAAAAATATTAATTAGTTAACAAAATATAGTTTATTAAAATAAACTATTCTGAGAGGCTGAGATGCACCTTTCTCCTCTTCTTTATCAAACATGGCTTGATTCCTCTAAATATAGATCGTTATTGATATTTTTTTTAGTTTCTGTTATGTYAAAGGACTTCAGTGTCCTAATTTGAGGAAGAGACTGGTAGTGTCAAAGCTCTTAAGTCTGGAATGTGGTCAAGTGATACAAAAGTAGAAGAAGAAAGTGGTAAAGTTTTGCAAGATATTCCGTGTAGTTATATTATCCATGAAGAAGAGCTTTTGGATTAACATGCAAGTCAGTTCTKCAGAAGCAAGGACAGACAGACATTGGAAATTGTCAACAATATGGGAATGTTAATTCAAATATTTATGATTASTTATAGAAAAATCCTCTGAGGCTGTGCCCTCCCTCTTTCCTTTTACAAAAGCTTTTTGAAAGCAGATTCTCCTTGTCCAAATCTATCTGGACATTAATGACATGGCAGATTTTTGCCAAGAGGCCTGAAAGCTCAAATAGCAGATCTAGCCCAGAATACAACTGCTGGACCCATGATCTGGATTCTAGTTACTGGGCCTTTAACAGGCCTCCAGCTACCCCAGGAAGTTTAAATCCCTCCTGGGTTTGTTTATCTGGGTGCCCATTGTGTGCACTGGCCTTCTGGACTATTCTAGAGGTTTTTCCCTCGCATCCCAGTGCGTCTGTTAACACAAATTCTACAATTTCATTRGAAACTCAAGCCCACAGTGAAGCCAGGCAGTACAGTTTTCTTGTGCACATGTAAAACTATGTCAAGACTACTTTAAAATCTGCCTAGTTTCACACTCTGCCTTGAGTCATTCCTTTCCCCTGGGGTATCACATGTACTTTCCAAATAAAGGGGCCAAATGCTGTGAAACTTATTGGAAACATTTAAAATTTTTGACCTGTTCTGTGTTCCACTTGTTCTTGTTTTTCTACAATTGATAATTCCACTCAGTCTGTCCCATGTTCTTCTAATCAATTCCTGCCTAGATCTTTTTCCATTTGGCTGTTCTTGCAGACTTCTGATCTTGTTGCCACATTTTCATTACTTATGTGATAAATTTTTTAAAGGGTGGCCAGTATTTTCCAAACTTTCCATATCCAGTGTCTGAATCTGAGAGCTGCCCAACCCTGTAAGCTGATGCAGTGTCTACTACTGCCCTAAGTGATCCTGCTGACCTTGCACAGCTAAATCTGTGCATCCCACCTCAGAGATGGCTGCACTCYAGGGCTGGGTGTAACAAGTCACATGTGAAACTACAATACCTGGAAAGCACTTTGGGACAGAAAGGGCACATGAATGTGTCAGATATTAATGCCATTGTTCCTGGAGGCCTCACTGTCCCCTAGCAATAAAGTCCAGATTATTGGCTTTGTTTCCCTGTAGCTGTATTCAGCCAAGAGCATTCCTATCCAGCTTCTTAAGTGGCTTGAAAACACTGAAATAAATTGCTTTAAACACTAATAAGTAATTTCTATTACTGAGAAGGGTGTATTCATTGCCAGCATGGTACTGGTGCTGAAAGTGGATTACATTAGSCTTTTGTTTGAAATCAATTGAGTTTACAACTCCACTTCAAAGCCTTTAGAGTTTTAAAATAGAGCCAGCAGAAACTGTTTAACAAATCAATGCTGYCCTGTGATTTTCATTGTTCTAGCTTTAGTTGTGAGAGGGAAAGACTTCATTTTCCTGTACTTTCACTTCACCCAKGGCGTGTGGGGCAGAACAAAAAGCAGCCCATTCAGCTTTGCCTMACCGCTGGCTTGCTAGGCTTTACCTAGGCACAGATGCCTCCCTTCAAATTGCAGTGCAATTCCTCCAGTACGGTTTGAGTATGWTTTCACTTTAAAGACTGACTTGTATTTAGATTGCACTGTCCCTTTGGATTGTTGCGTTTTTCAAATCTTCAGTTGTGATGAAGAATCCCTTAAGAGGAATTCTTACGAAAGAGGGAAGCCTTGTTTACTTCACCCATTAGCTTCTTGTTTCTTTTGTATGAAGGGCAGCACATTCTTGCAGTGACCCAGGAAAAACGAGAGCAGTGTTTTAAAAYGTGGATGATATGATACTCTAACATTTCAAATTCATAGATTTTTCAGACATTGYGTGTGTTCTCATGAACCTAACAAACCAGGAAGCCTGAATTTAAACATCAACTGCTTCTGAGGTGGGGGAAGAGTTTTCCTGAAAACGAGGGTTTCACTTCAACCCCACACAATGGAGAGGCTTTTGTCAATATAAATAGAGAGAAGGGGAAGCAGAGARGGAGAGGGTGAGTACCATTGTTTGCCTTTGCTTTCTCCTTTTCGACTTAAGCAGTGAGAAGCCTGAAGCAGGCAACAAGGTGCATTTTACACTGGTGAAAGGCCAGGTTTGGCCTGCTTTTCAAACGTTCCTTGGTTTGTCTTATTCCAACTCAGGAGAAAAACTGCTGTATTTTTCAAAGCTCACTGACTTGGAAGAAGTTGAGATGAAGCATGAAGTCTATGGAAATAACATTCATAGCTGGTTCCTTTATAGGCCTGAGTATAATTTGTAGTTTGAGGAGAAAGTGTAGAGACTGAGTTAGTCTGTCAAAAATATGACAGATAATGAAGAGCAACATGCACTTGAATTGAGCCTGAGAATTGTTAACCATGAGGATTTTCCTGCAGCTCTACCACTGAAGGAACCCCAGAYAGTTCTGGATTTCCCCCACTTCTTTTTCCTTGAGAACGGGAGAAAGRGGCGACACAGACTCATTATACCCTTACTACTGAAGACCTTTTAAATGCATTGGGACACTTCCCATGCATGAGGTTGTATGCAAGACTGAGGGACACAGGTGGCCTATGTATGATTCCAGTAGAATGCGAAGTAGAGTCTTCCACCCACTCTCACCACCTGTGGACTCCAATTCCTTTCAAGTAAATTAAGGCTGGCTTGGCACCTTTTTTCTTTCATTAGAAATTACCTCCTTTACACTACACTGAATGAAATACTTTTGCTGTGACAAAGGTACTGTTTTCTAAAACAGTTTTACCAGAAAAGTTCTCACTTACTCCACCCCATTAACATCCTGTCTTCTTCAGAGGAAGATGAAGAGACYTTGGTTGTCTACACGTGGTTTCTCTGACACCTACCACAGGCATGTTACAGCTCTGCCTTGCTGCACAAAAAGAAGAAAAGTTAGAGTGGTCTAGCAGCACAAAGTGCCAAAGTTTTGAACAGCCCCATGGCATTTTCTGGGCTTTCTTATKCATCTAGAAAATACACAAAATACTCGTGAGGGAGCCATACTGACCTCCATGTGTGTGTGGATAAAGCAGTGTTTCCCTCTTCTGTAAAGCTTGCTTACAGATCTGTTCCATCAAAGTTTCACAGTACTAGGAAAGACAAGGGGGATTAAATATCAAGTGAGCAAAGCTGGACTTAGAATTTATACTCTGTTCTAGGGTGTGTAGAATTGATGATAAGACTGGAAATTTTGAGCAAAGAATACTTTTTTTTTTGCTTTTTCCTGAAGCTTGTGCAAGGGACCAGGGTGAGGGTAATGTAATAAACCCAGGCCTTGTGCTTAGGTCTTGGAAAAGCACACTAATATCACAAAATGGCTTTGAATGARCAATAACTGATGTTTACAGATAGTTTCTTCTGTTGCAGCACAATTTGCATCCTAACACAAACTCTTCATTATAATCACTGGTTTCCCTGTGCTGGTACAGAAAACACATCAGTGCCTTACGCTGCCAAGCACTGTGGTTTTTCAGAAGGARGAAAAGGGCTTAATGCTATTTGTTCAACCCAGCCAGAGATCTACTGTTTATAATATGAAATATCATAAAATGTGTTTTCAATTACCTCGTGCATATTTTGAAAGAATTAAATTTCCATCAAAGGATTTTGTGAGCTGTTTGATCTCACTGTGTCTAAAGAGCCCAATCTGACTGGAGATAGTTTTGTCTGAGCACATACAGCACAGTTGTAACAAATGTGCCCTTTGAGTGTCTGTGACTTTAATAGAAATTAGTCAGTTTATTAGTGAGAGAAGAGGATGGTGGGGGTCTAATTTTCAGTGTTAGCTGTGAAATAAGTTCTTAAAGACTGGGTGTGCAAAGGGACTATGGTTCTTTGTGTTATATGAYTGACTTAGGCTTTTGTTTTCTCCTGTGTTAATCTGGATATAATATTCCATTTTCCAGACATCTTTAAGTGTGAGACACAGCCCTACCCTACTGTGAGAGCCTGGAAAAAAAAAAAAGTGGTATTTTTGTTGCACTGAAAAAAGACTGCTTGTGATGCCATTGTGCTCAGCTCTGTATAAGCACACAGATCCTTTGCACTGAATAAACTACAGATAAGAAGAAGAAATAGGTTTATCTATATAAATTTACAGACAGATTTATGTAGATTTATTATATAGATTTATCTAGAAATAGTGTCAGCTCTTTTCTACCAGTTAATTGTTCTGCATGCTATATCAAGTTGTCTTTCCCGTGTCAGACTTTTAACAGTGTGATGATGGAATTCAGATTTTTGCGGCTCTTGCACAGAAACTGTTCCCTAAACTAGAAAAGCAAGGTAAAATATTTGGAGCCCACAGTCCTGCTTTCCMTGCTGTTACATCTTATGCAAAGAAACACCTTGAAAAATTAGCTTAGGTCTCAAGAGTGATAATTAGTCCAGTGGATTAGCGTGCTCTTGTTACTATTTTAACTGTGAACTGGCCTGGATATGTCTGTAGAATACTGTACTGTCCTGATGAGGCTTATGTGAGACATAGGAATACTTTTGCAGTTCTGTTCAAGTAGCAGGTATGTCTCATCCATGCAGCTTTTTAGAAATAATTCACCAACTGCATGCAGTCAAGCATGTGCCATCGTTTTTTGATCTCCTTTTCCACCGTCCTTTATTTCTGGGGWATCCTGACATGAAGGCAGTGTTTTTCTTACTCATCTCTCTTCTTCCCGTCACTTACTGCTCGCCTTAAATCCASGTCTTGTTGGGCTCAACTGAAGATTCAGTAGCTCTTGGTATTGCTCGTCCTATGTACCAATTTTCAGGCCTCTTAGAAAATTGTATCTGTCTGCATTTAACTAATTAATGAAAATGTTTACTACACTAAGTTAAACTGAAATGAAGTTGAGAGCACTTAATTATGTACGTGTGGTAGCTTTTTATCCACCTTGCTGGCATTGTAATTGTTCCTTAGGAGATGCCTGTRGTATCACAAATAGATGTCAGGTACAAAATAAGCAGTAGTAGGTAAAGCTGTGAAAAGACAAAGAGCCTTTCTATGCAGGTGTCATCCATACTAAGGAGGAAGTAGAAAGCCAGACACTCTGTASAGCAGGAGCACAGTCGTTTCTAAACAGAAAGGGGTCTGTTTTTCCAAGGTTTCCAGCTAGTGATAGTAGAAGCAGTAATGAGATACAGGACTGCTTTCCATCTTACTCTGCCAATTCAGCTCCAAAAGGGATGCCAAATAAATTTCCATTTAGGAGTGTTTCAGTAGAAAACAGCTTTAGCAAAATCCCTGCTCCTTTTTCCCAGTGAAATTGTCTTTCCCATTTTGTGATATTTGCTACCTGTTTGACTGTCAGTAGAATGAAGCAATGGAATATTTGTATGAATGATGTGTGGAAAATCCCTAACTCATTCAGTAGCTGTTTCTTGGTATTTGTAGAAGAGAAAATAGTGGCATCTCTAGGGATGGTTTTTCTATCAACTGTGCCTTCACTAATGGGATTAGCAGGCTAAATGCTCCAAATAAATCCATCACTGGCATCAATTGCATCAGAGGTGATGTTCATCTATTAATACATCAGTAAAACCCCAGCATTTGTTTCCAAGAGTCACTGGAAATGGAYCAAATTAAATACTTATTTTTATCCACACTGTGTTTCAAATCAGTGTTTCGATACAAGTTGTACAAACCCRTTCTTGTCTCCTGACCTTTGCATCTACTGAAATCTGACAGGAAAATTTGCTCCTATCAGAACTCCATGTTCTGATTCTAGGTGAGTGCTTAATTCTAAGGACTTGTTGACAGAATATGAACCTCAGTGGGGCAGAAAATTGGGTTTTCTTTCCCTCTTCTTTATTTTTATATTTGATTTTTAACCAATAATGTAAGGAGCATGTATGTCCTATTCTGGATCTTATTGAAAGGCAGACTCATGTTTGGTAACAGTCATTTGTTAGATCATGTATATGGGAGCGGAATGTGGATGACATAAAATGGGATGTTACATYTGAGAAAACAGATCTGGGAATGCTTTGGGGAAACATTTTGGGGGAATGTTTTGATAACAAGAATATATGGTTTGTTATTGTGATGCTGTAGGTAGGTAATGGACATGTAGAGAAGGGAAAGGAAATCAAGGAGAGCAGAGGTGGAGATGTTACACTTTCATTATACAATTAAGATAATTATAAACTTAGCATATCCAGTTCCGGTAGCTACAATTCATGGAGTCTGAAATTGGAAAAGTTTCAGGGAAAAGAGAAGAAAATGATTCATTGTCTGGAAAACTGCTGTAAAGACAGAGACTAAAGCTCAGTCCTTGTAATGTTTCGAAAAGATAAGAACATTACTCTGATTATAATTGTACCTACCTGGACAGGCAGTTACTGAYGGTAGAATTGTACCCAGAGTTTGGAATCCCAAGGAGAGTTTAGTTTTCAGTTTTAAGAACTAGGATGCCAAAATGCTCAACAATTTTAAAAAGTAATAATATGTCTTTAGAGACATCTTAGGGTGGCTGGAACATATGACTAGGTATGTCATGGAAAAACGAGTATCCAGCCAGCCTTAGAACACAGGACAGGGACAAAACTTCAAGATTTAATCCCACTTCTGCAATTTTTGAGAATGTGCTTTGGTCAAAAATGTTTTAAGTGAGGACGAGGGTTTGTGTCTGCCCAGGACATGCTCAAGTGTGGGATTTGTGTGGAAGCGGCAAGGGAAGCTTAGAAAAGTTTTAGTTGTTTGTACAAAACAAAGAAACGTAAGTAAAACTCAAGTTTCTTAGTAGTGATTTGGGTTATTTTGTGCTCTGTAAATGGTGACCTTTAAAGAAATCATAGTAATTTGAYTGAAGAGAGCCACAAAGAGCAGCTGGGTAGTATTACTGTAGGTGTGTCAAGCCACAGGAAGGACGGCTGTCTCCTTCTGTCAGGGCTAGGGGAAAACTGGCAGTCTTTTAAAATGCCTCACTTCTCAGCTCATGCTCAAATTGAAACACAAAGGAAGAATAAGCTGTTTTTATCCTCAGTCTGGCTGATTTGTCAGCTACTGATAATGAAAACAGGTATGGTATAGCACAAGGAGAATGACTTATTTTTTTAGGAGCAATTTGCAATCTTTTCTTTTTGCAATCTTGCCACTGTGTCAGTTACAGGTAAGCCTATATAACATCTAACTATGAATGTGTATATCTGAGTTTGAGATTAAAAGCTGAAAAACAATCAGGTTTTATTAAGCAAAATTACCAAGAGTAACAGCCCAGTATTTCCACCACCGAGTGAAAAATTGTCCTGTGCTAGTGCTTGTCATGTAAACACATTCTTTTTTTGAGTGATCTCAAAAGATTCATGAGGCTGTTTATGCCAAAGTCCACAAATCACCCTGGGTGAAAGCTATAAACATCATCCTATTTGTTTTGGTTGGAAAAGGCTTTGTTCTCACTCAGACCCATAGATATTGAATAGTGTGGTGATTGGCACAGTGGAGAAGCATTTAGACTTTTAGGCTGCAGTGACCAATATATGTGGAAGAAGGATRCATTGGAGCTCTTGGGTAGTCTAGGGAAGAGATCATCTTAAGGGTTGTGGCAGATTCATTTCTGTGGATGCTCTCAGTTTCTTCACTTCACTCTTCTTGTTGACTTTTTCTGCGTCTCTTGGGAATATCCAGAGGCAAGGACTAGTACAGCATGTTTTCAATCAGAGGGGATTTTTTGCTTTGTCTGTGCTCACAAGGCTCAAGTATAGAAGCAGTCACCCTCAATCAGTCCCAAATTGGGAGCTGGATGCCCATGGTTGTGCTAGATGCATCTCAGGGAAAAGGGAATATCTTTGTTGTTATTCAAAATCTCATGGGGACAAGGAAGGGTTCAAGTTTGTTTCTTTACTAGCAGTGGCACATTTTCCAGATTAATTAACATCCCTGATTAATTAAAATCCTGATTAAAGGAAAGTTCACTGTATTTTATGTCATTTAATTTTTCTTCCTTGCTTGCTCTCCCTCCAAATATCCCTTCAGTGCAATAAAAAAGAATACAGACTCTTTTTAAGAGACTACATTAAAGGAACTATACCTCCTCAGAAAACTGATGCAAGTCATTGTAATCCTTCCATTCCCCTCTCATGAATGTCTGCTTCTCAAATGGATTWAGAAATCCCCAAAGAATTTTAGATAAACAAGATTATATTACATAGTGTCAATGAAAGGAGAAGCAATGAACTATTATGAGCATTAAACATGAAAAAATGTTCATTAAACATAAAAAACATGAAATTTCTAGACTAAAGGAGTTTTTCAAATTAGAGTCAGCTTTTAAACTACTGGAATGTCTGATGTTCTCTTTCTTCTTTTTATGATTAAAAATGGAATCTGGTGTAGCCTTCTTCTGTTGGCATTTTCAGTTATTGTATGTTCCACTGTTCCACTGTTAATGGGTGTCTGTATCTCTAAATAACATCCATATAAAACTTTTGAAGGCAGTAGCCCCATTCCTGTAGATTCGTTAATTCGGTACAATCTGGATCTTGAATCCTTTAAAGGGCTGTGAATTAAGCTTGCAATGAGTTTCCATTTTCCCTRTTATTGGGTGATGTCATTGCAGGCATAAAGAAAGGATATGAATAGAGATGGAGCAGCCAAAATTCACCAGAGCAGAAGATGTTAATTTTTTTTTTCTTTGATTAGAGGTTCATTCCAGAGAAGTAAGTACATTTTCCCAGCATTAAAAGACATTAGGTTTTTATTTAGTATTGTGTTTTTTCCATGTGTTGGCACTAGTGAGAGGTCAGGAGCTGGCAAAAAACTGGTCATAAGCAGGTATTGCTTAATCTGTTTYCTCTTCTTGTTCATGCTGCAATAATTTCATTGCAGAGCCAGTCTCTTGATCCACATACGATAAAAAGCAGATCCTCCATCAGCTGTAAAATCCTGATTTCTTTGTGGTTTCACATGTCTGATTTGCATTGCATTGATAAATATGCATTTTCRACAAGAAACAAAATAGCAATTGTACTGAGTAAAGGCAAGTCAAGATAGCTCCTGGAATTCAGAAGAAACTCAGTAGTTCAAGTTACATATCTCTTATTCTGTCCCTACTGAGYAGAAACATAGAACGTGCCAAGAACAGTCAACATCTGAGCTGCAAAGGAGGTGCYTTGGTGCTGGGCTGTCAACAGTGGCTTTATTGGGTCGTTTAGTGTATGAGTTTTTTCCTCTTATTTTCATCTTTATTCCTGAGATGTGGGGGTTTAGAGAGATACAGAAGTATTCACTTACTAATTGCCTCATGTTCATGGTCCCTCATGAAGAAAGGAAGCTGGTTAGAAGTGTAGTCTGGTGCTCACAGTGACACCTCCAGCTTAACCACAGCAAGGTGCCATCACTGCTGGTTGCCAGAAGACTCTGAATCCTCAGTAAAGAAAATACACCAGTTTTTAGAWTGTTAATGCAATGCCTTTATTAGCATAAAATTCACCTAGTTTTAGGATGTTGTTAATGTTATTTTTCCTTTTGGTATCCTTTCTCGGTGAATGAGATTTGTCATGTACTTACTCYGTAGTAGCTGATATGCAGGCCTAACTAGGATCTCTAATAGAATCACTCCAGTTTAGAAAGCTGGCTTGAGCCTGAAAGTTTAAACCATTTGTAAGGATGGAAAATTAATACTCTGAAGCTGATTTTGATTGTTTGCCTTTAAAACAGTGGAAGACATTCTTACGTGTTGCTTTCCTTATTGATTTGTGATAGTATCCTCTGTCAAATAAATTATTTTACATATATATGTGTGTGTGTATATATATATATATATATATATATATATATAATACTCTTAATACTCATGAGTTGAAAGCTCTGCATTTGTCTCAGCTCAAGAGAAGTCACTATGGCATGGAAAATTCTCATTGGGATCAGAGTGAAAAATCACCCTACAGAAAGCAGATGATTGTAGAAGATGCACTAATAGGAAAACTGCTTGTTGTGAGAAGAGTTTACAACTATAAATATACCCCTAATTTTAAATTTCTTACTCAGGTTCCCTTAAAGAAAGGTTTGGTCTTTTAAGCACATTAGTCTCTAATGCTACATATGTAGTAGTACAAACAAGTTGTCTTGTTTTCTTTATAGATGAGTAAGTTTGTCTCCGAACTATTTTGAAAACACAAGAATCTTTTTCTGGTTAAATGGCTTTTTATTGTTGAGTCTCTCGTGTAATGGTAAGCATATGGACAAAATTATKATGTCCTTTGTTGCTAGAAAATGTTTCCTTCTTAAACATAACTAATAAAGTGACCAGTGAGAGCAGAAAATGAAATGGGAAGAGACAAAAGGTAAACCCAAATAAAGGATTCTGTAAGCAATTTGGGTTGGAGAGTTCAAGCTAACAGATGTCTTTCTGCAAGAGGCATTGTAAAGGGTGTATTTTTCCTAATGCTTTAACTAACAACAGATTTGCCTGATTATTTATTATATTTATTTGTAAACAATGCAAACCAGTGTCACCCTGTGGATGAACTGAGTAACTTGAAGCAGATGTCTCGTTTAGCCATGTTTATGTGCCTGGATTTCACTGGATGTCTGTTCCTGAGCCTTAAACCTGTCAGCAGTGCCCCACTGGTGTTACTGTGGTGTTTCTCATGCCCTGTAGGTTTAGAACCAATCGCTGCCATTGAAACATTTACTTTCCTCAATATTTGCTTAACTTAAATACAAAAGTGTTGCACATCTATCAGATGCCATTAATATTACATGTAAAGGCTTCACAGGACTGTTTTTCTTCTGATTGAAAGTTGTACTAAGATTTTTTTATCCTTGTTCCATGGTTATTGCTTCATTTTTATTTCAACCTAGGTCTGCAAACTTTATATCACTTGTGCAAATAAATTAAGTAAATTACTAAAGAACTTTACGTATATGCAAGGCTACAAATCTTGCAATAAAATCCTTAAGGAAGTGGACTGCCATGAGCTAGGACTAGGAATTAGGGACAAATGGCTGGTATTTTTGAATTGCTATGTTTTATATTGTTTGCATTTATGTTTCATATATTTGACATTAACAATACAAATCTTCCACTAATTCTTTTTTCATCTTCCAAAATTTAAAGTTATTTACAAAAACCTTCAGCAGTTTATAGCTAAAAATCAACTTAGCCATCTCCAAAGAATGGGGAGAGAAATAACTTTTTTAACAGCGCAGATAGCTTGAAAAAACCAGAAAACTGGAAGTAGACATTTATCTATTTTTCATCATTCACCTTTTTTTTACCTGAAGCTACATGTCTTTGTAAGGAGCTTGTTTTTAGTTTATTCTGATCACTGAAAGTCCTTACCTTCTGGGAACATCTACTAGTTATTTATTTAAGTGATGTGTAAATTTTTTTTTTTTTGCCTCTAACAGGTCATTTAGGGCTCTGGTGATTTGAATCTCCCATGYAGAAGACACAGCAGTTCTGCATAAGAGGGGTTAAAACACAGACAGCACTTCACTCTAAAGAAAGTAGTAGTTAAAATACACATAGCACGGGGAAATCTGGCAAAAAGAAAACCCACAAAAATCCTTTTCTACTCTCTGGGAGATTTATAAGGTACCACAGGACCTTCCCAAAGTAAATTTAAACTATTTTAAAAATGCAGCAAGACATCAGGAGAGTTATCACTAACACTTTTTTAAACCTAGGGCAGGAAGACAAAGAMCTTAAACATTTTAAGAACAACAAAATCCAAATCCTCTAGTCTCTGAAAACAGTTGCTACTTTAAAAACAAAACRAGCACACTTGGGAAGGAGCATTTCATCAAATACTCTTCCAATAATGTTCAGTTACTGTAAGAATGCTTCCCAATGTCCTGGATGGATGTATTGCACAGAAGAGTAGAAGACTCAAACTGATGTGCTTGATCACACTGAAAAGTGTGATCAAAATTCGGTTAAATGCGGGGAACACTCACTTCAACAGAACTTGAATGGGAAGTATTAACCTTATTTTAAGTTGAGGCAGGTTGAATACTAAAGCTAAGTATGAAGTTGTTCATTACATGTCAGGTTTTGACCACTTGTTTTTAACTTGCAGCCCTTGTCAATACCAGGTCTGCTCCTTCACAGAGCTAGGGCCTGGCATATAATAAGGAAAATTCATATTTTAGCCTTTAGCTGTCTTGCCACAAGAATCCAGTGAACAGTTCAGGCCCTCGTAATAAAAGTGAGGACTTGCTTTCAWGATTAGTTTGATTCAGAAGTGCAACCATGTTGAATGTCCTGTGCTGGTTAAAGAACTTTCTGACAAAAAGTTGCTATAAATCTTGTTTTGTTTTTCTTTTTAAACAGCTAGTATTTCTAGTTTAGTTCATTATTGCTTCTGGATAGTACAAAATACATATGCCAGATSTGGGAAGGCTTTTTTAAACAGCTTAAACCAAGATTTTATCTGTGGCAAGTACTGTTGCTAAAATAAACTCTTGCTTATTCCATAGACCTATCTCTGGTCTCTTTAGAGACTTATCTGATAATTTTTAATAATTGCAATTGTGTTTTGTTGCTCACGTCTCATCTCTTCAAAGTCATGCTAAGAGACGCCAGCTATCATTAGCAGTGCTTTATATAGAAAGTTTYTGTGTCATGGTTTAAGAGAAAATTAACTCTATCCCAGTAAAAACCAGGGCAGCATCTAAGCTTACAAAGCAAAGGGGCAGGAGTGCAATTTGCACCTTTTCATAACAGCATCCTGAAGATTTGAGATGAGTGCTTGACAAACCAGTGTGGCTTTCTTAGTTCCTGTCTCCCTTCAGTGTGAGAAGAGATAGCCCTGCTGCTCTCCTGGCATCTGTTCAGGTCCTGTGCTGCCCCGAGGCAACGGAATATTGCTGAGTGTTGATACTTCCATTATTCCCTTCTTGCTTCCAAGTCTCTTTGATCATTGGATCCACATGGTTGATTGCAAGTGGAATTAATATCACTTGAAGCCTCCAGGCTCGTTCAATTTAGCATGTCTCGTCCTTCATATGTATTCAATATTAAAGCCTCCTATTGAACTGAAAACAAACACAGTGCATTTGTCTGCTTAATTCATTTTACAAGCTTCTAAGATTCTCTGCTGCTGTGTCCCAGATAACATGCATTAAAAAAAAAATCTAAGAGAAGGCTGGCTTCACTTCTATGTGGCTTTGTGTGGCACAGCAGCAAAGCAGCCACTTGCTGAAATGGACCAGTAGTTTTTAAGCTGAAACTATTATTGTGACTAGAGCAACGAGAATCTCTGCAGCTTTACCCATTCAGGCTCAGCATGGATCTGTTTTATTCTGTTTCTGCTTGATGTGGTTTTGCATTAAACTTGGGTTTCAAATTCTGAGAAAAGCTGATACTGGAAGGAAAAGCTTGCTGTGATTAGGGATGGTAACTGAAATGTTTTCCAACTTCAGGAAACTGCCCTAAGTTTTAGACTTACAAGGAACCTTTTCAAATCAGGCAATTGTGTTCTTTATTTGAGTTTTGTTCTAAGGATTTCCAATTGTGATATATAAAACCTTTGAAGATTGGTTAACTTATTATTTTTTTCCATATCTCTCTTCATGCATAGCACCAATAAATGCAGATAGTGTCTGTCTTTTCCAGCACAGGAACAACTACCTCTTTGTAGTAAGTGGTTAATTATTGCTTTGGTTATCTCATAGACCCAGATAGTTGTGCTGGGAAAAGTTGTTCTTGTCTGTTAAACCAACAAACCRATTCTTATTTGGAGTTCTGCTGTATCCTGTTATTTGTTCTTGCTGTTATTCCCCATCAGAAACTTAAAAATAGAAARTAGGACATTAGTGAATCTTTTTGGTAGCTGTTCTGAATGGAATTTTCCCCTTTTTTCCCCTCTGACTCCTCAAAAGACAGCTTTTTTCCYTACATGTTGATGAGTTTGTGTGTGTTAAAAATACTTATGCTTTGCTGGACATTGTAACCTCATCTTTAGAATCCTAGGAAAGCTTTTTCTCTTTGTCACTTGTTGGGTGAATCATTCAGAGATCTTTGCTGTGGAACCACATAGAGGCAACAATGCTGGCAATTAAGATGAGAAATATAGAAATTTGGAATCCCAATCCTCACTTCAAATTACTAGATTTTGTGTAGAATTTACCTGGGTTACTCTGTTTAAGTTATCTATTAAAGCAATACAAAGATGCTTTGAAATRTCTCCACTATTTGAAAGCAGGGCCATCAATTTAACCTAAAGTAGAAAATGCTCACTACCTACCTCTGGTTTCAGATAACCAAGTCATTCCAAATATGAAGCTGTTGCCTCAGAGGCAGAAATCATCCATTCTCCTATACCTCACCAGGCAGATTCCTGGAGGCTGGTTTTTCCTGTCAGATAAGAAATGGAATGAATACAAACGGTCATGGTGATTGCAGATCTCACAGAACTGTAGTCCTCTAGTTCAAGATTAATAGGTTTACACTGAGCTGCCAAAACTTTTACAGAAAGATGTGCTACCTGATCCCTGGCTGGTGTACTGGATCACTTCTGTGGCCCAGTGAAAGTAGGCTGATTTAAACCAACCTAAATCCTAGGTCCATACATTGAAACTTTTCTCTCCCTTGTGGAAACATAATGGTTATCATAAACCCATTCTTCTTTGCTGAAAGGCCTTTTTAATGATTCTGTGTTGTTGGAGAAGGGATCCCTGACCCCTGGAAAAAGTAGCAAAGTGGTTGGGATTACAGGAAGAGTAGGAAGAGTTTTTGAGGCATAGGGGAAATCTTGATATGTTGTGATCTGTAATGTTGCATAGCAGGAAYTCCCCTACAGAGCTTTAACTTGCTTTGCAAACAGGTCTTTGTGCTTTTACCACCACCTGAGCTTCCTGTGCTATGGGTCCTGGAGATACTTCCTGAGGGTTTAGAATTTGCTGATACTTGTCAAAATAGTGGTGTTGATTTGGAGTTGTCTAGTGATACATCTAACTGGTCTGTATAATCATTTGGTCTTATTTTCCTTAGTTATCTTGTATTTATTCCTCTGACTTCACAGCTAGATTCCTCAGAAACTATACCTGATGCTAAAAGAAAGTCACCTCATTCTGATGCCTTTAAATGTAATTTAGTCCTCTTTTTTTTTTTTTTTTCATTGAAACAACTGAGTGTTTAACTATTTTATTTCTCTTAATTAGTGTTTGTACTCAAAAGTTTTTCAACAATAAGTTATTCTGCATGTGWTTTTGGGGGCATCTTTTAAATCTGAAGCCTAAACATTCCGTGATCAGCAGACTTGGATATGTATCACGAGGTGCAAATATTYCAAGAATTTCCGCAGTAAGACCAATGAACTTTCTGTTTAAATTTAACTGAGAGAAATCAAATTTTAATCTCAAGGCTTTAGCATGCTGGTCTGCTAAGAAGTGTAACTATCTCAGTATTGAAGTGGGACCTAATTTAAGGGGAGGAGAGGGATGATTTTCTTAATTTKTCATTAAAGAAGAAATCTCTGAAGGAAACTACATGCAAAAGGAAATGAAAAAATAAAAGGATGGAGAAAACACAATCAATTTTTGTATATGCAAGAAGTATACCACAGAGGHAATGGGATGTGAAGTGTCAGCAGCATTTGAAGAACTAGCTTTTTCCATATGTGTTTTTTTAATATCTTCTTTTATGCATTGTCTTAAAAAAAAGCGAAGAATGCATTTCTCTATTTCTAATATCAACATCGCACATTTTTATTCACATCTGTGTAAACACTTGGATAAYTGGCATCTTTCTGACCTGCTCACTTTCAGTATTGGGATCTCATATAATGGAGAGTTGCCCTAAGCTGRCAAGTAGATAGATTGAGTGGCACACTTGGGTGTGGGGAAATATAAAGCACTTTGCAAACAACAAAGCTTGAGAAATGTGGAGGAGGGAGTTGTGRAGAATGACTCTTCAACAACCAACTTTGTGGATGAAAATCAGTTTACTGATAAGAGTAAATGCTGATGTGCTCATTGAATAGGTGTAGTGTGTAAGGAGGAGCTAAGGATGGATAGGGTCCAAATTTCATGAGAAGAGCTGTCCTAATGAAGTTCCAAGCAGAAGAAGGAAAACAAGGCCCTTCTTGGTCTTGTGTCCCAGCTGAAGCAGGGCAGTCAGGACAGACCTGGATTTCAGACAGTCCAGCCATTCTTCTGTCTGTACAAGACCCCTGGAAATGTGAAGTGGCTCCAAACCACTGATTCACATTTGCATCTTCTTTTAAATGCACTTTTAGCTGTTTGCTTCAGGAGCACACGCTGTGYAGAACATAGCTGAAGAAATGTGATGTGATCCAACTAACTAATTCTCTATTTTACAAATCCAGTAAAAAGTATGTAAAAGAACTTTTATATGCAGTGTGGTGTTTGAATTAACAGGGCAGTTTATGTTTGRAAGTGGAAGCATCTTTAAAGGCATAAATATCTCCATCTGCACATCCTGCTCTGCAGTCTCAAATGAAAATTGTGTTCACTTGTTATCAGAAATGRACATTTGGTTGAGATTTGCAAACTGATGCTTAAGTAAGATTAAACCAGATTYCTTCTGTCTCATTGCTTCTCACTAAGCTCTGCAATGTTAATGATTTATATATTGATATTGTTGTAATTTTCATAGGTTGAGTTTTTTCACCTTATAGCAGTTGTTTCTTTTCAGATTTATAGTGTTCTCTACAGAGTAATAGTTGTCTTGCTGGCCCATATCCAGCATGTGCAAGTTCTATGTTATAGTTCAAATTTAATCTCAATTGTTAGATGAATCACAGAGTCATGGGCTTGGAAGGGACTTTAGAAGGCCATCCAGTTTCTCCCATATCCAAGGCTCAATCAACTACACGTGTCAGTCCTGACAGGTGTTTGTATGACTTCCAGCACTGAAGACTCCACAGACTCCTGGAGCAATCTCTTCCAAGAGTGCTTCAATTCTTAATTATTAAACTTTTTTCCAGACAGTCTGAACTGTCTGTGATGCAATTAAAAGCTTATGACTTCAATTCTTATTTCCCATGTACATTGAGAATAAATTTGTCTTCATTTTCTTTGCATCAAGCTTTTAATTGTTTGAATATCATTACCACCTTAACTTYACCTAGTGGGGGCCCTTATGGGGAATTATTCAGTTTAAGAACTTATAAAAACGCTGCCACTTTCTGTTTACTTGTTTCTGAAGTCTCAGGCTTGGAGTGCTGCAGGTAGCACTGGATGTGAAACCTTACTAGCTGTGAGGAGAGCAGACAGATGGTGTCACTCTTAGGAGTTGGTCTTGTTTAATTATTGCTAAAATCTGACCTGTGAAGGTAAAGTAGAAAAAAAAATCCCCAGCTTGAAGGATGCACAGAGGGGTTCACATTTCATCATCTGAAGAGTGCTTAAACTTTTCGATTTCTCTTACAGCTTTTTTGGAATGACACTCTTAAAGGTTTCACTTCCATCTGTCTTTTAATGCACATGCAAGGAAGGTCACAGGAAGATGTCCTGTGTCAGATGGGAAATGAGTGTTGTGGACTGACTATTCTCTCTGATAGACATTGCATTATCCTGAAGTTTTGAGAGCTGTTACCCCTGTAGAAAAATCAGGCACTAGGGGAAAAGAAGATCTTACCATTCTATAGTCCTGTCTCACACCCAGGTTATAACTGTTTGTGCAAGGTAATGTTTCTCTTTGTTTTACAGTGCCAGATACATTGTTAAGGATTGATGTACACCCAGTGATTGCTGGAGTGTGCTGGTTTGCATACATGATCAAAACTTCAGTTTCTAGAAAAAATAAACTTGCAGGAGAGCTTAAGGGCTGGGTTTTCTGCTGACAATTAATGAGACTTCATAGAAGAGAAGGCAGCTCAGAATTTGGCCTTGTGCAGAGTATCTCAGCATGGAGGACCAGTGGCTCTTTCAAATGAAGAACTAATTCCTTTAGTATTAAGTATTWGCAATATAATTTGAAACTTAGTGGTGTTTATCCACGACCCTGTCTTTTTCTGGCTGAAATCAACAGGTTTCTTTCCAAAGTTACCCCRGGGTTCACACACCTCAGCCAGTAGAGTACGTGTGTTCATTTTCCCAAATGGTGCAGAACTTGKCAGACTTGGGTCTGTCTTTGTTTTTTTCAGTTCTGGATATACTTGAGACTAAARCATAAAGCAAAATTTAGAGGCTAAAAATTCCGTGGTTTATGAACCACTAATCTTCCATGACTCACCTTTCATGCAATTTTATGGCCCTACTGGCTTGGAAATAGGCAACAGCAGTTAGCCACCTGCAGCATCAGCATCAAGGAAAGTTAATGTGGTAACTCTTTGAAACATGGAACCTAAAAAAAACCCCAAACCAACAGAAATGTCACTGTAATATGCTGATTTAKCATAACCTCCTACCACCGCTAAGACAGTGCAACAATAGGACTTTTTTCTGTAAAACTTTTTTATTTAAAAAAAAGGTAGGCAGACCTCTCAGACCTTGTCCCATGTTAACGTGCACCAGAATAAAACTTGATAACTTTGCTAGAAGCCTTGCCGAAACCTGCACTCAGCTAGAAGGAAGTACCTTCCCAAATAAACAGGAAGTAAGGTTTTCCTTTCTTTTTAAAAGTTGAATCCTTTTTATTCAGCTCTTGGTTCTTTGAGATCTTGTTTTTACATTTTCTCTTACTGTCTCCCAGCCCTATAATCCTAGACTAACTAATAGAAGCACTGAATCATTCTTCTTCCTCAAAACTGAAAGAGACAAGGTAGATAAATTACTTCTTATTTACAATATAGATAAATTACAAGAGGCTTGAATGGAAGGTATTRTTTAAATGCTAGCAAAGCATTGTTKGGCTCGCTTATATTGAGTATTAAGGTCTGAAGCCAGAGCTGCAGTTGCAAATTTGTCTTGTATACTTGAACCTTCACGCTGTTACCAGCTTATACTGACAAGCTTCAAATCCACGGACACTGAAAAGTATTCTAGAATTGCAAGTTGCATTTCAGGATGGTTTCAAAAGGCTCTCTTCCAAATGTTTCACCCAAGTCCTCTTAAATACATTCTCATCTAGGGTTCCCAGCTGATGCTCAGGTATTCTGTGGTGTTCAGTCTCTGGTGACATTTAGAGGTGAGTTGTGGAGAAACAGTGGAAATTCTCACTTGCTGTGAGAAGATGACCTGAAAGAAATATTTTCCTACTGCTTTCCCTGCTGACTGCATCAGTGTATGTCCTGAAAGGCAGCACAGTACTGRGAAAATTATTTTCCTTCCTRTTTCCTTGCAGAAATAGGCTACTARTSTAGGTYCTGYTGTTCACTGATCRAGGTCATATCCTRAAGTCTCCCTGAATTTTGGATGGTCTTTGTCACGTGCATGTTTCTATCATAAACACCAACTTGTAACAGTTATTCTGTACTTGTCAAGCAAGATACATGGCACAAATTAAACATGAGTGTTTATTGGTAARATGAGGTCTGGTGCAATCTCTCTTCAGATACTCTAAGTGCATCCCTGCATATCCTGAAAAATCCTTCTTTAAGGACTCTTTAAGGACTGTGAAAGGTGTTACTAGAAGTTTGATCCTTTATGAGACCAGCTGTCAAGATGACATTCATATTGAGAATTTTAATCCAAACCTTCTCAAAAGTGTTTGGATTTTGGTATATATTGAGTACTAGAAATGATCCTTTAAGGGAAAAGCAGTAGATTTTTATTGCCGGTGACCTACTGCTTGGTACACTGAGAACCTTTCTGTAGATCTTGCCTATTTATTTTCTTTTATTTTYTCTTTTWWAAWGYTGCTTATAAACTAGATCTATAGGAGGTTTTGAAGTCMGATTGAATTACTCTCCCTAGTGTTCTTCTATAGGAAGCCCCTTTGGAATYGGCAAGAACAAGCCCAACTTGCATCCCATTTGCCATCTGGATTTCCCTCTGGCTTCAATTTGCTGCCGTAAAATATTTCTTAGCCATGGATGCTGTACTGAACCTGCCCTATGTATGTCACATTTAGTTACTCATATTTCTTCTAAGATAATGGCTGCAAAGAAGCTGTTTCTTGTGGTCTCTCTTGATTTACTGCTTCTTAATCTGATGTTTCAAATTAAACCTGAGTCTTCAAATGTCACTGRATTCTTTGAAGACATGTTCAGCTGCTTTGTAATGGGTGTGTTCTGTCTTACATTTTAATGCTCAGTGGCYATGGAATAATTGAATAATGTAGCATATCTGTTTATAATCAAGATGATTCTATGTTATCAAAGGTACACATCTATTTCTCACTTTTCTTTATGTTTCTGGACCCTTCCTTGTAGCTGAAATACGCTTTGCAGCTGCTTTAACTTGTCAATAAACCTTTAAGTTGCAATTGTTCAAGGTCACATATCAGGGCTCATGTAAGRCATTCCATTGCAGCCACGTGGATACTGAGAGTAAGTGAAGTTAGATATTTGTACAGATCCAGTGGGCCTAGTTTGTTAACTACCCTAAAAAGTACTGAGAAATTGAGGAAAATTAGAGGATGTTTATAATTGGAAGAAAGTCATCATTGCTAATACATTTTTCCTAGGTAGCACAGACACATATGGAGAGAATGATTTTCCTTTAAAAGAACGTGGGTGATTTTTCATTTGTTTGTTTTCTTACAGGATTTACATAAATAAAGGTTTTGACTGTTCTTTAATAAAGCTGGCTTTAAATAAATGTAGGTCGTCATCTTGAGTTATTATTTTACAAAAGATCAGGATGAAATTCCTCACCCATCTATGTGTATGTACCATGGAAACCATTTCAGTTTAAACTTCATTCTGCATTAGTCATGCAAACATAATAAAAGCAAAAAGTTTATTGATTAGACWAATAGATTATCTCTCTCTACTAAAAATAATAAAGTTCTGTATCATGCAAGCAGTAATAAGTCTCTTTTAGAGACTTACCATCTTCGTATTAGTTATGAAGTCTGGAAGATACCATGCATTGCTACAAAAAAAAAAATTACCTTTCTTCATTTCAGAAAGCTCCTTCCATATTTCATAGCTCAAACCCTGTAAGAATCTCCCATGCAGCTACATGAGAGTTTGATGAGAGTTTGACAGTATTTCAATCTTTGAAGCATACTGGAGAACTTTATTGTTTCACATAGGGGCTGCAACAGTATTTTGTTAAAATGAGTACCTGGAACAGTTTGAACCTGTTTTTTCCTTTTTCTGTGTACAGGCAAGATTCCTGCTAATGCAAAGCCTCATGGTTGGTGCTCTGAATGTGAAATTCAAGGCACTAAAATGATGGAATTTGAAGAACTTTCTTGCCTCTTGGAAAATYTGTGATCTGATTATTGATCACAAATCAAATTGTGACTTAGTTTGGAGTCTTCTGCTGTCACTTTACTGAGTCTAAGCTTTAGCACAAATTGCAAGTTGATCTATAATTCCTATTTTGTGTGGGTCAGTTACGCAAAAGCATATTGAGGGAACATATCCAAGGATTTTACACACATTTGCCAAAACTTTAGCTTGCAAAAACTTTTGGATCATGGATTTGTGCATGAAGCTTTGGCATCCGATCCTGTTCTTACTGCTGAGTCTAATAGTAGCTA
Source organism: Malurus melanocephalus (assembly GCF_030028575.1). Taxonomy (NCBI): domain Eukaryota; kingdom Metazoa; phylum Chordata; class Aves; order Passeriformes; family Maluridae; genus Malurus; species Malurus melanocephalus. Next base: position 1,612,859 of record NW_026623326.1, on the reverse strand, counting down.
TCAAATTTTACTGGGAAAAGGATAGGACATTTAGTAGTTTGGGTTGAAAACGTCTCAAATTTGGTTGTTTTTTTTTGATAAGCTGGCTTTTCTAGAAACCGGGTTTGTAGAGAACAAGAAATACTTTAATGAGACAACAGAAGAAGAAGCCCCAAGTCAGGACTGATAAGAAATCTCTCTTGATCCTGCAGTGTCAGGACACATTCAGGTTCTGCTTGACCACAGTGCTTAGAAAGGCCTACAGATAGCAGAGCACAGGCACAAGATCTGAATAGCACGAAAAGCATCATTTATGAGCAGTATCCTATTATCCCCTCAAAAAAGAAAAATATTTATTTCACTCCTATTAGTATCACTCCCAATTCAAATTAGTCCTATTTGTAGCATCATAATCTTGCTCCTGTTTTTCAGCAGAGCCAAATATCCATTACAATTAATGTGTTTGAAGGAGAAGCTGCCCAGAGCAGCATGGCCATGATTGGTGGTGTTACAAGTCCCTYGCTTCTTTTTCCAGCTTCCAACCTCTTCCCCTCTGCTAAAATGACACACAAATTTATCACCTTTGCTGATCCTTCATGGTTTATTGTTCTTCGTACATGCTATTTTTTGAGTACCAGTAGCTGACAGAGGGCAGGGTACTTCCTTGTATGGACTTGTAGGGAGGGACTGAAAAGATAATCACTGGTCATATGGCTGCAAAAATTCATGTCTGTTGTTCAGGGGWGAATGTGTTAAGTTATAGGTTTGTACAGAAGAATGGTAACCCCGTTTGTTCTTGAGTCCTGTGGTAAAGAAAGGAGCTGTAGGAAAGGAAATAAAATGTGTGAGAAGGGGAAACCCAAGCAGGTTTAGAATAGAAAAATAACTTCATTTGAATACTGAGGATTTTGAAGCATAATGGATAGCATTTAGTCCCTGGCGAAAGTCTGAGTTCAGTGATCTGTGTAGAGGAATAAATTGTACCCAGTGTTTTAAAACGTGTGCTTTTTAAAAACACCCCTCCCCCCACAACTGATTTATATAAAAAAAAGAAAGGTATAATGAGATCCAGCTTCCTGKAAGTTTATGGTAATTTTGTGCCTTTTGCTCGTTGTTCTATTTATGTGGTCCTTTACTGTGTAGCCTGGCTCCCACCCTCTAATACAGTTATCCTCACAGCACTTCTTTGTGGTAAGGAAGTACAATAATCCCCACTTTACAAATGGGGAGCCACGGCAAAAGAGAGGCTTAGTGACTCGCCTGAGGTCATGTAGGCAGCCCATTATGGAGCAGGGAATTCAACCAGGACTCCCAAACAGCAGACAAATGCTCCAACCCCAGGGCTGTCTGTCCTTTAGCTCGTATTTTTAAAGCGCTCAAAAGGTTATATTCAGATTTTAGGGACGGTTCAGGGGTTGTTGAATCCAGTCTGACTAAAATAACAGAATAGCTGGAMCAAGTGAAAATGTGCTGCTTAGTGTAGAGTTGCAATATCAGTAAGTCAAATAAAGGTTTTTCCGCTGGCAGCTCTGGTTTCCTCTCACTTGCCTGAGCTTGCTCTCTCATACACACACACACACACACATGCACTCTCTGCAACTCATTTTTCTCCTGCCTCAGAGGAAGGACTTGGTGAAAGGAAATTGGTRTAATTAAATGGTTATGTAGGAAGCTGATGGTAAGTATTTACTTTTATAAAATAAGTGGAGGAGAAAAAAAGCTATGAGGTGAATTTCTTAGTGTTTGCTTTTTYGGGTTTATTTTTGGGAGCAGAGTATTGAGTGACAGAGATTTGTTCCCAGTAGAAAATGCTTGAAACACATTAGTCTGCCTTGGTATTAGAAAGATTAGARGGCACACTGTGAGAATTTGTAAGGATTTATGTGCTTTTTAGAGAGGATTAAGAATTAAAAAAAAAAAAGTCCAGATTAGAAATGCTGTCTAACCACATCACTACTCCACAGGCCAACATTTGCGTGGTGGTTTTCTTGTATGTTTAATGCYGCAATGTTTGTATTGCAACTTCTGTTACAGTTGGTTTTGTTTAAAGGTCACAGTCTAGGTGTGCACAGCATGTGAGATGAAATGTTAGGAGTTCATGTAGCATCCTTGAAATCTTATTCAGCAGCAAGCTTGAAATACCTAAGAAAAATACTTTAGGGATATTCTCATTCTGTAGAGTTGCTTAAATAAAAGAGGAAAAATCAGGTACATTTCATAGCTTTAAARTGTGTACTTTCTTCCTGTCTATCAAATTGTGAACTTGAACAAGATTTGTTCTCTGGAACTTTATTTCTTTAAAATACTTGGATGTGGTAGTTCCCTAGTAACACCAGACTGCACAACATGGAATTAGTTATTTGTTTAGGAACAGAATTGTTAAACATCCTCTAAGCTGTAAAAGGATACTTCCTAATTATTTACTAGAAGCATCCATAGTTAATTAAAGTCAGACTGCTAAATGCGGATGATTAGAGGCTTATGTTGCTAGAAAACTGCTTGTGCTGAWTTGAGCAAATATTTAATTTGTAAATACAATCCTGTTTAGACACTTTATTTAGAAAAAAAAATCTGCAGTTTTCTCTCTTGCTCTTTTCAGCCTTTGCAATGGCACTGACCAAAGTGGAGTTTTATTTGCATGGGTGAACATCRTTTGAGTTGGRTTCTGGATGTTGGCTGTTGGGTTTAGTTTTGTTTTCAATTTTACTACCCTTACAACATTATTTTTAAAACAACATTTAGGTGGCATATGCTTTCTCTGGTGTTGTTTTGGTCTTGTAAACACTCAGCAAAGTTGATACAGATGTGTGGGGAAGATGTTTTGTTACTGGCCTTTTATGGTTTGTATTTCAGCTTCACTACAATTTAGTTTATATTGCATTATAGTGCCTTCTGACAAGAGGTTTTCATACCATCTACATTATACCTTGCACATGATTGTTGGTGATTTCATTTCAGATTGGTGATCTGAAAATTTTATGGCAGGTTTGTAGTGGTGGGCTGATTCGTTAGTTAAGAGTTTCAAAGCTAGAGAGACATTGCAGAAATTGGCAYTTATAGTCTGTGGAAAGCTGTATCTTAGCAGGGGAGAAGGACATGCAGGAAGAAATACTGAAGASTGATTATTTGAAAAGTTTGATCTTCATTTGTAAAAAAGAATAAATTTTACATATATGCTGGCAAATATGGACTCAGTATGCAACAGTTGACAGATGTGTAGTTGATTGGAAGTCCACTGGGGTAAATTGTGGTTTTAGCTGAGTGGAGAGCTGAATTTGGAGTCTTGTCCTTTATGAAAGAACAATTRATTAGCAAATMATTCTTTCTCTTTTTCAGGGAAATYGTTGTTTATTGTARTGRCTAYAGCYGTGAGAGACTGTCATTRTTTGTCCCTTCAGGTATTAAGTATRTTTGTTAGAAGAGAAGCAAGGCTTTGATTCTATCTTGTGTCTTTGGAATGCAATCTGTTTCTTCCTTATTTAAACTATATTATGATTTTACATCGTTCTTCAAAGTACAAAGATAATTCTTTGGTGTGGAGTTGCTTTTACTGGAGAGGCAGACTTAGGCTGTGCTCACAAGTTACTGCATGCCAATACAGACATTCACTGCAGGATTAACTCTTGTGTAAATGAAGGCAGAATTTCTCAGTTTGAAGCTTTACATCATAATTACTGAAATAATCTTTATTCCATTTCTGTGTTGATCTCAGCAATTCAAATKCTAGAAACACTAGAGGATTTTCTTGCATTTTTGATGTCAATATACAGAAATGCTAACGGAGCACTATGCCAGAAGTAATAAGAAGTCCACATCATCTGCATTCTTATGAATGAGGAAAGAGATTACAAGCATTATTTGAAAATCTGTGTGCATAATTTATCTGATATCTTGAAGTGCATACTGTGAAGCAGAAAGCTCTGTGGAGCCAAACACCCTCTGGAGGTCCCTCTTTCTCTCTGTTGGCTGTGAGGGAGAAAAAACTCAGATGAAATATCTATGTTTTAGACTAATATCTTCTGTGAGAGGAGCTGCCCTCTTAAACTGTTTTGGATAAATGTAGAGAAGGTATTTCTGTTTGTTTATGGAGCATGTCAGGTATGTTCTGTGGAAAACTGTGTTCTCAGGCTGGGGTTTCAGGTGCATACGTGTGACACTGGAGTGTAAGTCCCATTTGGAAATGAATTAATTTTGTTTCCCTGCTCCCTAAATAACTGCAGCCTGTTCTAGAAAAAATATCCGTCATGCAATCAGGAATAATGTGGCCTTCGCTTAATTGATTTGTCACTTGTTCAAATTGAAGTTTCACTGTTTACTCACATATTGTTAATTGCAATTTTTATCAGAATCAGATGAATAAATACGTAGTATATCACAGATTGGGGGTTTATGCCAGAGGMTTAAGACTGGAAGTCCAGTGTTTTTCATTTGTTCAACATGACGTAYTAGTGGTCAAGCCAGGTGCTTCTTTGTTAAACTTGTCTATTAAATAGGCATTTTACAGTGGGGCTTCTGATTTATATAGACAATCTAGGGAATTAGTACTGGCATCAGCTACTACTTTTTTTCCTGGAAAACATGACATTTTGCTTTTAAAAAATACAATAATTTTTGGTTTTTCTTGGTAAATATGAATTGTACAGCAGAAGAATTTCTTCTGAAGCAGATACCCATAAATAGRTGTCTAAAATGCCATTCTTGTAGCATTATGCAATTTGGTTTCCATGCTATTTTACTAGTCTGTGTACTGTAAGAATGCTTTGCAATAAAGACTGAATTTCTGCAAAAGCATTTGTTCTGTACTAGCTGTACTTTGCAGGGAGATATCCAGATATTTCTTAAGATCTTGCAAGCTTGGTATGAAAAATCAGATTTTCCACATTCCCGCTTGCAACTTAAATCCAGTGCAAACAGAGGCCTCTTTATTTCATAAGTACTTGTTTAACACTGGCTCGCTTTTGAGACTTATTGATTTTGTTGTATTCCAGGCCAGGAAAATCAAAGTCATGTTATGAAAATGTCCTCCTGAAATAASTTATTACCTTTTAATGCAGTTGTAAAGGATGACTTTTTGGTTAAGGCTCTGGCCTGTGACTTGAGAGTTCAAACTGAGTTCACCTCAAGTCTGTGACCCTGCCCACCACGGTGGGCACAGGCACCATTCCTGGATCTCAGTCCCCTCTCAGAAAACAGCACCTGTCACCTTAGGCTGAAGATCCTGCTGTTTATACAGCACACATGAAGAACCTCTGCCCTAGTCTGATTCTTAGCTGGTTCTGTCATAAAAGTAATTAAACAACCTAACTTCTATATTACCACTTGTTTCTCTTTTGCAGTCCACATCATGGGGGATGTGAAACTGGTGACATCTACTCGAGTCTCCAAAACCTCCCTGACACTCAGCCCTCCTGTCCCCACCGAAGCACCAGCATTTACTCTTCCTCCTCGGAATATCCGAGTGCAGCTGGGAGCCACTGCGAGATTTGAGGGGAAGGTAAGAAACAGACAATGGAGGGCTTCTCTGCAGGGTTTTGCCCTTTCCTGAAGCTGACCATTGGGCTGCAAAGGTGGTGAAGTTGCCTCTGCAATACAGGACTTTACTCAAGAAGAGTATATCAGAGTTCACCCTCCTGGGCAGGCAGAAGCATTGCAAATCTGTAGAGTGTTGCAAAACCTGAGAATTGTGAAGTATAACTTCATTGAGCATGCCAGGAACTGAGGTTATTATCAGTGAAAACCTGCTTCAAGGGCTGTCTCTAGTCAGCATGTTCTCCTACTGCAATTCTACTTAYTCTCCTACTGCATCCCAAATATCTGCCTGTTCGTGAAGCTTAATGTGTGAGACAAATCCAACCCTGCTGCAGGGGTCTGGTGTCTTTCCTAGCAGTCAAGGTAGGAATCTGTAACAAGTGTTGTGACAGCTTTGTATCTGCATGACCTGCAATACATGTTCCTAAACTGAAAGAAAAAAGAGCATTTTCAGAGGAAACAGTGATTTGTTCAGGAAAACTAGTTAACATAAAGGGTTTAAAAGCCTCCCCTTCCCCTTGTGTTTGGGATATTGAATTGTGCTTCCTGGCATCTGTATTTCTCTCCTGTCAATCTTGGTATGTACTTGTCCGTGTTCTGTCTATCTTCCTTTCCCTCTCCTCCCTTAACCCAGTTCTTTTTCCTGGAGCTGCTAGCTTTCCCTCCCAATCCTTTCAGCTTCCTTTGGTTCCTGTCACGCTCTGATTACACGCTGACAGCTGCACCACCAAGCTGACCCCACTTTTAATCTTTGAAGTGGTGGGACTCATCTGACGGGGRCAGGAAACTGCAACTCCACTGTAACAAAAGCAAGGGCTAGAAGGAATTTGGGAAATTCATAACTTCTGAAACTCTAACTTAAACACAGGGCCGGTAGARGGCATCTGATATTTACCTTATTTGTTTATRTAAGAGCAGGCCAGGAAATGGGATTTTTCAACAGGAACTGTGTAGGAAAGCAGGTTTTGGAGTATAATAATTTAGAAGTGTGAAAGCAAAACTCAGAAGTAGTTTTTAGATATGACTTTTTCAAGAAAAGTTGGCATTTTTCATAGAAAGCAAATTTCAATGAAAGTGTTTGAACCAAAACCCAGTTTTTATGCCAATTTTTTTATTTGCTTACTTTTATGTGATTTTAAGGCACCAGTCAGAAACCCTTTGTGTGTATGACATTGGCTAGTCCCAATGAGCTCCTCTGTTCTTACTCTTTGTATCTTTTTTTCTCTTCCCCTCATTATTTCACCTTGTTGCAAACACAGTAGGAAAATGGCACTGTGTTTCTACTTTCTCCATGTGGCACCTGTGTACAACGCTGTTCTAATTCCAGCTCGTTCTTTCAGACTGCACTGCAATAGCAGTTGAGTGAAATCAAAGTTGAAGCATGTGCTAAGATTTGGTTTTATAGTTCTCATGTTTCCTAATTAAAAGCTCAAGTGGGATATATCCAGTTTTTATTGCACCCTGCAGAGTTTTTATTATTAAGTCCAATGGAAACAACTGTAAAATATAATGACCTACAAGCTAGAGTGCCATCACTGCTTTGCATTGTTTTTATATCTGGTTTTAAAGTGTTAATTTTTCAGGGATACCTATCCCCTTTTTAAAGCCTTTGAAGACTGGGAAGGTAGTCTGGGTTTGTTTTTTTTTTTAGTAGCTTGGAAGAAAATACACAAATTCAATAGTAATTAACCTGTCGAGTTTAATTTCCTTGAAGGAACAAAACTTTGATTGAAGTTAGACTTACTTGATGAAAAATCTTAAGTATCTCTTCTGGCAGTTTAGTATATGAGCACGGCCAAAACCTTTAATTTTCCATCCTTAAAATGGGGGTGACAGCATTAGTATTTTGTTTGTGCTTTTAGTCGAGTAGCATGGACAAAGTGAAGGGKAACAGTCCAGTTTGAAAGGTACTGTGGTTTAACAGCTGCAGCACACTACAGAGCTTTTATCATCTGGCTCCATCTTCAGCTGGTTAATGCAATGTTGCTTCTGCTKCCACTTTAATGTTTCAGAGGTTCAGAAGCACAGTTGACCTGTTCAGAAAGACTATCTTAACAAAAACCATTTATTAAGATTTAATAATAGAAGCTACTCAACATACTTAGGTTTTTCTATCCTGGAAAATGGCTACAGATGTTATGATATGTTGTTRCAGTATAAATATTAAACCAGACTCAGGCTAAAGAAAAATAAAAAGTTTTTAAAATGGCTAGACAGGAGCTTTTCTTCAAAGAGTTTCTTTTCAGTGGAATTGATCTTATCAGAAAGAACAAACACTTTTAGAATCCAAGACAGGATATAAATCTGATATTGTGATGATCCTGTATTCTCATTAAGTGAACAAGGAAGAGAGGGCCCCAGAATTAAACTTGTTGGTTTTCTTTCCAACGGTATTATTAGATAAGTTGTGTGATATAGCCATTGAGAATCGAAGAGAGTGCAGAAATTGAGAAATAGCATCTAAATGTAAGAAATTTGAGGTAGAAAGGAACTGGTGCTTCCTTTAACAGCATTTTTAAAATTTTCCTGTTCCTTCAACTACCAGCCTGATTTTCTTACTAAAATTTCAGGAAGTTATTTCTGAATGCAGATCTCAGTTTTCCAATGGCTCCTCAGCATAGAAAAGTGAAATCATCTTTCAAGAGTATGAACATGATTTTGGCTTGGAGCACAGAGTGGAAACAAGGCAAAGGCAAGGTTACCTTCACTAGATACTCCCCAAACATCTGCTGGATGGACATCTCAGTTGTTTGTCAATAAATTGCTGAGGTGATTTTTAGATAATTGTGACATTGTGTTGTGTGTTCTCAACTTGTTAGGACTTGATTTATGTGCTGTTCTTCAATTGCATATAATGTGTGAGGTGAACAGCTAAAGGTAGTAATCTYGTGCCTTGTGTTAAGGCATTTTAGCTCATGTGTCAGAACCTTTAAAACACTCCTGGAAAAGGAGAGCAGGCCAAAATATTACCAGGCTTTGTTTTAAGCTACTTCTTTCTTTCTCTGTCATATTGAACACTGGATGTTAACTTGTGCATTTGATTGCAGCAAACACTTAACCTGCCTTGTTTGCACATGTATAATTTTTGAGGGCAATATTGATGTTCATTAAATTATGAGCCTAAAAAAATACTTGTGCTGCAACSCTGCTTAAGAGAAATAGCCAAATGTCTTACAGACCACAGACCCATTGCCTAGGGGTCAGGAATGAATTTTCCTCCTTGGACAAAGCTTTGCATAGTTGGCAACAGTGCAGTATGAGTGGTTTTTCTGCTTCGTGTGAGCCATCATATGGTTCACTGCCAGAACCAAGATACCAAATTACTAATTCTGGTTTGATATTTTAATTCCAGGGAGCTAGATTTCATGTAATTCATGATTTGAGTAGGTGTTGGGGTACTTAGAGTCAGTTTGGTGCCCACTGAGTGGTTACTGTTCTGCCCTTTCCCTTCCATCACCCTCCAGGAAAGGGAGCTGGATGGTAAATTTTCAGGCAAGCCAGGTCAATGCCAARTCTTGCCCCTTTTAATGTGCTTTCTGGTTGTCCTTCTACCACCCTGATGTAGCATCTGTTGGAATCAGTAAAGCCCAGTGATAAGCATCAATTTGAGTTGCTTTTGCTGCTGGTGGTTGCAGAGTTTCTGTATGGAGCAACAGGCCTGTTGGGATCAGGCAGTGAAAAACAAGAGGCATTGGGGWGATCAGCAGTGATTCTGCCACCTATTTTGGGATAAGAGGAAATTTATTCCTGCACTGTGTCGAGAGGTAAAGAATAGGAAAGAATGAARAATGTGTTAAAGACAAACACTCYCACRGCACTTATAAATTCTTTCAACTGCCTGCTAATGGAAAAACTAATTTTTAGCCTATTTGTTTTACTGTGACATTTTTTACTTGGGTAGCACAAGCTATGCATGGCAAGATCTTTGGTATCTTCCCTTAGATTTGGACTCAAGTGTGTGCCATTTCCAAGCCTCAGTCAGCAGGCACTCCAGAAATATGCCWTAATTACATCACATGCCTGGATTTCAGATGGCAGGATCTGAGAGGAGCCATGTAATGACAGAGGATGATGACATGGCACAGCATCCTTTGCTGCTGGCATGAGATGTTTGCTGTTACAAAATGTACTGGGCAGCTAATTGCATGAAGCTGCCAGTGGCTTTGGATCTGCATTTTCTGGAGGGCTGCCTGTCCTGAGCCATATAAGGAAGAAATTCAGGAAAGACCCATGTTTTCATGGGAGACAGTTCTCTGATGGAAGAGAGTGCTTTGAGAGGACTCTTGGTGATCTATGATACTCCCAGAAACCTGRTATGAAACACTGAGGCATGTTTTGAGGGGAAAAGAATTGAAAAAGTTCTTGACTTGACTGGAGATTTTATTTAATCTTCATTTTCGTGTACCACTGGAGCATTCTTGGGAAAAACATGGTGCATGAAGAAGTTACTGAGGCATTTTGTATCAGACAGACACTGAGATTCATTTCAGAAAGCTGAAATTAAAAAAAAAAAAAAAACAAAAACAAAAACCCCATAAACACAAATTGGGTGACTGTGAACTGTTTCTGCTTGGATCTTCTATTGCCCTGTCTTCTTCCTTGGTRTAATTGACCTCCCAGTTACCACATACATGCTTTCACAAGTAATGCATGCAATATTTTATTTGGGTTTATTTTAYTGTATAACCCTATATTGGCATATAGAAACACTGTCAGCTTTACACAAGGCCAGAGTGGAAGTGGTTGCTCTGCTGGGAAGTGGTAAGGTAGGATTCAGTCAAAATTATTTCCCCACACAGTGTCATCCACACCCAGAATTATTCAAACACACTTCCTTTCATGAACTCACACAAGCACCCATGAGTTGACACCCATTTTTCCTGCCGTGCAAATGGTACATCCTTTAGAAAAAGACTGTTGGTGTTCAAGTTTGTTGCTCAAGAAATTTCTAGGTTTTAGACAGGATGGGTGGCCCATGAGCTCCACTTCTGTCTCTCATAAATTCCTTTCATACCTGTCTCCCTGTCACCTGTGGCCATCATAATTCTATTCAGGATTTTTCTGGTAGAAGTATTTAAGCATTTCTTGTGTAGTCTGTGTGCAGAGCATGTGATGATGCTCCAAAGTGCTGGACTTAATACACTCTGTCCTGAGCAACTGATCTGTGCATGCGCTGAGGCAACAGCCAATATTTCTGGATGTTTGGCAGCAAAGTTTGGTCAGACCTTTAGCAGGTTTTTTTTTTTTTTTTTCAATCTGCCAGATGTTCAGAAATCCTAGACAATGCTGAATATCCTCAGATTCCACCCAGGCAAAATTTCTATGCAGGAAAGAGGCCGTGACTGGGGAACTCTGAATATACAGTATCCCTATTTTGAGTTGTCTTTCTCAGGGGTGGTTTATTTTGTATAATTGAGCCTATGTTCAGTGACACACCCACCTCCAAACTTTGGAAGAAATCTGCTGTTTGCCCCTCTCATATTATTCTATTTGCTTTGTCTCCTTTCCCACCTTAATTGCTTATCTTCAAASAGGGTCAGGAGTTCTGCTTCATGCAGTGCCAGAAAGATTGGCTGCCTATTTTTGGTTGTTGGGGTAGGAACTGCTGTAATTAAAGGAATATCAAAAACAATCTAATAACTGTGATGGTAATCATAATAGAAGTTTTTTTTAAAAAAAAAATCTGCAACTAATGTACATATGGAATTAAAGAGAATCTTGTATTATTTTGTTTAGTACCTACTCAAAACAGCATTGTTTAGCTGAAGCCACATATTTGTGCTGCTCTTTGTYACCACTTTCTTTCTTTCTTTGTTTAATGTGTTTCTAATTACTTTAGATTTTGAGGTGGAAGCAATTAAAATCACATGACAAAGCTGACAGTAAAAAAAAATCTGTGTAATTTAATTGCATCTGCCTGCCCCCAKTTTGCTGTGAGGGAGCCAACAAACTGGTGACTCTGAAAGTTAATGGTAGGTATCTTTTTTGTGATCACCCACTATTGTAATGTTTTATTGTAAGGCATGGCTTAGTGTCAGCTAAAGAGGAAAAGAGTGTCTATTTAAGAATTTATCCATAGAATTTATCCAAAAACATCCTAAATTATGTACTGACAAATTTGCTGAGGAAAAGGAGATATAAAATACTCATATTGTGGTGTAAAAGAGGTTCAGTTTTTTACAGAAATAATGATGGACTAAATTTCATGAGTAATCATAAGGCCCACTGTTTAGGGTTGTAATATACAACTATCTGAAAAATGAATAGAAGAAAATCTAGCTGTTTCCAAAGAGAAAAACAGCTAATCAGCATATCCTAAATAGCTGAACAAAAATAAGCCCAGAGATTGAATCTGTGTAGGACAGAGTAGAACCAGTCATAATAATTCTTCTTGGGTTTTCTGTCCCATGATGGTTAATCATGAATCTCTCAAATTTCAACAATGTCKTATTAAGTTCTTCAGCTCTGCTTTTAATTTGAAAAATATCATCATCTTTTCCAGACTAGTCTCCCTTGCTCCTCTGGGTCAGTGCATAAGTCTTTGTTGTGGTTAATTCCCCTGGCAATTAAACTCATCATGTAGCATTGTGCTTTCTTATTTAAATAAACMTTCTTAGTGGTACATGAGACATGACTGCAACTTAGCATTATGATGTTTTAAGCTTGATTTTTTTGGGAATTGTGCATTTGACTCTTATCACAGTCATATCAGGTTTAAAAGTTAAAAAATATCTAGTAACTGTAACAGAACTCAGGGTAGTTGACTTCCTTTTTCTTGTGCTGAAATGGCCTGCAGTGGTGTGAGAGGTATAAAAAGGGGGGGAAAATATTTTGGTTGATTTTTTTTTCTTCCAGAAATATGTCTCTAACTGGAAAGCTTTAAATTTTATTTTTCTAGCTCACCCTAAAGGTAGGATGGAGTGTTTATCACCAGACGTACATTTGGCTAACTAGTAATRTATTTGCTTTGTGCCATCACAAACAAGGTTTGAACTTCAAGCCCCTTGCCTGCATCTGGCTGAAGAAACCAGGAAGGTCAGGGAAGGGTTCAGTGCCAYATGTAGCAAAGAGAGCCCCACATAAAATAGCAAAGGATGCTTTTGACTGTCTGTAAATGTGTCCTTGACAGTTTGCACCAAATGACGCCAGGTCACACTTCTTGATATAATTCTGCTTTGCTCCTGTGGGAAAAGAGATCAGTCATTAGTAGACAGCATGATGCATTCAGAATCTTTGCAGAAGACCACATGTGGAGGAGGTTTATAATCAAAACAGAACATTGCTCATTGTGGTTTTGCTCAATCTGCACTCACTCTAGCACCTAGACTCCAAAGCTAAAAATTTCTGCTTTTGACATGTTAYTTGGCTCTGTTCACTCGTGGATATAGTACGAAGTTTGGAAACCTACTGGGCAAAACCAGACAACATAATATTTTTCCATGTAAAATTTGGACTCCCCAGTATCTAAGTGCATGCTGAACAGAAAATTACATTGCTGTGAATTCAACCCATTCATGAAGGGGGGAAACCCATCTGTCTGACAGGGAGCAGCAAGGGCTGGCTGCTCCCCAAAGGAGCATGAGCCAGGAGCTCAGGGGGAGCCGTGCATGGGTTGTGCCATCCCCAGCTGGCCACAGTCCCCAGGCTCTGCACCCTGCAGGCATTGCCATGTGCTCTGGCAGGGTCCTCTGGTGCCCCCAGACATGGCAGACAACAAACCAGGATCACGATCCCAAAAGAGGATACACTCAGGAGCAAAAGTAGGCAAGGCCAGATTGTTCTATAGGTTTCCAGTTCATTTTTTAATGTTCAGTCTGTAAGACATTATCTTGTTCATGGAGGTTACTGAATCTCCAGCARGGACCTGAAACAGCATTCATTATTCTACTCAAGCTTCTTAGAGTTCAGTGCTCAGTGTCTGGGGACAAAGCTGCCTTCMTCATGATTCTTAAGCCAAAAGTCATCCCAGTTGATAATTCAGCRTCCCACATGAATACACATCTCTGTGTTCTTCTCTTATGTTGGGGAAATTGGAAGAGGAGAGATGTTGATGTGTTGGGCTAGTGCTTGAGGGAGACTGCACTGTTCACTACACTCCCCCTTTACTCCTGTTGCTCTCACTGGTTGGAGCACTGGTTTGAGTCAGAAAATAGAGGCATTCCACTGACTGGTGTTCCCTGGGGTGACTAGTCCAGTTCAAGGGCTTTGAATTACCTGCCTAAATATGCTGATTTTATTCTTCTAGGAAACCTAACAATCAGGCTATAGGTTAGAAATTAAATCAATTTTGTTGACTCTCAGGTYAGTGACCTGGCCTCTAGGCTATCTGTCCCACATTGAGAATATGTTGCAATGAGATTCTAGGGATTATTTAAGCTCTTACACTTTTCKTCTTCAGAGGAGTTTCAGAAATAGACAGAGGGAAAACCTAGAAATTTTCCTTTCAAAAAACATAAAATTGTAGACTTTCCATTGGTGAAGATAGCTTTATTCTCTGTAAATCAGTGCATTGTTCTAAACCTGTAGCCGGACAGAACAAAGCCTTCTGAAAATGCTGTGCCTAAAACTGGTACAAATTCAAAGTCAGCTTTGCATTATTTTTATTGCTTAGATGGAGACCTTTGTACTTCATCTGACCCATGAAGCAAAATGAAAAAATAAGTTATTTTACCTTTCTCTGATTTTTTTCTTGCTTTTCTGCATATTTTCAAAATAAKATGGTAAATGTTACTCTATGAAATACACTATTTGTTCGAAATATAGCAGCTGACCTTACTGCAACAATAATTAAAAGTCTTACAGCATTCYAAGTGCAACTTTTCATTTAAAGATGACAGCAATCTGCACATGTAGCCCAAAGAAAAGGGAGAGGCAAAGACTGACAAATTAAATCATTCTTCTCATGATTATTTGCCTTTTGGCAATGGCATATTGAGCTTACTTCATCCAGCTCTGTGCTCTCTCAACTCACGTTGAATGAGAATGGTAATTTTCCTCCAGCTGCACGGTAGAGTCAAATCATAACTGTGTGGCTTGAGAGTTTGCCATTCCTTCAGTGTGTCACATAACACACAAACAAGCCTCTAGTGACGGTGCATGTATAATGTAAATTGTTTTTGCAAAGCTTAGAATATTAATGCAATGCACATTGTTTTGTAAAAGGTTTGTAAAAACACCTGCACACACATGGTAGTATGAAATCTAACTTATATCTGAAATTTAACTCGTTTATATCACACTCCCATTCTGGCAAAGAGTGAATAAATACTTTTTCTGTTCTGTGAACTCTCTGGAACAAGAGTTCAATATACTTAAGCTTGATTATTTTTGTCTATATTCATTCTGGTGTTCCTTTACAAAAGAATATCTCAACAGTTTGCCTCTTCAGGGAGGCAAATATCAATATTTCAGAAAAAAAAAAGTTATGCTAAAAGCCAAGGCACTGGAAGAAAAATTACGATAAAATCTTGGAAATACAGATTTAAGAACTATGGCAAATGGTATTGATATCCTATTGATATATTGGAGTCCTAGTGTTTGTTTACAGTATTTAACATATTCACAGGCCAGACTAGAGTTGGATCCTGCTCTGGTGGCCTTTCTTGCTAAAACAGAGGGAAAAATCATTGTTACTCCCCTGACATTTATGTGGGGTACTGAGGCATGGCRAGATTTATTATGTCGTGCAAGATGACACAAAAATACAGAGATACATGCCTGGATTCAGAGCTGAGTTGGCTGTCTTCCAGAGGTTCAATTCTCATCCAGTATCCTAGACATGAACCTATCCTTTTGGGAGACACGTAACTTCTGATTTTGGAAGAGAAAGTTGAGATGTGCAATAGGTGCAAATGTCACAGCTGTCTAAGWGCCTGCTGTTGGATTAAGAGCATCACTTTCATAATGCCAGGACTGGGTCTTCAGAGTCTTCACTCAAAGCTGGTTTGTTGGGATATGCAAATGARCAGAAGGTTTGTCTGCTTGGGAGGCTCTTGCACACCCACAGGTTTAATGGAAAACAGGATGTAGGATTTGTTCAYGACTCTCAGTAGGAATGCCAGGCCTGCAGTTAACTGGAGCTCTATAGAAAGCATACGCAGAGTAAGCACTTTTTCCTCAACCTAAACAGCTACTTTTGAGTGCACATGTGTGTTTCTCTTACCAAGATCACAGCAATTTTAGTTTTGAGAGAAAGCATTAGAAAGAAAAAGTGAGCCCACAAACTTTCTCTTGAACTCAGCATGTCTATAAATATTTATCCTGAACTGTTGAACTAGAAATTTCTGGTTACAGCAATTTATACTTAGTATTTCAGTTAGTGCTTTGAAGGTTTTTCCTTTTAAACTGTTGTTGCTCAGCCTTGGTTTCATTTTTATTTTATACACAGCCATTCGTACATTGTGTTGTCTGAGTTATCTCTGCTAAGGTTTTATTAAAAAGTCTATGTGTGAAGTTAGGAAAACTTATCAATTTCACAGATTATTACAGAATCACTGATAATTATGCTAATGAGCAGCTGATGTTTGTGCAGTAATCATTTAAGGCATAGCAGTAAGTTGCACATGGTGGAATAAATGGTGTAATGAGAAATGCCATTGTTTCGGCTGCCTAATATGTTCATATCTTCACAATCCAACATTGTGTTGTGTATCTCTCCATCATCACGAATTGCACTTTTTAATGAAGTTCATAACAAATGACACTTCATGCCCAGGGCTTTCTCAGCCCTATCAAGAAGCAGTGTACATAACTGAGGAGAATTTTTATAGCCTCTCCAGAGCAGAGCCTTTCCAGCARCCTTTGTCWCTGTCAGCAGACAGCCTTTAAATGRCAGACAACTGTGCAGGCAACCCAGCAACAAAATTCAGTTTCAGCATTTCTGTGGCCAYGGCCAGGCTCCTAAAGTGCAGGAAATAAATCTTGTCTGGTTGGAAACTGATAAAGTATAGGCATGTTCATTCAAAGTACAGGGTGTTTGTTACCACCTTACATTTCAGAAGTGGATTGYTGCCTTTAATTACAAATTTCATAGCTCCAAACGTATTTTCCAGTGGCTGTGTGTTTTGGGCACAGAAAGAAAGCTTTTTTTTCATTAATTTTCTACAGCAGGTCATGAATACAGTGTACACTCATGTAAATTTGTGGAGATTCCTTATCTGTTGATAGAKAGCATGTAGTGATATTGAATCCCTAAGAACAGCATCCCCAAGCTAGGAAAGTATGAAGCTCATTTGGTCAGTGGCATAGCTCCTACAGGAAGATAGGGCCACTGCTATTCAGTGACATATGAAATAAATTCTTGCTCTGTTAAGACAGAAACTTTACATCAGTCAGTAAAAAAAAAATCTTTCAGTCTTCCAGAAATAATATGCAATGGAGCAATCATTTTTGCAAGTTTTATTGCAATAAGTTATGATCATTCTCTTGTGAGAGGAAAGAAACAGARTGAATTGTCATCTTTGAAAAGGGACTGCCAATTCAAACCCCAGCTATTACAGTTATGAAGGGATTGTTGTTTTGAAAATAATTTATGGCATTTGACTGTGCTTTTTCATGCTTGTGATATCAGCAGAGTCTTTTGACCTGATGACATCCCAGTCATCTTTGTATGCCAGGACAGTATCTGGATGGCATTGGAGGAAATAACCTAAGCTTTCTCCTAGATTTTATCCAAGGTTTATGGTATCTAACTGTTTTTGAATTGGCAGTCTAGAGAAGGCTTTTTAAAAATGGTAAAAATCAGACAATGACTAAATACAAATACAAAAAAGATCTAAAGATGGACAGTGATACAGTCTACCTAGAATCCCATATAAAGTTCAGAAAACTTGTACTTACAGAAAAAAAGGTCCAGGTGAGCTCTGTGGGTGGTTTGCATAAAACTCTTGTTACACACTTCATGCCTACATGTCAGCTGGCTGCAGTGTGGGGAGAGTAAAAAGGCAGATGTTACTGCTGGTAAAATGATTTATGAAAGCTGCATGAGAAGAGCTCTGCCAGGCTGAGGSAGCAGCAGCTGTGTGCCAATGCCCCCATTAGTGTAACAGAGATTKACACCCCTGGTTTGGCTGGTGATTGACATCCCAGATCCACAGGTTGTGTTTCTCTATGCAGTGTGTTCCCTTCATGTCCTCTGTACTTTACAGGGTAAAGTCCGTCTTGGCAGTGTTCTGTATTTCATCTGAGTGATATTTCAGGTTATTTTATGTCTGTCTGAAAACTCCTATATCAATGTTATGTTAAAAGCAATGTAGTTAAACTTATTCTCTAAATGAAATAAAACTCTAATTTAGGAAAAGCACCTGTACATATGATTAATTCCAAAAGACATAAATAGGGCTTAAACATTTTCTTAAGAGCTGCGTAAATTGGGACTGGTTTTTGAACTTGAAATTAGATAAACTCAAGGCAGCTTGACACCCAGTGCTACTCTGAAATTCCACTTGAGTCCTTCAGAAAAAAGTATAAGACAAATGGGTTTGTTGAGGTTATGCAAAGCAATGCTTTTTTCAAACAGCTATACTCTGGAGACTGAGCACAAAGCAAATACTCTGTGCTCCTCTGGGAACTCTTGACACTGAATTTGAAAAAAAAAAAAAAAATTAAATGTAGAAGATTGAGGAAGAAATTACATGCAGCTGCTGTCTGCTTTTCAGTTAGCAGACCATGTCTTCCATGGATAGGTCATAAATTCTTCCCTGCTGGGCATCATAAAAACTGATTCCCCTACAGACTTGAGGTAGTGTGTGTGGTGATCACACCTTTGCAGTCTGCAAAAAGAGGTWGAATAGTGTGGTACAGAAGAAGCAGCTTACGCACAACTACTTTTCAAAAGTCAAAAGTAAAATTTGTGGGGTGTCATCTGCAGAAGGATCTTGTGTTTGGTGCTTGGACTATAAAGTATCAAATGTCATTTGGATTGATGAGAGCAAAGYAGAAAAATAAAACACACCCAAGGTTTACAGAAAGACCATTCTTTTTTCTTATATKTACAGTAGGTAATGCTTTGAAGTGAGCATGTTTGCTCTTAGTCCGTATTCCATTTTTGCTTTAATGACACAACTGTGGATTCTACACTGCTCTGTAGAAAAGGTAGGTTTTTCKCTTTGTTTGCAAGGTCATAGCTAAGTTTCCAAATATTTAACATTTTCGTGTTTAACCTTGCCAGGCGAATTCTCTGTTTTAGAAGCAAACTTTTAAAAGGGATAAACTATTCTTGAGATATGGTTTGAGTGTGTTTAAAGTCTCAGAAGGAGCTTAACAATGTATCATGTCCACTTTCCTTTATCAAGAACATCTGCTGTTCATTTGTTAAAGCAAACTGCAGCTTGAGCCTAACAGAAGCTTTGTTACAAGACTTAAAAGAGTGGCCAGAACCATGTTTCCCACCTGCACTAACCATAAAATTTAAATTTAAATCAAAATATAGCACCTTTTAGGTGGGCTGTAGTTGCAACGTTAATGTTTTATAACACATAAAGACTGAAATTAAGTTCACAGCAGTATGAAATATTAAAACAAAAAGTGGCTTTCTTTTTTTCTCTACTTTGAGAGCACAGCTCTGTCTACCTGGACAGAGTGTATGTTATGGTGTAGCCTCCTCTGCTAAGTTTACTCTTAAGTGCTTCATTCCCCTCATAAGTCTTTTAATCAAGGTCCAGGACCAAAACCTGTTGGYTGTTGATTCCAGTAAAATAGAGGTCACTGGCCCTCTGATGACTACAGGAAACACCTCTTTATTCTAGGACCTAGAATGAGCCACATTCACTGTCCAGCTGTTCCTGTTTGGGTTGAATCTCTTGGGGCTACATGAGACCCTTCAACCATATGGCCTTCAGATGAGCTCATCTAATACGTAACTTCCAACAAAGGGAATAAAATTCTGTTCTTGCTGATCCCTAGGCAAGGAAGAAGT
Source organism: Malurus melanocephalus (assembly GCF_030028575.1). NCBI lineage: Eukaryota > Metazoa > Chordata > Aves > Passeriformes > Maluridae > Malurus > Malurus melanocephalus. The sequence continues at coordinate 1,593,436 of NW_026623326.1, read as the reverse complement.
GGTCCACTTATACAGTCTCTACTACATTTCAACTGTGTGTGCTATACAGTGTTTTTCCTGTATCTTTACTTCTTTAATTAGAATTGCACTTACAAAATGTGTCATGCTATTTATTGCCATGTCTTCTGCTGCTTTCTTGATACAGTCTGATGGCTCATTACTCTAAGATTTGCCAAAACTGCAAGCAGTTTACTCCTTGCTATATTTTCTCTGCAAGATTTGCAGGCAGCAGAATACAGGTCAGACTTTGTCAGATACTCTGTTTTACCACATCTCCCTTAATGTCTCCTGGTGTATTCTGATGATCTGCCCAAAACACACAYTTGGGAGGTCAGTGGTCATCTGACAGCTCTAGCTGAGGCTGTTCTCATTTTATTCCTTTGAGGCTTCTGATCTCTGTGGCCTTTTCTGAGATGTAGATTCCAGAAATTACTGGTTTCCTCTTGAAGATGGGCATGTAACAGAAAATAGACTACAAAGCCTTCTCAAGCTTTCCTTGATTTCAGGTATTCCTTGATGTTAAGATAGGCAGGCAGCCAAATAAGCAAAACTCCTGCTGTTCTCTTAAAGAAAGTGACTGCTGAAAGACATCATCTACCAACCCACTGGCCAATGTCTCTTGGAAGTTTATTGCTTGCCCAGTCTACCATGGATGTGGGAAATAATTTATTCTCTTCTGCATTGCAGGTATCTATAGGCTTTAGAAACATTTCTCATTACTGCCATTCTTCTTTTATGACTCATTACCCAGGTCATCCAATGTTGTTTTACTGCATCCAGACACTACAGTGTAATTATAAATATGCTAACTATACTACATGCATGTGAATGGATAATATTTCTGCCTTTTAAAGGTAAACTCAGATTATCAGTTTTCTTTAGATGAGTTGAGCCACCCAATGCAAATGATTCTCACATTCAATGATTGAGAACTGTACACACATAGGTTCTAATACTAGACATTGGGGAATTAAGGCAGTCTACAGAAATAGCAGCACAACTGAACACTCTGTGCTGACARAATCTGGATGTTTTAAAATTCTGATTTCATAGGAGAAGGATTGTCTCTTGAGAGGAATTTTAGTCATCAGTGAATTCATATTTCAGCATATGAAATCATCTCTGTGAGGGGAGTTAATTTGAATAGCAGCTCCTTGACTGTTGTAACATTGCCAGTCTCAGTATGACTGTTGATGGGCCTGTCTRTATATGATGTAATCCAGGGAGATTTTACAAGCCAATAAATCCTTTTGATGGCTGTTTTCTTCCCAATCTCATTGCTTGTGTGACCTTAAGCAGCAAAATGGGACATTTATCTAGTCCTTAACGTCAAGCACTGAACACCTCAGCCAGTGTGATGGATGTAGTGCTGGAATATGTCGTGTAATATTTGCCATCATTTCTAATCTTTAGGTGTTACTGCCAAACTGAACAATATTCAGTAACAGTACATACCCCGTCAGTATTTCACACTTACACTTTGTTTTATTGTCACTTATGGCTGATTCTTTTGAGGGTTTATGTTCATTGTTGACCTCACTGAGGCCAGCAGCAGTTATTAAAAAGCAGGGTATGACTTTGAACTTAAAAGCAGGAGCCAAAAGGGTGCATCCCATTGCCTTAAACTGTTGCTGCAACTGTGTTTAAGTAGGCAAACCTATGTTTTTTTAGAAATTGGTACATAAACAATTCTTTTAAAGACAGATCAAGTTTTAGAAAATATTTCCTTTGCTTTTGAACAAGAAAAAGGGTCACTGAATGTGTTTGGGGTTGGTAGTCACTGAATGCCTTTCGGTTTGTGACAGTGGGGAAAACTTTGCGGGAGTACATTTTCTAATAATGCTGTCCTTTAGTGTACTTCCATGGATTTGTTGTACTTTTTCCTCCCTTTTTTCTTTTCTTTGGGAACCTTGCACCATGGCTTTTCAATAGCATTCCCTCAGACTCAGATGCAGAAAAACCTGAACTCTGGGGGTTTCATCCACAACGGGTTCTCTCTCAGCTCTTTCCACTTGTTGCTGATGCACAGAGCAGGACAGTTTTACCTTAGCAGACTTTTCCAGGAAGGCTCTAAGAAATTGATGGGTCCAGACAAAAACCCAGAACTCGTGTTTGTGCTAATACAATGGTTATTTGCTGCTTGCTGACAATTTTCCACTTGTTATTGTTGCAGAGCAGGTAAAGAGAAGCTGTAGCCTCACTGGGACTGGCAATACTCACGCAGGMCAAGTTGTAAATAAAGGTTATAGCATGCTGCTGCTGGGCATTAAATAAGCAGATAAATTTCTCTTTGCTGTGGATTTATTCAAGGCAGATGTTTTTACTGAGCTCTGGAAAGGTTTGGAGGAATATAAAACCTGCTGCAGTTCTGGAATTGATCCATGAGGATCAAAACCTGGTAACCAGTGATTTGTTTAAGGGTCCCTGACACTTTTATGGCAAGACCATGTATTTTAGAGAGGGCTGGCTCAGTTTGAAACACATTCCAAACCCAAACCTGAAATAAATCCTTGCAACAGAGCAATTCTGTAAACTTCTGCTTTCCCATCATTTCATTTTTGACAAAAAAWGAAAGAAAAAATATCAGAGTTTTGGAAAGGAATGACTCAACCTTTTGAAAGGAAATGGAACACTGATTGTCAGTGTTTGTAGTTTTTGGTGCAGCATTTCCACCAGTGTAGAGGTGTGGATGAGCACAATAATACAGACAGAGCAAGTATAAAATAAAGAAACAGAGAAGAAATGGAAAAATACTTAATGTAGCCTCAGCCATGTGATACTGGAGGTACATACATAATGGTCTACCAGAGTTTGAGGGGTCAGCTAAAAATSGCATTGTGTGGCCAAGAGGGACTTAAGGATATTTAACAACAAAATTGAAAAAGGAAGGAAGGCATTTCCCATTGTTTTGACCTCAGTTGTATCCTGGTACGAGTGATAGAAGGTTCATACTTGGGACCTTTGAAGCTGGGTTGCACAATTCAATGAAATCACCAGAAGAAATTATTCTGAACTGGAAAAAACAGTCAATATATTATGTGATGTGTAATTGATGACTTTCATTTGCAGGCCAGATCTYAGCAGCTGTAAACAGATATGCCTAGGCTAATGCTAGTAAAGAGGTTGTGATGTGAAGACAGAACCACTGAAAAGGTGGTTCTGTCTTCACATCAGCTGAAGTGCTCAATTCATTTTACTTCTGCTAACCCTAACCCTAACCCCACTTACTTGCTACATCTGTTTAAAAAGCATTTTGCCTCAAATATTTCAAGTAAATCTTAATATCCAGTGAAGCAAAAATCAGGGATAGTAACTCCATTCTAATAAACTCTCTATCTTTGGGTAAATCATTTAATCTCTCTGTTGGTTTCTTAATCTAGAATGGAAAGATGGGTAGGAGGGCATTGACAATGTGGTAGTATGAAACAGTTATTTGGTACAAGTCACTTCCTGTGACAGTGAGCATATTATTAGTAGTTACAGTATTGTAACAATCTCCTATCGATGCGTAACAACTCCCTTTTTCTGAAAATGAAATAAGCTGAGAAAGATACTCCTTGGAGTCTGCACTCTGAGTAAGCACTAAATCAATATGCTGGAGTAGGGTGAGGGGTCTGGGAGGAGCGGGAGCTGCTGTTTTTCAGAAAGCCCTGGAAAAGGACATGGCCACAAAGAGCTTTAGAAAAAATGCTGTGGCATTTTTAAACAGGAAKCAGCTCCCCATCGTGCAGGATGCCACAATTTGTACTTCATGGAACATGGCATTGCTTAGTTAAAGATAGACTCAGAAGTGGAAACTTTCTCCAGCTTATTCAGCATACTCAGCTCTTGGCAAATGTTAATATCCTTAATATTGAGTAAGTAGTGCCAGGGAGAAGAGGTCACCASATCACTGGCAAAATTAATTTGTCTGAACTGATATCCAAAGATTTAAAGGGAASAGAAAAAATTCTGACAGCTGTAGGTTAAGCTTCAGCAGATGAGAAACCCAGCTGGAGTGAGGTGGGGCTGGATTAAAAATGAAAGGTTTTTTAAAGAAGAGAACCTAAGAATGGGTATGGTTGGTTGGCTAAAGATTGTAATTTGGAAAGTAAGAGCTGTGCAGTCAGAAAAAGCAGAGMTGAAATGAGTATTGGCAAGTGAGAGGAGAATGCTGGGAGGAATTTGCCCAAGCCACAACCCAGCCTTCTTCATATCAAGACAGATCATCAATATTTTGCCCACCTGGAGGCTGAAGGGAGTTCCTGCTCAGTTGCCAGAAGTTGATATGTAGTTCAGAATGCAACATTGCTTCTTTCCCAGTGAGCAAACACAGCCATGACTATTACTCATCCCAGCTCATCTTGATCCACTCAGTTACTTCATGACTTGCAGSCAAAGGATCAAAGAGTCAGAAGATGGAGAGCTGACATATCAGGGRGGATAGGAAAGAAGTACTGCAGTCAGGAGTTGTGATGACTGGGCAGGCGTGCTAACAATTAACACATTCTAAAGTGACCCTCAAAGAGGATGGCATTTCTCACAAAGCAAAGGAAGAACCTTTTCCTGAATAGTTTTTATTTGGTGAAAACTGGTGTATGTTTGTTTTCCCATTTTTTTTCATAAAAGAAAGTCACAGATTCTCCTCAAGTTTCAACAGCTCAGTTTCAAATCAATAACTCAGTTCTCAGCTACATCAGCAGAGAATCTGCCTGTAAATCTGAAGGTATCCTTAATGCCATAGCAGGCAGCGGTGTACCAATATGGCTGTTATCTAATGAGAACAGGACTGGTTCATTTTGTTGAAAATTCTGCTTTTGGGTAGACCACAAAGCCCTTGAAGTTGAGCTGTGTGTTTGTGTGACTCTTTGTAGGTGCTTGTAGTCCTCTCCCACTGTAACATGAGAATCACCCTTAATGATGCTTTCTCAAATTGCACCTCCTTATCTACTGCTTTTAAAGATCAAGACAAAATTTGGTATGTGTCTGCATTTTTTGCCTGTATATTGTTGGGAGCTACAATATCTCAGCACATTTGAAAACCAGATGACTGYGTACAGATTTCATTATGAGCCCAATCCTTGGCAATCGTGCTAGAAATATATGATCCAACAGCCTTGCACTCTTGCATATTTAGAGGTGTAGTAGCATTACTGCCTCTTTTTTTTGAGTTTCTGAGCGCTGGGGTGTCAATTTTCCTCATTGGCACTGTCACTGTGTTTTTGCAGAAAAAAAACATTCTAATGGGAATTTTTTCTGCATAAGTATCTGCCTGACTAGTCTTATGATTTTAAGTTTGGCTTATCCAAGAGTTTTTTTCATTTCATTATCTTCTGCCATTTGGCTTGTGAAGCATATGTCTTTAACAGCTCCTGTGTCRAGAACTTTCCACTGCATTGCTAAATGTCCAACATTTCTTTTTGATATCATCATCTGTTAAGTTTACCTTCTTTCTCCATGCTCTCTCCCATCTTTCCAGGTCAGAGGCTACCCTGAGCCGCAGATCACATGGTACAGAAATGGGCATCCTGTCCCAGAGGGAGATCATTACATCGTGGACCGCAGCATCCGCGGTGTGTTCAGCTTGCTCATCAAAGGTGTGCAGGAAGGCGATGGTGGCAAATACACCTGCGAGGCTGCAAATGATGGTGGGGTTCGGCAGGTGACTGTGGAGCTGACAGTGGAAGGTAAGAACATCCTGCTGTTGCTGTGATAGTTGCAGGGTTTAAGTGAAGGAACTGTTGTTAAAATGGTTAAAATCACAACTGTRCACACGTGCTTTCTCATTGACTCCAGGGTACGGTTCGTTAACTGCATTTCACGGTTTAAGATATTGTMCAGGGGACTACATGTCTACAATTAGATAAAGTGTGAGTTCTGTTTCACGTGTGGGTGATGATGTGCAGGTAACAAAAGTCCTGGCTTTTAAAGACTTTGTTCTCTACTTCGCAATTTTCATGGAAATCACCACTCAGGACAGAAACTGCTAAGCTGCAAGCCTGGTTGTAATTGCATGCTTGTGTCACACAGCAAACAGCCAAGATCAAACCCAGGAATTTTTAAGAGCACATCTRCATATTAGATAGTTGCAAACTGCCAAATTTAAAATTTAAAGAGTGTCTCAAAGCCAAGGAAGGATTGAAATCAATTGCACTGCTTCTCSTCTTGCAATTTGGCCATCTCAGAGATCTGCTGAATATCAAAACCTCTCAGGTGCCAACTTTGTGTTGAATTCTTCTAGCAAAGAAAAAATCTGCAGCGGTCCTGAAACAGTCAGTGTTTGTTTTTATTCAGAGTCAAAAACTCTAACAAATATCTTCAGAGTACGTACTGAAATATGCATAGATCTGGCATGATTGCTACTGCCTTCTGTTGCAAAAATTAGGTTAAATATTTTTTTCCTCTCATTTTAAGTTGGGACAATTTCATCGTTGACAATTTACATGGAGGTGAAGGATTCTGTTTCTATATCAAGTTTTCAGACCTGGACTCTGCTGCAGTTCAAAATAACTTGAGGGCAGTACCCARTTACTGAATTTCTCAGAGTTTAAGAATTGTAAAATCCCTTTATGCATCAAGATAAAAAAGCAGAATTTTTTTCTGTTCTCAGCAAAGATAATCACATGGGTCTGACTCCTACTTGAAAAACGAGTGACTGAAACATGATCTAGTCTTTCCATCCGTATGGCTGTCCTGTCTGACAGTGTTGTGGGCTCGTGTAAGGCTCTAGAACAAGTGTTTTTTCACAGCCCCCGAGCTGTGAGTGTGATGCTGCGGCTCCTGGTGYTCCCCGGGTCGGGCTCTGTGTGCAGCAGATGGCGCTGGGCTCCCGCCGCATCTCCCTCCTGTGCACGACAGCGAGAGACGAGCTCTTGTGTTATTTACAGCAAAGGTGGTTCGGGCTAGCACAGAACTAAAAAYCCAACCCGAGTAAAGGCCGGCCTCTTTCACACTTTAAAAACCTCCGGCTATCATAACTGGAATAACTGGTGAACTGTAGAAATTAGACACAGTGTTTCACCTCCTTCTATCTTAATTTGAAGTGCTGGTGCGCAGTAGAAACACAGTGTTTCATTCACATTTAAAAAGTATTTTTCCATGAATAATCTACAGTTTTGTTACAATTGAGGCTTGGGGTTAGACAATAACTCTGCTAAAGTTTGGTTTTGAAATCGGAGAGCCTAACTTCGAGCTGCAGAATATACTGTTGGTGTTGCATTCCTTCTTTATGTTTCAAACTGGGAAAAATGCATATTTTACATAGTCTTTAGTAGTTGTAATTCCCAATGAACTTGACAAAACTTCTGACTTCCTGTCTTTTTGTCYTGTGCTTACAGGAAACTCCTTGATGAAATACAGCCTGCCATCCAGTGCCAAAACCCCTGGGTAAGCAGTCTACTGGTTTGGATATTCTTAAACAAACACTTAAATATATTTTGGTAGGAAAAGAAGTAAATTTACCCTTTCTAAAAGTCTCCATCTCTCCCAAGCAAAATAGCTACTGTGAGAGCTGCTGGCTTACAGAATGGATGAGGCAGTCAGGAAGATGTACAGCTACTGCTCCTGCATACTGACTGAAGAATTAATGTGGCTAAAAAAGAGATCACCCTGTGATACCCAAATATTGCACCCTCCTCTGCTGTAATATTGGACCCTCTTCTCTCTGCTCTACAATATTGAAGAATCCTTCCCCACAACTTCCATGACCCATAAAGCTGCTGGCCAGCTGATTTTCTTTTAAAATGATATGTGTATAGAAATATGAAGTCACCATCTAAAGATGGTCACTAAAAGACTTTATACACATTTATGTTCTTCTTTAGTGGTAGTATGAGGGAGATGACATTAAAAGCTGTCAGAAATTTAATGATATGATAAAGTGATTTTAATTTTAGCATGTTACAATCACCCTTCTCTCAATACTTTTTGCTGGTCCTCTTGTCCATGTAAAYCCTTTCATTATGGTATCATCTCTTGCTTAGAAACCTCCAGCTGCCTATATGGCAACCACCATGTCTTGACAGCACCTTGGACTAAGGCGATGCRGTTTCTGTTAGTATCTGACACCTGGTAGGAATGATGAGGTATTGACACATCTTACTTGCATGTGGTAAAAGGCCATGTGGAAAAGAAGGCCTTGAAAATGGTTCAGTATGCTTGAAATTAAACATTAAAAAAAAAGAACCATCTGCCATCTGTTAGTGTGTCTCTGTTGTACCAAGGCTTCAGAGCAGAGTGAATGTGTTCCCTTTGACATTAACAGGCCTGAAGTTGCACCTTTTTGGGTTTTTTTGTGCTATAATGCTGCTTGGTGTTTTATGTTTTATTGTTGTGTAACCATTTACAGTTTTGGACTGCAGTCACTGATGTCACTTCAGTTTCATCCCACATGTCATTTCCCAGCTGTGCCATGYAAGTAGAGCTGGGCATTTAGAGTGATTCACCAGGGACAGGTGTACTTTGGTTTTGCACCCTCTTCCTGTTTGCTTTGCAAACATTGTAGCATAGGAGATTACAAATAAAAGTCTTCCCCACTCTAAGAATATTTAGCAGGACATGTCAGAAGTGTTGTGAAACCAAGGTGCTGATTCGTAAATCAGAAATTACTGTGTTGATTGCACTCAAGAGCAAAACAAATTACATGACAAAAACCTGTAAATAATGAACAAGCATGCACAAATAATCTATTAGAAATCAACTAAGAAACCGAAAATTGGGAAAATGGAATGTATACAGTGTTTCCTATCTTTTGCTTTGCCCAGCTCTGCTTACAAACTACTGAAATTGTCCCCAGGATCTGTTTTGTGTATGCCAGAAGGAGGGTGCATAGCATAACACTGTTTAGATGCATGTGGAGTCAAGAAAAGTCATCACCAGCATTTCCATTTCTTCCGCTGGCCAAGAAAAATATTGTGGAACTACACTCTAGCTTGCCACCAATTATATACCCYTGTTGGCAGACCACTGGTCTAAAATGCTTCCTGACATGTGCTCTAACCACAACAGCTTCCAGCTCTTCTGTAAAACCAGAATATCAATTGCCTTTCCAGGGGAAGACTTTCTGTTCCATCTGTGGAGCAGAGGCCAAGCATCTGGGGAGAAAGTCCACCCAAGTTTGCTACAAAACCCAACAGAGTTGTTGTGCGTGAAGGCCAAACAGGCAAATTCTCATGTAAAATAACAGGACGACCTCAGCCTCAAGTAACTTGGTTTAAGGTATGATTTCCCCAAAAGCTTAYATTTTCCTTGTCTTTTGAAATTTTGTGACTTGAAAAGATGAAATACACTTGACAGTCCAAATTATCATGGTGATAATTTGCATCCAAAGAAAGCCATATTTGTCTTTTTTTATGCTGAATAAACAAAAGATAATAGTGTTCCTTCTCAGTCTAAACTTCTCCCTTATGTGTCTCATTGTTGAAAACATTTCTACAAGCAAATTTGAAAGCACCAAACTAGATACAGGTTCCATTAAAAAAATACCAAGTGTGGGACATACTTGCCCAAAGACCTTACTAAATAGGTCAGGGAAATGGACAAAGGACAAGAAATGAGAGCATTATTACCAACTCTGGTTTATGGGTAGGATCTGCAGGGATTTAATGCTTTGACTGTGGTTACAGAGGGGTCATTGACAGCTGTGAAAATTATAGTTACATTTCCCAAGTTCCAGGTCAATGTGATAGACTTCCTTTTCTGTACCATTCACATAGGATTTTACTTGTACATTATATTGAAGATGATGCTTGCAAAGAAATTAAATTGATTTTAAAAGAAAAACAATGTTTAGGAGTTAACAGATATGATTGGAGTTTGGCATGTATGACTGTTTTTTGCAAATTAAAAATGAAAAATTCAAGGTAGATGAACAGCYGTTCAACTGTTTCAGTCTGGCCTCTGCTAAAACAGTGGTAGCAGAAAAGTGTCTGCCAGAAAATAGGAGACATAAAAAGAAGACTTCAGACCTGCAGTAAAATTGGGAATTGTGAGTATCTATTGTTTACAGAAAAGAGAGATATATGAGCAATATTTTAAAATCATTAGACTATTGAAAAAGCATTGAAGTCTTAAGTCCCAGTGTTCCCTTTGTGCATACACAAGATCTCCAAAGCCATTTTTTTATTTGTAAGGAGAGATCTTTCAGGTGATAATTAGGTATTACATTAACCAGGCCATTTTTACTGAAACTTTGTATTTTAGAGGATTACAGTTATTTTCTTTTACTTTGGAGGATCAAATATATGACTGCTCTGATGGTCTGTAAACACTGTGATGTTTCTTAAATGTTTACTGACCAAGTAAAATTGTAGCTTGGTAGGCTTTCCCTCCCTAAACTTAGGATGGGAGAGACTGTGGTGTCTGATAGCAAGGCATTCATTCTTAATGGCTGCTGCTGAAGAGGAAGCACTGATTTGCTCACAAGTGAGAGTACTGGTCAACTGCTTTGTAGAATTTAACGGCAAAAATTGTCATTGTGATCATCTACTCTGTGTAACGCAGAGCACAGAACTACACCCATTGCTTCCTGCCTCAAAGTCATGTATTTGGATGTAACTCCAGTGTAGCTATTGAGGGATAGAAAACTGCTCTCCAGACTGGAAGCTTGTGCTTAAAARCATTTGACTTCCTGGAACAAACATGAACATAAAATTAGTTTGAGCCCACATACAATGAAAAGAATTTTTTCTAGGAATATGGGTATAATAAACAGTGAAAGGTCAAAACCAAACTGAGATGAGTAGGTGGCAAAATAGAGGGAAAAGAAAGCCTCCTGAAGATATGAATTACGGAATTCTAGACACAATTTACTGTTTTGTTTATACCATGAGTATTATTCATAGAAGGAATTTGGCTAAAGGATAGGAGAAAGGCATTTTGACCTAATGTTTTACTAAAAAATTCTTGTTCTTCTTCTCTTAACACTAGCTACTGTCTCATGGTGTCTTGTGGTATTTTCAGGGTGACATTCAGTTACAGCAAAACGAGCGTTTCAACATGTATGAGAGAACAGGCATCCAGTTCTTGGAAATCCAGAATGTACAGCTTTCTGATTCAGGAATTTACACGTGCACAGTGGTGAACAGTGCTGGGAAGGCATCTGTGTCTGCAGAGCTCACCGTTCAAGGTACAGCAAAGAGTTTGCAAGAAAGAGAAGAATGAGCTACAGACATTCCTCTAAAATACTTCTGGTTATGTTCTCAATATTCACAAGAAACATTTACTTTTTCCCATTATTTTCCTCTTTCCCTCTCTTCATTAAATGATGCTGTGGTAGTTTGAAGCATGCTACAGCTGTAAAGATGTTGGTTCTGTGGGGAAAAGCTATCCAAGTGCTTTGTAACAGCTTTCTTTAAAAACACATTTTCATTTTTACTATGACTTTGGCTTCTGTGTTTTCAACATATATTTGAATTTCAGCAAATGGAAACCTGGCACTTGTCATTATAATCAGTTATTAATTTTGTATTTGTTTAGCACGAGCACCACATGTACATTTATGCCAACTCCCTTATAGGAAGCAAAACTGTATCCATATTTGTAAAAATAGAGTAAAGGAGCATAATTCTAAATTGTAAGAGAAAAAAACCCAACTAAATAAGATTAAAATTCAGGCTTCTCAACTCCCAACCCTGCCTATTTCACTGCTTGTTAAGGAAAYAAATGTCTTTGCATAAGTAGGATGTCCTATTCCATACATGCATTATCATATACAGCTCATTTYGCAGTTTGAGGCTTCTCAGGGTGCCCTTTGCATCAGACACAAAATCATACAGCCTTCAGCAAGCACACTAAAGAGGAAGTTCATCAGTCAGTGGGTAAGCAGTCACTGGACCCCATTAAATGATTCAATCCACAGCTGCTGGCTTCAGCTACAGTCATGAGGTCAATGGGTTGCATATGCACCCAGCAGTGAATTTTTTTGTTCCAAGACTTTTAGTTTCATATCAATGCTGTCACTCTGTAAGGTATCAAGAATATAAATAGCAAGTGGATGTACATTTGGGATGCTCAGAACYACAGCTAACCCTTCTACAAATTAAAGCTGTACTTTTTATCTATGAGTTCCAATCTCATGAAGCTATTGCAGAAGAACCTTCTACAGTTTGCCTGTTCAACAGAGGTTTTACAGAAAGGGCTGTTTTTTTTCAATAAGCCTTTTATCTAAACATAAAACTCGATATCTAATTGCTCTCCCTGAAGTGGTGAGCTTTCTGTTCTGTAATGGCTGCATCTGCCTTGAGAGATGATGCAGGACTGGGGTCACAAAGTCAGTTGTGGTATTTGTTTGCTTCAGATACTGACCACATCTCTGAATAATGTGGGCATTCTTTCTTGGATTAGTGCAGGYCAGTAAAAAGGGCACTCTTCTGCAATGTTCTTGATTAATTGGATGATTCCGCTTACCTGACCACAATATATAATACCTAATTCTTTCATTATCAATTGAATCGGGTTGTTGGAGCTGCTGCAAAATGTCAGCAGACAAACAAGGGGCTCTGAAGTACTACATTTTCTTTCAAAGACATGCAATCTCATATATAGATACTTTCCTCCAATAGCAATATTTTTGTCCAGAGTGGAAGGTGAAGAGGGAGGAGGAAATGTTCTTTTAACTGACTGGGTTGCATGATATTGTCTTGTCTGAAAGCATGTATGCAGCTTCTTTTTCTGCATTTATCCAATCTTTTCAGTTTTAATTTTTGTATGTCTTTTACTGTTTATTGACAGGTTTATTGAATTGATGTCAATGAGATTTTTTCCTCTCTCACTGCAATTTGCTTTTCTGTGTAAATAGATTCTTTTGGTCACTCTGAATGGCATGGCAAGTCCGAGCATTTAGGTGTGGATTTTTGCTTGCAAAACACAGTGGAAATCAGGGTATYATTCATCACATGATTTCATCTTTTCCCTGAGGCAGAGACTCTGAAAGCATTTTTATGGAGTGCTTGTTGGTGACTTGAAAAATTTGTTATCTTGCAAATTAATTATTACATGTCTTTCTAGTGTAGTTTGTAGTTTCATAGCTGACAGCTGTGTAGGTGCAGCTTTGATCTGACCAGGAGAAAACAAATTGCATACTGAAATGTTAATTAGGGGGTTATGGAGAGATGTGGTTAGTGTTTGATCTACAATGGTATTTCTCTCCTCACAGCTATTTATTATCTCACACTGTCCCCAWGAGAAACAAACACTCTGAAGGTTTTTGAGAATTCATGGGGGATTACAAATCAGGAGACTGTGGGCAAATATGTGCTCAGTTTTATCAAGGCAGCTGATGAGGCACCTTGRCAAATCAATATAGCTCAGCTATAGTAATAATATAGCTCAGTTCTAAAGTATATTTTTTTGCTTTAAATCCTTCAGCTTTATGGAATTGTGTACAGCACTTCATGCACAAGTTACCTGTTTCTTCTTTTACATTTCAGGTCCAGATAAGACTGACACATACACTCAACCACCTTGGTATGTTTTTACTKGAGTACTTTCTCTGACTATCTAATTGCAGTGCACTAATTTTGACATTTAATGCATGAGCTTTCCTGATAAACTGATACATTTTTGGGGGGGTCAGTGTGTATTTGGAAGTTAGAAAATGTTTGCTTGGAATAATATTCTCTCTTGATGCCAAATTCAGCTGTCCTGGTAGACTCCTATGACAGGTGTGGTAGCATTATGARGTATGGAGTTCTGGTCTGATTCAGGAAAGCAAAATTTATATGGTTTTATGTTCACTGTTCCCATGCAGCGAAATATTTATATAATCTGGAAAAGAAACCTGTGTGAGGAGAAATTATATGCTGTACCAGAGGGTAAAACTTCCTTTTTGGAGTTAACAGTSTGAGTGCACCTTGTCAGTACTGAGCTGGTTGTTCTTTCCTGTCATAAACTAAACATGGTATGGCCATGGCATTTGCTRTTGTCTGAAAATACACACAAAGTAGGGATAAAGTACCATGAAAGAAAAAATTAGTGTTTTAGATCTTTATCAAGAATTTTAAAATTAAATTACTACAATATTTTAAAATTATTTTATAAAATTACTTTTCTTCATGAATGGAAAATGCAGGAAGGAAAAGTTCAAGGCTGTCTGTGTAAGACAYTTTGATGAAGGCCAGTTGCTTTACAGTCATTGGGATGTTTAATTTGTCCTCACATGCCCTGGGTGAGATTTCAAAATGGCATGTTCTCATTGTCCTAACTGCAAAGTGGAATTGAAAATACTGTGCTRTTCTGTTTTTCAGATCTGTGTGATTTTTAGGAACATACTTGGAAGTAAGTTTAGTGTAAATGAAACTGCAGCATTGCAGGCAGAACTGCCCATGCATGTGGTTCTCCAGAGCAGTTCTGCATCCTTCGTCATTTACTCCTAAAAAAACCCCCAAAATTTGTAAAAGTCTTAGAGTTGTAAATGCAGATCTCAAACAGTACATCTAATGCTGGCTGAAGAAAGTACCCAAATAAATATCCCAAGTCTCTCTGAGTGAATAAGTTAATGGCTCCAGGTAGAGCAAAACAGAGCTGGGCTAGAAATTACTGCTCTTATTTCAAATGTGTTCCAATTCTGCCTTGGAGTAATACTGTGGAAATGTGAGACACAGACATAGTGCTCTACAGCTAATTGCTTAGTGACCAAGGCAGTCAGCTTCAATGAAGGAATCTTAGATTCAAGTCCCCAGTTAGTCAGATACTCTTGTGCCCCCAAAGTACTGAGCAGCAGCTCCATCATAATTCTGAGAAACTCTACCTAATAAATCCATAATTGATATTGTTACATTCACTCAAGCTTTTTTCCAACACTCCTTCCCCCTCCCCTAGACTCTGGTCAAGTTTGTTATCAGCCCCCTTTAGAAATTACCTAAATTACGAGACACCGTAATTAGAAGTAGTAAAATCACTCAACAATTTACATTTTCATTTCCTTTTAAGGAACTATTCTATGTGACATTTTGAGCTGTAATTGTACATTACCTCAATTTATTAAAGCATCAAGTAGTGTTACATTGTGGTCATTCAGATCTCATGTGATTACTTCCCATCTAAAGCAGTGTCTGCAAGGTTAATGTGTGACTCACAAACTATGTTAGAACGTGGGCAGTGGATTTGTATCCAGAAATTCCTGAGTTGAGATATTGTCTGTGCCCTGATTGTATTTTATGAAGCTTTTCACTTTATCTCTTTCACCCATRTTCTTGATCTGTGTTAAAGAATCTACAGGGTAATCAGTTCACCTTCTTGCTAAGGGCTTACATATCATTTCTGATATCATTGAGTCTTTATACAGTGTCATATATCTCCAAACTTCTCATTTTCCTTCAGCATGCCATCAAAACCAGCCACATTTTCCGTTAAAGCTGTTGAACATTCAGAATCCAAACAGACAACCAGCAATGGGATTGCTAAAGAGCTGAAATCCAGCAGCACAGAACTCATGGTTGAAACCAAAGACAGGTTGTCAGCAAAGAAAGAGTCCTTTTACATCACCAGAGAAGCCAAAGAAAGTAAGCAAGGACAGCAACAAGAAGCCAACACARTGTCTCCTCAAGAACATAAAGAAGRAAAAAAGGGACCTCAGGTCTTGCAGAAAACTTCGAGCACCATCACACTACAGTCTGTCAAACTGCAACCAGAAGCAAAGGCAGAACCCCCAGCCACTTCCATCAGACAGGGTGAAAACAGGAAAAGGGCTGTGCAGCTCCTGATGTCAGCTCAACAACCTTCACCTCTGACAGGGCACATCAGTCCCAGGACTAGAGAAGCAGAAAACAGGTCTGGAGCCTGGGGGACTGTAATGGAGGAGAAGAGGGAGTCCCTTGGAATACCCCCTCATTTTGAGAGCCATCCGCAGAGCCTGGATGCAGYAGAAGGCCAGGAGATTAAATTCAAGAGCAAAGGTAAATGAATGAAAGTTAGCAGAGCCTCTGTGGTTAGTTAGGTTCCCCTTCTGAATTGGAAAGCAATTTCTTCTTCTTTGAAAGTTGTTCTCCTAAAGCCCCTGTTTGGTAAGGAAGTACAGTCCCTATTGTAGAGAAATAAGGAAATCATCCAATTTTTATTGAAGCCTGAGAATGCCTTTTCATTTGGCTTTGGATACAAAGCATAAACTCTTCTTTGCAAAGACAAGGTGTCTGCATGGAAGTTACAGTGCAACATCCCTAATGCACTTTAGTAACTAATCCAAGAAAATTCTCCTGAGAATCCTCTCTGCAGATGGTGACCAGGGTTGCTTTCACTGCTCATGCAGCCTCACCTCAGGCAGGTCCAGGACGGTATCATGGTGACTTTTGAATATCTCCAGGGAAGGGAAAATCCACAGTCTCTGGGCAACCTGTGCCMGTGCTGAATAAAAACCCATTTGTGYTTGCACAGAAYCTTCTGTTTTTCAGTTTCATGTCCATTTTGTCTGTGACTTTCAGAAGAACAGTTTTTATACAAAAAAATATATGGTTTTACATGTTACCAAATATTTGTTATTTTAAAAGATGGACTGACCAGTAAGTATTAGAAGACCAGAAATATCAAACTGTCTTTCTGACAACAGTTTTGTGTATTTTCCATTAAGATTTTATAGAATTATGTATGTTTAAAGTGTACCTAATTTGCACTTAAGTAAATAATTGAATTATACTAAATGACACTAATTATGAAAACTATTCATAAAAGTCCAAATGTCTGATTGTCTAGTTTCAGGGAAGCCAAAACCAGATGTGGAGTGGTTGAAAGAAGGTCGGCCTATTAAAGCTGGAGAAGATTTCCAAATCTATGAGGAAGATGGAATTCATTGCCTGTGCGTAAAGAAAGCCTGCTTGAGGGACAGTGGATCTTACAGCTGTGCAGCTGTCAACTCCAAAGGCCGGACTTCCACCAGCTGGTTGTTAACTGTCAGAAGTAAGTAAGCTCTTGTGAGCCCATGTGCATTTTGGAAACTGTGGCTGGGCTTTTTTAAACTGTCAAAGAGTGGTTGRCTACATAATTTTTATTTGACTTCTCAATGCAGGTTAATTGTGATTCCTAMCTCTGTGRATAATGTGGTGTGAGATAGCTGGCAAGTCATTTTCTGCATCAGTTTCCCTTCTGACGTATTGGTTTTTGTTGTTTGTGTAGCTAAAACCATCTCAATAAATGTTTTGTACACAGGGAGGCATATTGTCTACTCAGGTTTCCTRTTAATGTTGTAGCTAATACAGGCTGTCAGTGGGTTTATTGTTGTTGTTCTGCATTTAGTTTTTTTTAAGTTGCTTAGCATTTCTACACTGCAAATTTGAAATGTTTTTTTGAGTACAAACCAATTCTGTGCAGTGAAGTGAATAAGTAGAAAAAGGAAGGAATGAGAATTGTGTTTTKCTAAATTCAAGAAYSTGTACCAGTGACAAATTATTTTAARCTTGAAGGCACTGTCTTATGGTCTGGTTGAAAATTTGTTGGCTGTAGGAAATCCTGTCCTCAATTCTAACATTTTCACCTGGTTTTAAGTTTTATTCTGAATCTATGTTTATGCAATTAATCTCTGTTTGCTGTGCCTGAAGTTAAACAAGGGTACCCAAGATAATTTCTGTCTGTCTTATGAGAGACCTATAAACTGCATTCTTAAGTCACACTGTTTCTCTTTGGGAAAGGGAYTGGGAGAAGACAGACAAGGAGAAGAATTATCCTTCCTCTTCTTTGTGCTGAGCTCTCTGCTAATCTGCTACTTCTAGTGATTGGCTGCAAATGGTGGATTCTGGCATAGAAAATCCCTACCTAAAACAGAGTTTGAGGCCTGGCAATGCCGGCCTTGGAGATGATAGAATAATTCTTCCTTTATACCAGTCCACTGCTCAAAATAATTTCTGTCCCCCAATAAAGCATTTCACTGTGGTTAGGCTGGCCATGTCATCTACGCATACTTAGAAAAAGGAACTAAGTGGTAAAGCTAATTTCATCAATTTGGCTTAAATGACCTGTTTTCATTTTGGTTTTAAAGGGCCTAAAGTTGAAGAGGTCGCTCCRTGCTTTTCCAGTGTCTTGAAAGGATGCACTGTGAGTGAAGGGCAAGACTTTGTGCTGCAGTGCTGTGTGGGAGGTGTTCCTGTGCCTCACATCACATGGCTTCTCAATGGTAAGGACTCCCCTGCTCTGCAACACGTGCATRAACGCACTGACACCCCAAAGCGCTCTAAATCACCCCTATACAACCCCCATTGCGCCTGAAGAAAACCCTTTACCTGTGAAATGGGCAAAGGCGGTGTGACCAGTTCTGTGCTGCCGCAGCTCTGCAGCGAGTCCAGCAGGGTGTGCTGGGGACACGGCTGTGCCCGGTGAGATACCCGGGCTGTGTCACACAACTGTGCTGCTGCTGGGGACACGGCTGTGCCCGGCTGAGATACCCGGGCTGTGTCACACGGCTGTGCTCAGGTGAGATACCCGGGCTGTGTCACACGGCTGTGCCCAGG
>NW_026623326.1:1480698-1574006 GCF_030028575.1 Malurus melanocephalus | reverse complement strand
GAGATACCCGGGCTGTGTCACACGGCTGTGCCCGGTGAGATACCCGGGCTGTGCCACACGGCTGTGCTGCTGCTGGGGACATGGCTGTGCCCGGGTGAGATACCCGGGCTGCTTCACACGGATTTCAGAAATCCAGGCACTACATGCTTTGGCTAAGGACTCTTTCCATTTAAAGCCAAAGCTGTTAAACACAGAAAAATTTATTCGGCTTAACTCTTGATCACCTTTTACTCCTGAAGTGCAATTGTTCATTTTTTTTTTTTCTGATAGTCCCAGTCTATCTGTCTTTGTGAGTGTGTGTATGTGGTTATAAACAAAGAATAGCAGATTTTGCCATAAAGATATTTCCTCCAGAATTATTTTAAAATTAATTATTTGCATATGATCTCTGTTTTTCTTTAGYTATTCAGAGTAAATGGGATAACTGAAAAAGGTGGCAGGGCAAATGAACCATRACCTTGGGATTGGTATGTTCCCACAGCCTGGGCTGTTCCCCTTCCCAATAACTCCATGTCTAGAATAGAAAGGCCAGTGCTTTATTTAAGTGAGTAAAGTTTCTGACACTCTCCCATTGGACATAATTTGTTTCTCTGTCTGAAGGCTGSTSTGAAATTCCTCCTTTGCACATGTGAGTAGAATCTCTGTTTGGCAYTGCAGCTCAGGAATAACTCTGAGTCAGTCATTTCATCTTCATATTCCAAGGTACCCTTGCTCACAGTGTTCATTAGACATTGAAGGATGTAGTTATACTCAGTTATCTTGACATGCAGAGCATCTTCCTTTCTCAGATGACTGACTTTGGGTTGATTTTCAAATGACTTGCACTCATCAGGTGTAGATAGTTGGTTTCCATTTATGTAACCATGTTCTGATCAGAAGACAGAAACATGCAGCCTAGAGATAAATAAGCTACATGTTCCTGTGATGCTCTGTGCCCCCCTGCCTTTTTCAGGTTATTTTACACTGACCTTTCTTCTCACTGAACTCATGTAAGTTTGCCCCTGTACGTGTGTAACCATGTTTACATTGCATCCCAGCCACTGCAATTGGCTCAATATCACAATGCAGGTAAGGGGGGAGTTTTTAGTTAGCTGGATTTCAAAYCACTGAGGACAGGGGAGTTTTTAGTTAGCTGGATTTCAAACCATTAAGGTTCTCTAAGTGAGAGCCAGTGCATTAGCTCTGCTCTTAAATCAAAAGGCAGTGATGAGTCTGCGTAACAGAAGCAYAAGAAACTCTCATAATAATAAAAATTAGACACATCATATGTTACTCTAAAGACACAAGTACACGACTTTCATTCCAGACTGCTGAAACRTATCACTGTAGTTTAATGCTTTTCTGTCTTGCATAGGATTGTGAGACATAACTGTTTATATACCGTTTTGATACAAAAGTGAATGGATTATAAACAATTGTTTAATGTTGATAGTTCCATGTACACTCCTAAGGTTATTGTTTTACTTAAGGATCAAATTGGCTGTTGTGATATTCACATGAATGCAAACATTTCCTTCCTGTCTGCCACCTAGCTAGATAATACAAACTTCTCGTATTTACATCCATGATCAAATAAAGGAGAAAATTGTGTTTCTGTACTGAAATATTACTCCAATTAGACATAGCAGTGCTTTTGGCAAAATGGTGGAGTCTTTCATCAACTGTCCATATGAAGAAAACAGTATATTCACAGTATATAATTTGAGGCAGACAGACCAATTCTGTTTTTAAAAAKAGGTCTACTAGCATCTGCTCTCCATGCTTGGAATATAAAGTTTTTTGTATTTGCAACTGAACTCTGCTACAACAGAAGAAAAACCAATATGCTGTGAGCAATCCCACTACTGTTCAAAACATAGCACTTTTGCCGAATTCCATAGAAATAAAAATCAACTGGGACAGGATGTGTAAAGTTCATTAGAAAATATCAAATGCAAATTGTCTTCCAAGCATGGCAATGTAACAAACCAGCATTAATTTCTGAGTGGAATAGTGAGGAAAGAATGTGTATCGTGGTGAAATAGTGAATGTAAAGACCAAGTTGTCAGTCATAAGAAACATGGACAGAAGGCTGCTTTAGAAAACAAATAGGAGGAAAAAAAAGGAAGGAAGCAGAACCTGCTCCCCTCCAGGATGGCCATTCCTTGATACTGAAAGGCTGGGTCATGTCCAGTCTGCYTTCTCCAATCTCYAAGGAATCCACACCACCTGAGAGCTAAAAGCCTTGCAACTTCTTGTACAATGTTACATACAWGTACTACTTTAAATACCAAGGATGTTTACCAGCTGTGACTACGTATGAATTCAGAACATTTTCCAAGCATTTTACAGACTGACCTCTCCTTCAGGTCAAACAAGACAAAAAATAGAYGATGTATGCTCTGCATTGCCTGTAATTATTTCTTACCATCTGTAAGTTCATAGCAACTGCACAAAAAGAGCTGACTGAATTATGAATTTTATCTGAGCTCTTACTCTTCTCTGCAAATCTGCCATTAAAGCTTTCTTCCAACTTTTTCRACATGTTTTTTTTGTCCTTTTGCTCTCACTCTACCTTTAATTTAAGTTTCTGCCTGAATTTTCATGATTTACTRGCAACTTCCCTGAAAGTAAACTTCTTGTCTCTTAGTTCTGGCCTCACCAAAGTCTTCTAAATAACTTCTTGCATRTGACAATATTTCAATGTGTAACTCCAATTTACTTTATCTTTTTGAAATACTTTCCGGATAACTTCTTTTTCAATTGCAGTAATAAGGAATTTATGACTGTTTTAAGTATCTTTCTATTCATATTGCTTCCTGTGTGGGTTTTCTTTCTCCCAAAGTTTAATTGAACCTCTTTCTGCTGAATTTAAGAACATTATGACCATGACTTTAGCATAACAATTCTCTGAGTGGTGTTTGGTTTTAGGATAGCTTTGTGATTTGTCCAGAAAGCTTTTAATAAATGGGCCAGGGGAAAATTTCCTTTCTTCAGGCATAACATGCCAGCAGAAAGGTATTTTTTGTTATTGTTCCTGCTGCCAAGCTGTCCTGGAGATTTGACTGTTCTGCCTCTGGAGAAGGGAACGTTTCACTACTGGGAGAGTTGTTTTTATTACATCAAATTATAAGTACTGTGGATGTAAGTTAGAATATTGCTSCAGGTTATTCCTAAGGGCTGATATGCTTGTGTTTCTTTCCTGGCGTCTAATGAAAAGGCTGTTCTCTAAGTCAATTCACTATTTTGTGAATAATGGTAAAAAAATAGCCAATTGTATTGGGAGCTGGATTGAAAAAGGGCCCTGACAAAATTTGAGGACATGGTGAAGGAGTCCACATTTTGTTTTTCCATGCAGAACACTTAGTGATGTTGCTGCTTTTATCCTGAGTGTTTTTCTGATACGGCCTCATAGCATCATTTGGCACCACTAACAGTTTCACTGTCAGAATCCCAGACWGGGACCCTGTCAGGTTAGACATTCTATAGGGCCAAGATCCAGCACTCCTTGTCCTCTAACAGAAAACTTTGCCTGTTTGGGCTTTAGCTCACATTTACATACTTCAATGTAACCCTAATGGTGCTATTCCCACATGTGTGGGAAAAACTGTGTGGTTCAACATAATAGTCCCAACAGTCTGTGTGTAACTGATTGAAAATGAGCTCAGAGGAACCAGTAATAAGAATATGAGACCTGGGAGAAAGATTGGAAAGGTTTATTCTAAAATTGGAGTGTTCTGGGTAGTTGATTAAGTATTCACCCCAATTTTTCATGTGATAGAAAATTTGCTAACTTAAYGAACAGATGGTTTAGAAGCACAGGATGAAGATCATCTACCACATTTTATAATATGTGCAAGTATGGGATGATGCTGATTTTGGCATATGTTTGTATTTCAGAATGAAACTTTGTATGCAGATAGATAGTGCATAGATAATGATTGCCTTCTGAGTTGGCTTCCTTTGAAAATCAGACATGAGAGAGAAAAATCTGTCCAGTCATTCAATTTATCCTGCTCATAGTGGTTYTTAGAAACCCCAGAGCTTTGTCCTTTAAAATTATTTTGGCAASGAAATAAATTTTGATCTTTTTTTGACCACGAACTCCCAAGTGACAGACATCTTCAAATCAGTCCTGTACAATTTCTCTGCTCTTTCATCCTCTTCCCTTAGAATACCCTAATTTCTATTTTCAGCATGAT
Source organism: Malurus melanocephalus (assembly GCF_030028575.1). Taxonomy (NCBI): domain Eukaryota; kingdom Metazoa; phylum Chordata; class Aves; order Passeriformes; family Maluridae; genus Malurus; species Malurus melanocephalus. Next base: position 1,569,825 of record NW_026623326.1, on the reverse strand, counting down.
GTTTATGCACAGGTATATGGCTGTCTTAAGTATTGCATGCACTGGGAAAGCAACCAAAGATGACTCAGTAGTGGAAACTATTTAATATTGGGGAAACAGATTKCAGAAGCATTTCAGAAAGCAAGGCTGAGATTGATGACAGTCCTTGAAACAATAGCAAAGCAACTTTACGCCATCTGTACTAATATTTAAGCATGTTACAAACCAACTCAAGGGACCAGGTTCTTAAAATGAACTTACTTTAATGGTCATATCACCACAGATGAGACTGTACCCTTCTGTTACTGGACATACTGCAGTGTGGATTGACTGCTTCTGTAAATCAGCTTCTTGGCTCCACTGCAGATTTTACTGTCTCTCTTGGAATGTATTCCACTAMAAAGTGCCTCTTGGAGGACTTCAAGTGCTTCTCCATGCCCAACAGATTTTGCACATCTAGCTTTATCTTCATTTTATCTAGTTTCAGGCAAATTACAAGATGGGGACAATGTCTGAAGCAAACGCACATTTCTTATCTTACCCACCTCAAAGAGAATCAAAGATAAACTTTTCTCCTTTTGCTGCTACTCAAGGTAGCACCCAGTGAATCTGTTGGTGATCTTTCTCTGACAATCACATTGTGCTTTGTGCGTGGSGTGCTGCTTGTTGTCACTAGAGAGCAGTGGCAGTGCACCAGAGGATGGGATTTGGCTCTGCACTGTAATGTGCTGGTGTTGGGCATGCAGATTTCACTGAAAACAAGTGTTTTGAAATTTTGAAGTTTTGAAATTTGTGGCTGATGTGTTAAGTCAATTCTTTTCTTTTCTGCCTGCAGACCAACCCATTCAATATGCTCATTCCACTTTTGAAGATGGAGTTGCAAAACTGACTGTCCAAGATGCCCTACCAGAAGATGATGGGATTTATACCTGTCTGGCTGAAAACAACACAGGACAGGCTTCTTGCAGTGCTCAGGTCACAGTCAAAGGTGAATATCTCACATTATTGCAATTACTACARTCATATAAACTATATTCTTTTTTAACAAAAATAATTTAGAATCCTTAACAAAGGTGGTTGTAAGTGGATTCCGTGTTTTTTCAAAGCTTTGGTCAGCTGGGTACCTCTTCTCCCCCATGGAGCTGTGTGCAACTGAAGTACTTAAGGACTGTGCAGTGTAAAGTAACAAGCATGTTTCAGGAAAAAATATTTGTGCTGTGGCCTTCCCATGGGCTCAGTGTACAGAGGAGTGAGGCAGTTCAGGAAGAGGTTTTCCAGTGTAAGAAAGGACTGTGACTGCTGAAGAAAAAAAAATAACTGCAGWATCACCAACATCACCCATCAGGCAGAGAATGTTACAGGGAGGAAGCAGATGCTGCTCCTTTCTCTTGAAAGGCAGAGTAGAGATCAGTGCCAGGGACTGCAATTATTACAGCAAATGGCAATATTCTTGTTCTGTTACCAGGATTTATCAGATATAATTCTGAACAGGCATGTAGCAACTAATTGGGAGCTGTGTAAATAAGGGGAATTTTAGTAGTGAAAACACCAGAAGAACATTGTAGTAAGCAATTGAGGTGACCTGTTGTCTTAAAAATCTGATGGAGCACAGATTTGACAGAAGTGATTTGCTCATGAAAGCCATTATCCTGTACTAGAATCTGAACAAACACAGTTTAAAAGACCAGAGTTCAAATTGAAGACAAGAGATGACACAATTCCATGGATAAATTCAACAGTGAGGTAGTATCCATCCATATCATGACCTTCAWTCTTTTACTTTCCTCTGGCATCAGTCTATACAGGTGTTCTGTTTCATGGCCTGGAGATTATCTCCTCCTGCCTCTCTCTTCAATCCCCTTCCCTCAGACTCYCCCTGCCTCTGCAATCAAGCCTGAATTTGGTATTTATCACCTGCAAATGATTTTTAAAAAAAAATTTATAATAGTTTGTCACTGCCTGTCCAATAGACTGCTGAGTGACAGCTGCCAAGGGAAGTATTTCTTTTGTCTTTTGTTCCTTTGTGAGTAAATAATACCTGCCCTAGATTTGTACRTGCAGTTTAATTGGAAATGTACATTGATCCCTGGGATCTCAAGATTTCTGTTTGTCTACCAGTATTCTGAAGTGTTTGTCTGMAGCACTTCAGTGCTGTGCCTGCCCCTATTCTGTCTGTATGACAAGGCTAAAAGGAAAATAAAGTAATTCTGGTAAACCTACGAGTTAATTTCAAATTGAAGATACATTCATCTCCTCCTAACCCTCCCCTCCTGAAAAACAGCACAAAGTAAGAAAACATCKATTTTAAAAAAGCCTGAACCAAATCTGTTCTCAAAGTTATAATTTATAATTTTTCTGAAGCATTTCATCTGCATTAGYTAAGGGCTAATCAAGGGTACTCCACTTTGAGGGAGCTGTTTTTAACATGGGACCTTCTGATCCTTCACTGGAACTCAGAAACCAAAGGGACAGTCCCCTCTTGCTGAGCTTTTCTGAGTTATTTTAGGGTTGACAGGCAATGCAAACGTGGGAGCAGKAGTGAGCGAGCCTTTCCCTGGATTTGTGTGCTCTGCTGAGCTATTTCAGGCCACACGGTCGCTGTTGCACTGTGTTGGATTCCTCCTGCACTTCGGATAGTCTGGGGCTAGAAAGCTCCATTGCCGCCCTGATGGGGAGTTAGTTTCTCTCATCTGCATCCCATTCTGTTTTCTGGGAGTCATGGAGTAGGGAGGGAGAAGAACAAGARTAAAATTAAGAACATACATGACAGGCTGTAAAACCACTTGTTCAATATTTTTACAGTTTTAGCTATCCCCTCTGCTTCTTCCCTAAAACTCATTATGTCCCTGTTGCCATGAGGATTACAGTAACTTYCCCAAAAGTCAGATCAATCTGGATTTTTCTGCCAAAAATAGTACCAAATTAAAAATCTAATTTCCAAATCTCTTGTGTGTTCATGTATATTTTTCCATTAGAATCTGTAGTAAAAGCTTATTGGCATCAGAATTCTCTGAGTCYGAATACTGCTACTTAGGCTTCTCTAAATTCTCAGCTTGTGCTTACAGATTACAACAGAAAATGGTTGTATGTGCGGAAAGGGAGAAAACTTCAAAAGTCCTCTCCTGACCAAACATTGATTTYTGGAATAAAGTCTGTAAAATTATTTCTGAATTGTAACCCATCTTTTTCCAGTTCCTTTTTGTCTCCAGGATGATTTAAGTATGTCAGGTTTCCTGCAGTGCTCAGTTTGTTCATTCATTGTTAGACAAATATTTTCCTTTTGTATGTGAGAAGTAATCTGTACTTAATGTAAGAAGGAATGGATGTTCTTGGCATATCATCAATATCAGACCAGTGTCAGAATCCAACKTTTCCTTAATTTGTTTCTGTGGTCCTTGGATACATCTCTGAGACTATCTAGGTCTACATTTCACTTGATACTGCMATTTTTGGCTTTGCTATTCTACTGCAGCAAGGATCTCATGAAGGGGCATATCTACTGTGATTGCTAGGGAAACTTTACCTGCAGTGAATAGCCTGTCTTAACAGTAAAATTCAGTTTTATTTTTCTAAAYGAAATTCAGCTCACAGATAACTCAGAAAAGTTAGCAGCAAGGATAGTGAGTGTCAAACTGTTCAATTCACATCTCAATTGTAGTACAAGATGATCCTTAAACCTGCTAATAGGTTACAGGTATTATCTAGACAGATTCTGTKTTTTCTAATCAACTTCTGTGCATTTTTTGCCTTTTGGAAGGTCTGTTACTTTATTTTTATGAAAGGAAATTTTTGTAGAAAACTGCATTTTACAGGCCATTTGCCTCATAAAGGGTTACTGTTCCAAGTCCCGTTAAATGCAAGAGTGGGATTTTTTCCAGTACTTCCAACATGCTTTGCACTGGGCCCTGGATAATTAGCTAAGCTAATTGTGGCATAGCTTTCCTTCTAAGTGATCAGTCTCAGWTTCATTTATGGTTGTCTTTTTCTTCCTTATTATTAAGCATGATAWTTTCTGTSTAGCACTGAGCAACCTCAGTATTAYTCCTTTGTTTTGTATGAAAAACAGTGAAGGTTCTTAGTTGTTTGTAGAAGGCTTTTGGCACTCTGTCAAAAAAAGTCCCACATTTCATATGGATGGGGCAWAAGAAATGCAATGGTCTTTAAAAATTCAATCTTATCAGTCTTCTGCTTGTTTAAACTGAGAAATTAACATCTTCAGATCATTTCAGATCTCTCTACTTAAGTAAGTGATCTGAAGGCTGAGTAAGTTGGAGCAGATCAATTAGGCAGTCTGTGGAGAAACTAAGTTACTCAAGGTGAAGCTAATTTTGGCCTTGTGAAAGACTAAGTAGACGAGACTGAGCTCTGACAGCCACCTTCCCTCTGTCAGCAGTTTCTCAAAGCTGACACACAGGTAGAGATGAGCTACAGAGACTGAGCAGTGTTTCCTGGAAAAAACAGCTTAACCATTGTCTTCAATGAGAATTATTTTGAACTGAACTTTCCAGTGAATGGGGTGCACTGGGTGAATATTAGATCAATTGGCCTAATGCAAGTAAACCTGAGAGGTGAGAAACATGGTTCAGTGTTACTCAAACACTCAGTTAAAGATGTTCCTGAAGTGGCACCATTTGCTTCTCTGAAAATGTTAGATTATATTTTTCTTTTGTATTGTTTTCTATACACAGGAAAATCAAAATTTAGGAGGCTTTGGGGTTAAAGCACTTTTTTAAAAAAAGTTTTTAAACATGTTCATGATTGATTTGTTCCTGTTAGTGTATGTGCAAGCTACTGTATTTGGTGCTCACATTTTCACACCTTTCATATCACAACTTTCATATTGTTCTATGATATGAAAATAAGTATACAAGCCATTTCTAAATGCAGCAGGCATCCTACTTAAAAACCAAACAAACAAACCAACTCTTAATGAGGATATTCAGGGTACATTCAGGTCACCTGAAATGTATGGTGATTATATACTGATTGGGATTTCAGATACTCAGGTTTATTTATGAATTTATGAATCAGGCTTTGAATAAGTTATTTATTTATTTATTTATTTATTTATTATTAAGTTATTAATCTGGTTGTTATCAGAGTGGTTGGATATGTTAATCAGGTTTTTTTATGAATAGGAAACTGAGGTGAGGAGAAGTTAATTGACTTTGGATGTGCCTGTGTAGTGAGCTGGTGTTAGTGCTTTTCTGAGGCTGTGACAGTCAGAGTAGAAAGGCAAGACAGGCGGTGGCAATAACTGGTGTAGCTGGAAGGCCAGCTCCCAGGAATGGTGACAGTTCCTCAGGTCTGCCTCATTCCTGAGACAATCCTTCTGATATGTGGTTGTCTGTTGGTGAACTAATCACTGATGAGGAATTACAGGTCAGGTCCCCCTGCAGAMAACATTTGTCCAAGGGATGTTTAATTACCTGACATTCCCACTGGTACCTGAGTGTGCTACACATGATTATGGACTGCAGCAAGAGAGGTGTGGACTGTTTTGCCAAACCAAATCAACAATGCATGTGGGAAGCCTCTCTTCTTTTGCAGACTCTGCCTGTAAGAGGGGGAGGTGATTGCTTTGTCCACATTTCTCTGGGTATGATCTCAGGCTGGAGTGCTTGCTGTGTGAAGGCTGACTGCTGGGAGAATGTCCTCTGTCTTGCAGTTCTGCAGGAAATGACAAACAAAATACCTGACCCACTGCACCCACCTTGAGAGCTCTTCAGCTTTCTTGCCCCAGGCAGCAGCATCCCTGGTTGTTTCTGAAGACAGAGCAGAAGGTGTGGGCAGTGAGAGGAGAGGGCAGGCTGGCAGCCACGGTGTTTCTCTGGGCTCTAATGCTGTGCAGCCACACATTTTGCTGATGCTTGTTTTCTGCATGCAGCTTTTTTTTTTTTTTTAATACAGGCCTAATACTCTTTGTAAGCCAACACTATTCAGCAGATAGTGCTGCCCCTGCTTATTGGCTCTTGACCTCATTTCTCTTTCCCTGCCAGCAGTGCATTTGCCTGGACTCACATCTGTTCCCCTTTCTCCCCCACCACTTTCTGTTAATGCTTTTTTTCCCAGTGCAGCCTCCCCAGCATAAGAGTCTATGTTGGGAAGCCTGTAGCCTTTCCAAGCCGATTACTCTAGTCATTCACTGATCACTGCATGAGCAGATTAGAGTCACCTGAAAGCCTGTCACAGTCCCAGCTGTAACCAGTTTATCAGAGCAGAGAAGGGAGATGCTTTCTGAAAAACCAGTTTGTTTTGYTCCTGTCACTCTTCCATCTGGTGTGAGCGGGACCATAAAATATAACCAGGTGGAAGAAAAGCCTTCAGGTAGGAATCTTTTCCTTCAGTCATGAGTGATGCTCTCTTCAGGTTGTGGATTGTTTTTCTTTCTGTCTCAGAATGACCCTTCTTAGACATTAATCATTTAAAGAAGGTTATCACTGCAGTAAGTCTCTCTCTTTGGAGACTTAATTGAGAGGCCACAGCTTTGTTTCTCTGAGACAAGTATTTCTGCTGAAGGTAAGCACAGAACAATGTCTTGCCAACGGTAATGAAATGTTTGTGATAGCTTTTCTAAGTCACTGCTTATTTGAAAGCATTTTGCTTTATTTAAAGCATAACATCAATATAAAAGTCCATAGCTGACTTTACAAAATATGCCAGTCTAGTCCTATTAAACATCCAAAAGGCATTCCAGACCAGTAGCCTGGTGGGATCACTTTTCTGTGTAAGAATTGGTTTTAGAGCACTAAGTGAAAGGGAGAGGGGTTTTGTTATTATATTGAAGAGTCAGAGGTAAACTGTCATAAGCATCACAGAAACTCTGTTGCAAAGCTTTCAGGAGTGCCCCAAAGATCTCAGTGCTGCACTCTGTATGGTTCATCAACCTATAACCCTTCGAAGAATAAGTTTGGGTTTGTTTTTTTTTAAAATTGCCTTCTTGCAGCGATTGCCTTCTTGCAGCACCTCAGGACTGAATGTGAAACAGAATGCCAGCTAGACACCAAAACTAAAGGGCAAAAGCAAAACCTGTGAAAGCTGTTAATGATAGAAAATGTGCCATCAATATAAAAAATGCACTCTTTAAAGACAGTTTCTTGTTATAAATCACTTCCAGAAAAAGGGGAACCAAATTTCGTGTTTCTCTGCAGCGTCACTTTAATGAAGGCTTGACTGTTCAGCTACATACACAGTTTTTTTCTTGTCTTGGGGAGTGGGTGGTAATGTCTTAGTTCAAGATATTTTTGATATCAATTAATCAAGAGACACCTGACCACAAATAATCCTGTAGTAGAGCTACTTTATTTTTATGGACTTAAATTACCAACAGGTCTTGCTTTAGAATTATTTTCTGGTGCCAACTTATACCCAGAAATACAATGCTGTGTATTTTTTCTTTATTTTTCCACTTTATATTAGTCTAACTTCAAATTTGATTTCTTAGCTCTCAATCTGAGTCTTATTTGTCTTCAAGGCATTCCCTAACAGCATTCTTAGTTCAATATCCTTTTGATTGCTCACCCAAGAGAGCAGCAGAACTATTTTAATATTACCACAGGATAACTAATTCTGTTTCCAGTGGATTTGCCAGAGGAGGGAAAGGCTGTAACTCTTTAGATTGGTGGCATCCTCAGGGACACCTGTGCTTCATGTGATTGCCTGTTCACACTGTGCTTCCATTGAATTTCAGCTCATGCACGGCCCAGTTTTTTTTTTCTAATGGAAGTGGTATCTCTGTACATCACAACTCTTTGCAATTAAATCAAAATCTACCTGGGCAGTCACACAAAAATTGAGACTATACATGGGAAGGTGGAATTCTGCCTCAGCAGAATGTATATTTTCACTGTGGAACTGACCTGGCTTGATCTAGCATGTACAAAGCACCTGTTCTGCAGCTCCCCATGTCACACTGGTACCTAATGCTGGGGAATTTGTTAGCATGGACSAGCTGAGCTGCCTTATAAATGTATTTGGTAGGCATAGAGGCTCTGAGGCCTTCCATGGAGTTGCTGTCTGTGACAGTGACAAAAGAGCAATTACTTGATAAAAATAACTTGCAAACAGGCTAAGTCATTAATAAGGCAGACAGTTCTGAAGGCAAAAGCGATCACCACTTTGGCTGCAGAAGCTTCCAGTGAGACTGTCAGGGAGGAATCCGGTCTGCTGACTGCAAAGTGATCTGCTGTGAGCCCACACATCCATTCTTCATCTGTGCCCCSTGCTCTCTTTACTGAGCTTTCTCCTGAGCAGGGGAAGCGGGAGGGAGGGGCAGATCTCTTCTSTCTGGAATCCAGTGATAGGGCCCATGGGAACAGTTGAAAGCCGTGCCAGGAGAAGTTCTGACTGTACATTAGGAAGCATTTCTCTGTTSAGAGGGTGGTCAAACAGTGGAACAGGCTTCCTATAGAGGTGGTCAATGCCCTGAGCCTGTCAGTGTTTAAGGAGTATCTGCACAAAGCCCTTAACAAAAGGCTTTAACTTTTGGTCCACTCTGAATTGGTCAGGCAGCTGCACTAGATGATCCTTGTAGGCCCCATCCAACTGAGGTAATCTATTCTATTCTTTTTTATCTGTTCATCCAAATCATGGGTGATCACCAGATCATCTTACTGGTGCAGTCTTTATATCACCCTTTCTCTGGGGTGCCATCTCACTTGCAAAGAATCATTGAATATGCTGAGTGACCCATCAGCATCATCGAGTCCAGCTCCTGGCCCTGCACAGGACACCCCAAGAATCCCACCATGGGCCTSAGAGCCTTGTCCAAATGGTCCTTTAACTCAGACAGGCTTGGTGCTGTGACCACTTCCCTGGGGAGCCTGTTCAGTGCTCAGCTGGAACAACTTGGTTTKTTTGCAGARTAAATGGAGTAGGTRAAACAGGTTAAAATGSTGATGACCTGGKGATATCCCATAGMGAGAAAAGACTCAGGACAGAAGGARCATACATGGAGCTGCAAAATAGGGYTGGAAGATTAGCCCAGAGTAAAATAAAGAGTTTGTCAGACAGGGTAAAGTAGAACCTGGTCTCCTTTGTATATCCCCAGCCACCCTGACTGGTACAGGCTTAGGGTGTTGTGAGTCTTAGGGTAACAGCCTTTCTGTGTAACATGAAACAAGGACAGCATACAGACTGTAACTTCTCCCCAGTCTTCACTGAAAACATCTCCCAAGGATATTTAAATCTTGCCTTCCATTTACAAAAAACAARTTATAGCTGCAAATATAAATGATGGGTGGTAAATGTGTAAAGAACACTGCTGGGTAATTGAACACCAAGTTCTCATGATCTAAGTTTACAAAGTGGCATACTAACCTGAGATCTTTAATTAAGCAGAAATGTTCCTAYATGTCTCAGGAACATAAAGGTCTCATACTTTTTTATGCCATTATAAAACAAGTTTGGAAGACTTGAAAATGTTTTGCTTCGGGCCTGAGGCAAAGACACTTTACAGAAATACAAATGTTTCTTCATATCARATTTCTGCCTTATAAAATCTCTCAGTTTTTCAGGTGATAGCATTGTTAGCTTAAGATCTGGTACTGGATGGATTTGTTTACAGCAAAAGCATTTGAGGATGTGAAACTCTTCAAAATCAAGATCTGTGTGTGAACCTGAGTCTTGTTTAGAGAGGTTTCGGTGAAATCTGGTGCTTCTCTCTCTGAGCCAGCTCACACAGAGCTTTTGGAGTTAAGCATTCTCCTCAGCTCAGTTGAGTTATTAGCYTGTGAGGCAGAATGATATTTAAACACCATAAATGGTAAATGTTGCCGAGGCAGCCCTTCCGCACGGCTCGGACCAGGCATTAGTTGGCAGCCAACCCCATGATGCTGGCAAACAGATTCCTCGAGTATAATTAAACCTCTTGTAAGACTAAACACTGCAAGTTGTTTGCAGGGTTCAGAACACAAGGCAGCAAACTCTATTATTTGCATGTCCTTAACTTGTGASCAGCTGTAACCCTGGTCTGGGGCTGCAGAGTTGCTGCCCTGGAGCTCTGTGTATGTGGTGCTGTAGCTGACCTGGCTTGAGCTGGGGGCTGGAACAGCCAATCTCCACAAGTTCCTTCAAACTCAATTATTGTGTGATTCTGTGCAGTGCTCAGCATGCTGAAGTCCTGATATTTCAACAGGAGATGTCAGCATTCTGCAGCTCACAGGAAGACGTCTTCGGTACATCTGGGTAGGGAAATGAACGGGAAAATTTCCTGGACTAGATGCTGTCCATAAAATGTTAACTGTTTTGACTACAGGTCTAGTCTTTGGAAACCTGAAAATTTACATTTTCATCTAGATATTCATATTCAGGTTTCAGCAGCAAATCTAGGAATGGGAATGCCAGGGTGTAGTTATTAGTTTTTTTCCCTTCTTTCCAAGGATATAGATTTGTCTGTATCTTTTACCTTAGAATATAATTAGTTGCTTGTACAATTGCAGTTAAACTGGTACAGTTGTACAATTGACTTGTACTTGGTTAATTGTTCAGTACAACATGAATTTTCCCCTTTTCTRTAAGATATACACCTTCAACTCAATAACTCACCCTCACTTATCAATATAAAGATGTTTACAAATATGCTCAAGCCCTGAGTTCTGATCCAGGTCAAGGTTTTAAAAAAATCATGTTTTTTTTGACTTACACACACAGCTAACATTAACACTCCTCTTGCAATTATTTCCAGTCCCCAGATAYACAGAGGTTAAATTTATGTAAGGACTCTTTAGAACGCAGATTGAGAAAACTCCAGTAATGGCAAAGGATTTTTTATTGCCCTAAATTTCTATAAGTACAGTTTAATAAATAATACAAAATTTGATATAGYCACTGTAGATAGGTTACCTCACTATTGATTACACAAATACTGGAGCACAGAATAAGAGATTAATAGAAATAGTTGTACATCAAAGGTAATGTATCTCTTCCCATTGCCATCCAAATATGCTGAGAATTTGTGTTTTTTCTAAGAATTGGAAGAGTTTTTAAATTCTCTTTAATCTCTATGGATTTAATGCACCAAGTGGCTATTTAAACCACCATCTATCGATTTGGATGCTTATTAGAGTRTCTTATAAAAAATGAACCCTCAGGGGCAAGGGAATCTGGTGGGAAAGGCCTATATTCCTTTTGCTTTTGTAGAAAATATATGTGGGTATATAAAGTATCCTTTGCATGCTTTGCTTTCTATTTCTGGTCTTCCAGGCTGTGTTTCCCACTGAGCTGTGCATCTAATTACTTACTGTTTCCCAGCATTCATGTATATTAAAGCCTGAGGACAGGCAGAAAATTTTGGAAACTTGTAAGCGGGATCATTGCGGTGGACTTTTAAATGTATCACCCTGTAACACCTTATCAAAAACCTGTTGAAATGAGAGATCACTGTCCACCAGAAATGCTCCAGCTGGGCTTACACATTGTGCCTAGCTATGGTTCTGTGCAAAAATTCTGTAAGAAGCCTTTCAGAAAATCGTGGTTCTCTTCCGTGTTATCTTACACGATTTGACCTGCACATAACCAACGGCTGTGGTTAAAAAATCGTGGCAGCTTTTGTAACCTGCAGTAAAGTAAACAAGGTATGAAAAGTCTGAAAACAAGTCATTGAAATGTACCTGTGTTTTATCAAGGGATACAACCAGGGAGCATTGGGTGGGGCTCTCTGATGACCCCCACAAGCTGCCTTGGCATGATCCAGATAGGGGGAATTGAGTGYGCCAGCAGAAGGTGTTTGGGGAAGGGAAAGGGACAGAGAAAATTCACTGCCTGGGGTGGAAATCTTTAGTCACTGTGTGTTGACTCTTATGTTCCTTGTTTTCATTCTGAGATGAACCTACTCCTGTGTGAAAGCAATAAGAATTAAGAGTGATGAGGGAGCTATTAAATGGCTATAGGCGATTAGAGAGCATTAACATAATAGAGATCAGACCTCCTCTTTTTCACATCCAGTTGAATAAGCTTGAGGATGCATAGATACATAATGAAGTCATGCCCTTGTGCTAATGTCAAACAAAATTTTCCTTAGGTTCCAGATTTCCTTTCTGGTGCCAGATGTGCCGTATTTTTATTGTCTGTAGTTTTGGCAGCAGAAATACCCTGCAGTGTTATGAAAGGGGATGTTTCAGCCAGAGGCACAGTGMCTTGCAGTGTCCCAGCTGGGAGCTTTACCTCTTTTCCTTTTCTTCTGTCCTCCTGCTTTGGGCTCTGAAGCCAGCACTCCCTTAGAACGTGTGGATTTTGAACTCCAGCAGGCTTCAGTGGTGAAAGGGACTTTGGAGGAATGAAGGAAAGCAATAATAATACTGGCCAGGGCCTTCTGTGCAGTTTGCTAATTTGTGCCATTTTTTTTTAACTGCTTGTTTACTATTTTCGTGGTGCAAGTGATGGATTTCATTTCTGATATATGACTAACAAGCACCTTGCTGTGGCTAGGAAATGTGAATTTCTATTGTTGTTGCACTTTCTGAAGCAACCCTTTTGCAAACTGTTCCTGGTTTTTGTGTATGGTTTTCTTTTTTTTTTTTACAGTGAAAATAATTAGCCAGATATTTTCAAAAGAAAGTAAAATCACACAGTATCTTTTTGACATAAATGGAAATAGGAGTTGTTTGCTTAATTTCGAATGATCAGCATCCCATCTTTTCACTCCAAAATAAATTTGATTGCTGTTTTTCCAAACAAAAACTGTAAGGCTAAAATTGAAAAAGCCCCTAGGTATATTAAAATAGGCTGTGAAAATGTAGAGCACTGCTATTTCATTGTAAAATTGTGAAATGTTAAAGTATTCATCAGACAAACACTGAATCACTGCATAGTGCTATGTGATAAATAAACAACTRAAAGCATTTACAAGCTTCAGAAGAATTTGGAAATAGTTAACATTCAGGCTTTGCAATTTGGCCTCTGCACGATTCTATCAGTCCCTTCTGAGAAAATGCAATGATTTTAGACTAAATAACAGAACTAAAATGGACTGTGTTGTCTTGTGTAAAACATCTGTGAGAAACTAAAGTTGTCAGTAGATAATCTTACTTTTTTTCTAAGTCTAGAAGTCCATAACATCAAATTTTAAGTACAGGAAGAAAAATTACATTAACTGAGCCCCTATGGTTTCTTAATTAACAAATAGCATTTATGGGTCAGAACTAAAGTACTTTTAATTGTTGTTGTTACGTCCAGAAATATTTGATGATTTTTGTGATATTCTGGTTAAGTTGTTGGCACAATAAACGTACAATGCTGATTAACATGCACTTTAAACAACGGTAACATAAGATTAGAAATCTCCATTTAAAAATATATTTTTAGAGTAGGGGAGAATGCTTGTGTTTTGAAGAAAGCCTGTTCACGTTGCCACTGAGTCAGCCTTATTAGCAATATATTTACTGTGTCCTTGATGTTATATAGGATATTAATATAGGAGTACTGGTTGCTTTAGCCATGATAGCTTCTAATTGCTGAACTCCTATACGCAACAGATTTTATATCTGTTGGTAAAGAAATGTTTTCACTTCCCCTGTATTCCAAAGAGCACCAGCAGTAGCCAGAAAGTTGTTTTTACTCCTGCCTTGCAATTGGYATTGAGAAATCAGGTAATACTTCGAGGACTAATTCAAAGTGTGTGTGCATTTGTATAAAGTGCATTTACAAGGACAGGAATGTCTTCAGAAAGTTGCTTTTTTATTCTGTCCCAGGACTGAACCTCAAGTTTTCATATTTCAGACTTAATAATCCATCTTAATRTTCTCCTTCATGATTACATGAATTCTCCCTTAATGAAGTAACTTTCAYCTCTCCAGTAACTTTTCTTGTATTGAAGCTCTATTCTTTAGTTTTTTACTACTCACATACCAAGACTTCATTTTCTTTTATACTTGCCATCCTGTGTTTCTRTTTAAGCACAGAACTGCTCTTCATSCAGAATGTCATCATAAACCTTTGTAGTGCTTAAATTTAGTATAAGCACTATTATTTTTTTTAAGATTTGTTCAGTGGTGAGGCAGGTTCTGGCCCCCTTTGTTTCAATTTGGCAACTTCACTTACAAAGAGTGAGCACTGATCAGTAACAGTGGTTAATTGATTTAATCCTTTAAGCCCTACAGGTCGCTCTTTTTGGGGTAGATCCTGCACCCTCAATATATCTTTTTGATGTTACTCATACCAGTGGTCTCCTCCCCACACGACACATCTGCCTGAGATAACTTWAAAAATTGAGGCCTTAGTTTTTGTGAACTTGTTGGGTTCATGATTCGTATATGCAATGGCTGTGAATTATTGGCTTGCTTCCTTTTAATGTTTATGCAGCTCTGTGCAAGAAGGTGGTTTTATTCCAATACACAAATCTCTTGTGTCTGCAGCACATGTTTTGGAGGAGTTAGCATTGCTGAAAAATTCCTTATGGGAAATTGTTTTGCTCTGCTTCTTCTGTAGTTGCTTACACATTTCTTTTTAATAAGCTGAAGCTGTTATACTGTATTGTCTTCCTTAATTATAAAAATCCATTTATTTAGACTGCAAATAGAAGGYATGTGAGTCCAACAGAGCAAAGAGCCAGTTGTGAGGGAAGTGGAGTTCTGCTCARACTTAATGCTCTTAGTACCAGGGCTCTGGGGGAATTGCTGCTGCAACCACTCTGAGCAAGCTTGTTTCCTGGTCACTGTTAAACATCRTAGGAGTTGTTTCAACTCTTTTATGTTGCCTGTCCTTCTCTGAAGATTTGAACTTTTCTGATCAAGCATCAGGTCTGTTTCTTTGTTGGTCTAGAGCCACACCTCTAGACCACTTTGTTTTTCTTTCCCTGCTTTTCTCTTATTGCATATCTGCATTCTAGATTTGCAATGTTATCAATTATTTCTGTAAAAAAAGATAACAGGAACATTTTTATTAAGCATACTTTAAATTCTTTCTTTCCCCTATGCCCCTTTCCTGTCTTACTATTTTATTGATTTTTTTCCTTTTCTTCCTTTCTTTGTCTTCTTTATCTCTTTTTCTTTTATTAAATGAACTCATGCTTTCCCCTAAATTTGGGGCAGTTTCACCTTGAGGGACAAAGCAATCCTGCAAGGCATYTGCTGATATTGCTTAGTACAGCAGTTGTTTCTCTGCGTAAAMATTACAAAACCGAGGGCTAGGGTGAACCACAGGAGTTTATTTCTGTCAATGAGTTTCACCCAACTTCTTGGCTGTTTTCTGTACAGCATTAGTCACTTTTGAGCAGGTGCTATGGGATGCCCTAGGACTGATCMGTGTGCTCTGATGGTGAATCAGGCACTTCAGAGTTGTATTTCCATAACACCAATCCCAGCGGGTCTCACTCAGGTCCCGTATTTCCATTCTCACATGCATCAATGTCTCACTGCTCAGTGCCAAGAAAAGACCTGCAACATGAGCCAGCAAGACAAGATTTTGGCTAGAAAAAGCTTGCTAGAGAAGAGAAAAAGCTTYCCATACAGGCTGCTTCCAAATTTATTTTGAGCTCAAATTACCCCAGTGCAAACTYAAATTTTTGCCTCCAGGAGGTTCAGTGGACTTGCTCAGTGAGATGTTTTTTCTAATCTCTGATTTTATGAATTGTGGTTTTTCTCCAGCCTGGCACTTTCTGTTGCTGTAATACTATTTTGAATGTTCTTGATATTCCTTTGAAAAWTTTGAAGGTAGGAATAAGCAAAATAAAAATATTTTCACATGCGGATAGAACGTAGGGTTGGCATTTTAAAGGCAAGACGTAAGAGGTCTGAACACAAGCTAAACCAAACAAAAAGTGTATCCAAGTGACCAATAAATATTTATAATTTTTACATTTGGCCATGRTCACTGCTTGGGTTTCAGGAGTGTCTTTACTCAGGTTTTTAGAGCTGGAGTAGACTTTCTGGTCTAGTGATCCATATTGATCACAGTTAAATGTTCTTTTTTCATAACTGCCAAATGCAAGGCAGAGGAAACCAATGTGGCTACTGGAAACAATGTATCATGAACAGATTTAATTTTTAAGAGTGAATTATTTCATTCAAAATTCCCATAGCATTTAATTGTACAGCCTCAAAAGGAAAAGGAAACTTTAAAAGCCCTGATCYAACAGTGTGTTTTGTGATATACATTGATAACCTCAGGTTTTACCTCARCTTTGCCATTAAAATGAATTGCCAAAGTGAAGTACAGTAGAGGAGTGTGGTGAACTCTACTATTCWATATTGACCATCTAACAATCTAAATGTTGGTTATTTCTTACAGGGTTGCAAATATTTTGCTGCTGTGAGCTTACATTTCTATCTYATCAATCATGACAATGACAACTTGTAACATACCCTAGGATTTTTAGATGACTACCAGTGATAAAAAATACTGAATTTTTGGTTAAAAGGTTTTGAGTTGCTTTGCTTTTTTTTTTTTTTCCCCATTCACCTGAGCATGTGTACTTGGGACAAATGAGTGTAATTTCTCGGTGATACTATATGGTATCTCTTAACAATGATTTAAGGGGATTCTTGGAGGGAGGATAGTTCCATTCCTATTTCTTGTCTTTCTGTTTGGAATACTGGCAAGGCAAAACAGCTGTATTAGGTGATTTCAGTTATTTTTGCCTTCTGAGAGCTGAAACAAAACCACTGTCTCAAAATTGTGTTGGGCCTAAGGTCGGTTAAGTTTGTCATGAAAGTTCCAGTAAGAAGCCCCTTTTGTTCTTTTTTTGACTTCACAGAAAAGAAGAGCAGCAAGAAGGCAGAAAATACCCAGGCTGCAAAGTTAAACAAGACTTTTGCACCCGTCTTCCTTAAGGGCCTGACTGACCTCAAAGTAATGGATGGAAGTCAAGTGATAATGACTGTGGAGGTATCAGGTGTGTAGCTATAGAACAGTATTACTTAAAAAATTTAAATCCTACTGCAGAAGTGTGTAGTTTTTTCCATATTTTAACACGTGTCTTTGCATTTGGAAATGATATTTCTATGGTTTTTTTAAGATAGGTTTGTCTAATCTGATCTTCTGTGTAAATGAACATTGTCCACTGGTAACATGTTCAGACCTGTAGAAGWGTTTCTTAATTGGAATGATATGATGATAAAAGTTTAATGTGGGTCCTCTTGTTGAATTAAACGAAGTCTCAGTGGACTTGCAATAGTTGTTGATGTGAACCAGACAAGATTGAGTTCCTGTCAGCTGGGGTAAGATTAGTGCTGCAGACAAGAGCAGTCCTGGTATGAGCTTTGGTATCAGAAACTCTTAATAACCATTTTCGTGGTATCTAGAACTCATTCTCCCTTCTGTTGTATACATACTTCCCTTAGTCATTTGTATTTTAGCCATAATAAGACTACTCCACATTGTACAGCACTGGAAGAGTTAATAATAGAAATTCCTGAATGTTTTGGAGATGAAATTGCAGAATCAGGTAGCAAAAAAACAACCACCTTTGTTCCTTTTCTTAATTGATACATGGTGGGGTTTTGTGTGTGTCTCAGCTTTTTGTTGTTACCTGTCTGTCAGCTAACCCACCTCCTGAAATTATCTGGCTGCATAATGGGAAAGAAATCCAGGAAACAGAAGATTTCCACTTTGAGAAGAAAGGCAATGAGTACAGCCTATACATCCAGGAGGTGTTTCCTGAAGATACGGGCAAATACACCTGTGAAGCCTGGAATGAAGTAGGAGAAAGCCAAACACAGGCTACGTTGACAGTTCAAGGTATAAAGTTCCTCTTCACCTTACAAAATGGTGAAAGAAAATTATTCTAATGTGCTGGAGGAATGTCTATTTAAAATACATGAGTGTTTATAAGGTTTGTTGTGAAGGGCACTCAAGTTCTCAGTCTCTGCATCTGAATTAAAAAGGATATTGAGCAGAAGCAGCTTTAAAAAAATCTTTTCACTCTGGAACATTATGTTACTATTTCAAAAATGCATTCCTGAGTCCTATTTCTAGGGACAGTGCAAAACTTCTGCTAAATGCWGCTTCAGATTATAACTATGAGGCTTACTTAACTATGGATTAAAGGAAACTTTTTARTATGTTTTTGTTTCCAATTGAAGCCCTTAGTATTTGGAAAAGCTGTCTAGGAGCTAGGTATCCTAGATGTTAGCATTGTAGCAGGTAAGGGAGACATGATTTCTGCAATCTGAGAACTAGCTGTATAAAATTTGGCTTTGAATCTCCTCACATGGTGTGAACACTCAAGTACCTACAAACTTGCTGTGATTGGGTGTGCATTACCTTTGTGGCAGGGACTTCTTGTATTAATGAATATTGACATTTCCTCACAGCCATTACTGAGAATTCTTGGAAATCCGTGTGAGGCTTTTATTATTTTTCACGTAGTGAAATGCAGTGTTTGAGAGAGCTGTTTAGTCTGTTGTCACTGTCTGCTCTGAATTCAGACCTTCTGCTCTCCTCCAGTCCCCCCTGAGATCCAGCCCCAGGGTCAYTTTTCTATATTAAATACAATTTTTTGCAATTGTTAATGATGATTTATTGCCTGAGCTCTCAATTGCACAGCAGTCATAGTACTGTTACTTGCCCTTAAAGCTATTCCTACCCGTATTCTCTAAGGACAATTCTCAAAGATTCCTTTTAGGGCAGCTTTAAAGTCCTTTTGTTTTCTTCTTAATATAAGCCTGGATCGAGCCAGAAAAGTGCYAAATAAATGATTAATTTTAGTATGAACACAATTTACTTGCAAAATTAAAACCTGACTTATTTTCACATTAAAAACTTATACCCTGCATGTTCAAAATAACTTTCCTTGCCTGTGATTGCTTTCCCTGAAATTGGTTAGCTTAATGGTGACATTCAAGCTTGGCATTTTCTTCTGATTTGTAAACTGTGTTTGTAAACTACAGAACCTCAGGATGGTATCCAGCCCTGGTTCATCAGCAAACCGAGATCAGTGACAGCAACTCCTGGGCAAAATGTCCTGATATCCTGTGCCATTGCTGGAGATCCTTTCCCCACTGTTCACTGGTTTAAAGATGGGAAGGAAATAATGCCGGGAACAGCGTGTGAAATCCTGCAAAATGAAGACATCTTCACACTGGTCTTGAGGAATGTGCAGTGTCGTCATGCAGGGCAATATGAAATTCAGCTCAGGTATGTTTGCTGTGAAGATGAATGTTGTTCCCTTTGACTAATTGGTTACATTTACCCTCAAGTTGAAATTCCCACCTGAAGAAGACCAGGGTTCCATTCTATTTATGCAGCACATTAGGGTACTGAAGGAACAGAATATTTCTGAGGGATGAAAAGTATTAATAAGATGCCAAGAGAAAAGAAGAAATGCAAGAAGAGTCAGAAAAAAAGGAAAAAGCAGTGTGGTTTCCTTTTGGGATCCTG
Source organism: Malurus melanocephalus (assembly GCF_030028575.1). NCBI lineage: Eukaryota > Metazoa > Chordata > Aves > Passeriformes > Maluridae > Malurus > Malurus melanocephalus. Next base: position 1,550,532 of record NW_026623326.1, on the reverse strand, counting down.
AAAAAGAAAGCTTCGTGGCAGCAGTATAGGAAGAAATTTCTAGCAGGGAAAGCCACAATCAATGTCTGGAGTTTGAAGCTGTTATTTATCATGCTTGGCCTCTCTTTAGGCATTTGTAAGGATGCCTCATTCCTTGGGAGCAACCTGGTTAGGAAGGGGTGTTACACAAGATTAATACCTTTAAAGGGAAAAAGTGTTTCCTGGCCATGTCTGAAATATCTGAATTTTATATTCAAGTTGTAGTCTCTTTTTGGTGCTGTATCTTTGAAACGAGGTACCTTGATACTTTGAGCATCTTGTCATTCCTACAAAATATGGAAGAATTTAATTTTTGTTTTGAATTTAATTTTTTTTTATTCTGGTAAAATAACTGTCCTTAAAATGAAGAGTCAAATTTGCTGGCTCTTTACCTTGTAGARAGTGCAACAGCATTTTCCACCTCCAGTGGTGAAGATTACATATSCCCTATTGTGGTTATAGAAAATACAGTGTGCAGCTTCAAAGTGGTGTTATCATTCTATGCTATAGATGTATAGATTTATTGCTTTCTTTATCAAAATTAGTTCATCAACATGGACATTTGAGTCCATTACCCTGGAAGAAAATTATCTAGTTTGCTTCACACAGTTACTTTTTAGTCCAGGTGGACCGGTCTGAACTGTCCTTTGCCTATCTGCAAATAAACTACTCATATCTTCTTAATACAAGGAGGRAGGGAATTCCTTACTAAATTCAACCTATTTGGCCTGTAAAGAAGGGGTTTAATTTTTGATAGTTACAGTTGATTTTCAACCAGTGTGGCCCAAATGATGGGTATGTCACTATGCCTCCTAGCTCGGAGGTATGTTTTCATAGACTATCACAGGCAGACACAAAMTACCTTCAGCATTTTTTGGTATTTCAAGTCAAATAAGGCAGTCACTTTTCATGAGAAAAGGTAAGATTTCCTATAATGAAATTTCTCTACACTTAATTTCGAGTCTGATTAGTAACATTTATGTAGGTGGAGCCACATGTGCGATGATCTTCTTGCAAATCAGCTCTTCAGTGGATTTAGGCCCTTTGCAGTTTGCAGTGAGTTGTGGACTGGCTCATTTCAGAACAAGTGCCTTAACTGGGACATTCATAATGTTGATTTGAGCAGATCATAGCAATAAATTCTTGCGTCTATGTTCCTGTGGGGATTGGGGTGTTTCTAACACTCAATACCTCTGGCAGGATTAGAAATGCCAGTTCAATTTCATTCAGGTCACCAATCTTGACAGGAGAGAGCAGAAACAGTGAGAATTGCTCCCTTCTGCTGGTACATTTGCACACTTCAGTGTGTGTGTCCAGGGCATGGGCATCTTCTCCTATAATATGCTGGTGGTTTCACTTCAACTGTAAAGAGAATGAGATATTTCAGCAAAACTKCAGGGAGGGAASARTGAAAGAGRACAAAGGAGAGCCAAGAGAGCTTTGTGGAGGGTTTTGTTGGTGCTGATGTAGGAAGTCAACCATAATGGTCAGGTGTAGCTGGTGATTACCCGGGCCAAATTCATCACTGGAGACCTTTTTTCAAAGTGGAAGCCCGACAATATAACTCTAGAATGTATCCTTAAAAAATACTCTTTTTTTTCCAGAAAATTAGCAGATGAGAGCAATTTTTGAGGGGAAGGAGAAAAAGTGAAGCTGTATCTAGRAAACAACTCAGCAGATTACATGAAAGCTGTAGCTATTCCCTAATCCTTTTGGTGGAGRATAGCTAGGGATCCCACAAAGATCAGTGCATTCATGTTGGCTTTTTCTAAACCATAATGAGTAAAGCTCTGCTACTACTAGAGCAAAAGGAATGCTGATACCTCATTTTATTCTGCTGTCATTTGTAAAATTCCAGTTAATGTTTAAGGCACAGAAAGTCTCTGTATGTTTTTAGGCACTGCTTACTGTGGGTAATAGAGATAACATCCTCATCATATCCAAGGAGCCAAAAGTCATCTGTGTAACTTCAAGTTTGCAATAGAGCTAAAATAATTTTCAGCACTAAATGGTCTTGTCTAAATAGCTGTAGAACTGGCTGCATTTGTCTTGAATACTTGATTGAGAATTGTTTATATATTCAGAAACAGTTTTAACAGTACCTGAGAGGAAGGGCTGYRTTTCGTGTCTTTCTCTCAAAAGCTYCTACAAAGTCCATTAAAAATATGGAATAACTGAGAAAACATAAACCAATTCACTGAAGAGTTTATGGAATTGACAGCAGGCTATTTTTAAACATAATCATTATCATTGCAAATAAAATGTGCAGCTCCTTTTCACATATTAATTTTAGAAGCAGGTTGCATAGCTGCTCTTAGGGAGCCACTCCTTCTCCAACTCACTTAATTTAGTCTGGGCATGATTTCCTCCTACTGTTAGTTATTTTCCAGTTTTCTTCTCCATTATTCTTAAGCTCTAAATTCTGTCCTGATACCTCAATTGTTCTCCTTTTGTGTTGGCTGCTTGCAGATTGAAAGTCTGGTGTTAAAACGTGGGTTTAACAAAAGATCCCTTTGTTTCTTGCTGGTTTTTCTCTTTAGTCAGACTGAGCTGACAAAGACATGGAGCCCAGTGTTCTCCTGGTGTGATCCATCCATGGTTGCTCGTTGGCTTTCTGTCTTACCATCCCTCAGCATTATTTAGAATACATCTTTGCTTTGCCTTTTCCTATTCAGCAGACTGCTAAGTCTGCCTTTTAGRAGAGAATTCAYTGTATCCCCTCCYGCTYCTTGTTATAACCTACACAAGCCTAYGATTCCTCTACATTTGCATTTTTCATTTTAATTGTCCTAATAATGCTCCATTGAGCCTGTTACATCTCAGGCCTAGAGGAATAGTGTTGCCTGAATATCAAAAGAGCAGATTCACCCACTACTGCAGTTCATCTATTGAAATTGGACATTTTACAGCCTGCAAAATGCTTAAAATGGAAAATAAAAATCCTTTTCCTTACTCATAAAAATATAGATATCTACTTTCTCTGCTTTCTTTGCATCCTTCCAGTGATGCAGGCACTGATATCCTGTCATCCCAAAATGACTTTTCTGTGTTCTTTCACTCACTATGTACATCATAAATAAAGAGGTAAAAAAAAAAAAAAAAAAAAAAAAAAAAAAAAAAAACCAACAAAAAACAAACAGCTGAGAGAACTGGGCATCAACTGTGTTTGTTGAGCAAAACCTTTATAGTAATACAATCAGAATGAGAGACCTCAGAAATCATCCTGCAGTTCCTTAAACAAAGCATCTGCTTTGTTAACCTTTGTCTTCTCAGGCATAAAGTATTTCTCTTCTCCCCTACTCCCATCTTCCATAAAAGTTTKGTTAGTGTTGATTAATATTGATTTAGATTTTTTGATAATCTGCTTAAAATCAGGGAAAAAGGTTCATTTTAAAAATCAGTGGTACCTCAAAAATAGCAATTCAGGTGCTATAAAAATAGCATTTTTATGAAAATTACATTTCATTACACTAAATAGTAAATACACTTCTGTCTTTCTGTAAAATTCAGTTTGCAAACCTTGTTTTCTGCTATCAACACATTGTCTATTTTTAGAGAAGAAAGCCATGACCCTTTCTGGTTCTATTCTCCCACTCAGTGCTGTAAAATGCAAATGAAATTATTCTTCTTTCAGGTAAAAAAAAGCTTTTGGCAAAGCCCTCAAGTGCATCCTCTTTGAAGCCAGTTGAGTTGCTCTGCTTTGTATCAGCTAAAGTTGTGATCCAGTAGATTACTTGCTTTCTTTGGGGCTAAAGCTTCATGGAGTCTGCRCTATCTCTCCATTAAACTCACAGAAAAGTTGCAAAATCTCCTTCTGAGGCTTTGYAGTTACCTGCACTGAAGCACCAGCTATAAGAAGGGTTCCAATTCTTTGCTGCTTTCCGTTCATTGTTGAAAATTTACTCTGCAGTATTTATTTCACACTTGGTAGGCTGGTAGGAAATTTCAGTATGTCCCCCCACTATAATTAAAAGTGTTTTTTTTCCTCTTCTTCCAGAGAGTGCTTCTTAGGGACATGCAGACAATAAGTCTCATCTAAGGTTCAGTGAAAATATTTGAGTAGGTTCTGCCAAGAAACTAGTATTTCAAGATATTTTGAACATAAAAGCCATTCCAGGGAAAACTGATCCCACAATAGGACAGAGCTATTTTTAAAATTGCCTCAGGCCTTGCAGCTGGGGTTTTATTTGTTTTTGGTGGGCTTTTTTATTATTATTCCCTGACATTTTAAAGAGAAGTCCTGTGCATGAGTATTCTATAGGACAGTCCTGCAAAAGTCAACACTTCCAGGCACTTCTTTACAGCAAAGCTACTGAGCACAGATTTTATCCATGTCTGTCATTATTCCACAATAACAGAGCCACTAAGATCTGTCTGTGTCTAGGGTTTTGTTGACAAAATGCCAACGCAGAGAACCTCAAGCTGCACAAGTAATATTGTTATTGCCAAGATTCAGAGCAGCAGAGACGTGGAAGACTTGAAGATGTGCCCATGTACTGCAAGGCTCTGTTTTTTCTAACTGCCCCTATGCATCTTTGCCTTGCCTAGAGTCTGAAATTGCGTAAAGGTAAAAATATTTACCAAGCTTCCAGAATTATTCGTGATTGAAAATGATATGTAAATCACTCAATCMTTCTTCATTTTTCTTGGCTTGTTTCTCTTTTTCCATCCTGTGATCTCCAAGGTGGAGATCTCCATCAGTGTTTTTAACTTCCCCTTTTTAGACTCTGCCACTGAATTCAGAAGATAAAAGTATGTTCTCCCTGCTCCTAAAATCATCAGTTTGATTTCACTGGGAGCAGGACTTGCCCTGGGAAGGCTGCATTTTTGAACAGACACTCTCAAGGTTTGTATCCAGTAGTCRGGTTTACAGCCATTCACTTGAATTAGAAATAATAAAGATCAAAAAACTACCTTGTGAATAATTTTTCCATCTAGGTACTTGAATGTCCCACTGTTGCCATAATTTGTAAGTGCTTCCCAAGGTTTTAAAAATAGAAAGAACAAAATGCACTCTTACTTTCTTACCCCCTCCTTTATTTTCCAAACCCTGTGAAAAATAGCTTACTTTAGAAGGATTTACTTTGCTTGACTTATTTGCTTCTTTGCATATGCAAAGAATTTGCAGAGGGAAAGATGCACTGCAGAAATGGGTCCTGCAGAAATGCTGCCATTCTTCACAGTGGTCAGGACCACCTTCAGGATCCCTCAATTCCTCTCCTGGGACCGTGCTGGCTCTGTTACTTCAGCCTCTCCCACTGGTGACACAATTCTTGTGGACAAATATTTTTGCCGAACAGTCCTGACAGAAGCTGAGCAGGGAGTGCCTCAACATTTAATGTGCTCTGCAGATTGTCTGTATTTCATCATGCATGGCTTGTCCTTTGTCAGCTTTGGGTTGGTTTTAAGTCCTGAGCAGGAGGGATCTTCAGGTAAACCAACAGTCTGTTAAAGCCCTGCAGCACTGGTGAATGAGCAGTTCCAGAATGTGTCTGCTTTCCTTAAAAACTTTAGAGAAGCAGGAAAAAAACCTCAAGAGTTCCAATATTCCAAAGGGGACCAGTTTGAAATTTATTATTTGAAAACAACAGGTTTTCAGCAATGTTGATACTCTGCCGTAATTTGATGCCAATCAGTATGCTGGGAGGAGGTGACGTGCTATTCTTTTTACTTATCTTTCCATTTTCTTGCCTTCTTTCTATTTCTCTTTCTTCCGAATGGGGGCCACACATATGAGTAAGTAAGACTGGCAGGTCTCCAGAGCAGGGCTGAATTAAATACTCTGCACTGACTTGGGTCCTCTGCTGCCCTTTGGACAGTTTCTGTTTGGTGCTCAGATGTTATCTAGGTTGTTTTGCATCRAAGGAAATGAGAGTTGTGRCTTTCAGTGCTGTCCTCATGGATTGCCTTCAAAAGCAGTTTCTAKTGYACATATTSYGACTTACTGGATATAAAAKTGTTGAAAAYATTTCTCTGGTTTCWTGTTRGTGGTMWTAAGGTCMAWTAAGRTAYGTTWCTRTCAGTMRGRCCTTTACTTTGCWATCCAGCTACTTTGATCAAASCCACCAGTTTCTTTATAGATTTCACATGAGACTGATCCACTGTTTCTTTTTCTGAAGCAATACAAATCAAGAAAAAATTATCTGAGGAGGTGATGGCACTAATTGATCTTATAAGGACAAGGCTTTGTACTGAATCTGTCATTCTATAATCTGTGTTAATTATCTTGCCTTCACTGTAGGTTAAAAGTGGGTGAAGTTATAGATTTTTTTCACCCAAACAGTACCATATCTAGGAAAGTATTTCCATGCTCTGTTTAAAAACCAGGCCAGACAACATACATATGGCAAACCAGCAGTCCTGAGTCCATATTTCAGACTTCAGGGCTAAGTGGATTTGAAGGTGSTCTTATCCAGCAAGTTCAAAGCTGAACGCAGCTGGGAAAACCTGCCTCTCCTGCCTTCCTTCCCTCCAACACACATGTGTTTTGCTCATGTCCAGGAAATGTTTTCAGTAGCAAAAATTATTTTTGTTCAAAAAAGACAAATAATCCAGGACTTTCTAGTCCTTACAGGCTTATACTTAAACCGGGAAAGACAGAAGTGTTTTCACTAATAAAAGATAGCTCAAGTCCTCAATAAATTCAAGTCTGTTTTTTTTAATAGCAGCCAGGGGAATGGTGGTAATAGTTACACAACTGCTGCCCTGGGGGAGTTAAATTTTGCTCTTGGCATCTCATGTGCTAAGCAGAGAAGAGCTGTTTGGGGCTAGAAGAATGATATATGTCTGCGGGAGGGAGGGAGCTGCAGGGGAGCGGGGAGCACTTTAAATGAATTCTTTAATGGGAGCCCTTTCCAGAAGGCATCCGTGGTATTCCTCTGCAAAAGGAAGAATAAGTACTCAGCACCATATATGGTGACACTTTTATGTTTTTTAATATAAACATGTACAGGCTGGAGCAATCCATGTAGATGGGTTTTGCTGATTGGTTGGGCCAGAGGGGAGGGAAGGAAATGAGACCCTGTTTTTAATATCTTAACATTAGAAAACTTAAGAGCTTGAGTTTGAATAAATAAACAGTAGGCAGAGTTGGAAAGATTTTCAGCTTTGCAAAATAGCCCTTTCCTCTGTCTTGATTTTCCAGCTTTTGTATTTATTTTCCTTTAGCTTGTTTGTTTGCAGCTGCTTCATTCTGTAAATTGCTTTGATTTTTGTTCRGGGAGTATGTTGTTCCCAGTGCAGATAGCAACAGATCAGTAAAAGCTATTTGAGGTAGCTTGTCTCCAAATATAAGGGGACCAAAGCCACCCAGTCAATCCCCACAATGCTGGGCGTAGAGAAGGAGAGTGCCACGCTGGGTTTGAGCTGTTTTAGTGCAATACACAATCACTTAGCTCAGGCAAGTTACAGAGGAAGAAACCCCCAWTTTTCTGATTTCACTTAAATATTTCAGGAACCAAGTTGGAGAATGCAGCTGCCAGGTGTCTCTGATGCTGCGGGAGAGTTCAGCTTCCACAGCAGAAATGCTCAGAGAGTGAGTATTTTTCCCAGGGACTTGCATGGGTGGGTTCTATTTTTTGCTCCGTTAATTCCCTGCCCTTACAGACCCGGGCTGGCTGCAGTTCAACCTAATCCCCAAATGTGACCTAACAAACTGTTTTCATCATACAAGCTAAGCACACTGTACCAAGCCAGAGTAGAGAAGATCTTTTTTGTTTGTGCCCTTATATGGCTCCTGAAGTCATCATTGATGCAATAAACTAATGGAGTATGCTCCTCTAATCAACCTCCCCTTCTATAAACACATTTTGTTCCTGCTCTGAGATTGTTCCCTGACATTTTTAAACCAGCCCCTTTCCTGGCTCTCTCTTTCTTTTCTTTTTTGGATCATAGTGGGAGGGAATCAGCCAGCTCTGGAGAGCAAAGAGATGGTGGAGATCATGGTAAACTAACATTTGGTAGAACAAGTGGCTTCAAAAAGAACAGCAGCGTAAGCAGAGTAGCTGAGGAAGAGCAGGAAGACGTCCGAGGTGTGCTGAAGAGGCGAGTGGAAACTCGGGAGCACACAGAGGAGAGCCTGAGGCAGCAGGAAGCTGAGCAACTTGATTTCCGTGATATTTTAGGCAAGAAAGTCAGCACCAAAAGTTTTTCTGAGGAGGAACTGAAAGAAATCCCAGCCGAGCAAATGGACTTCCGAGCAAACCTGCAGCGGCAGGTCAAACCCAAGACCTTGTCAGAGGAGGAGAGGAAGGTCCATGCTCCCCAGCAGGTGGACTTCCGCTCTGTGCTGGCCAAGAAGGGCACCCCGAAAACCCCAGTGCCAGAAAAGGCACCACCTCCTAAACCTGCAGTYACAGATTTCAGGTCTGTGCTGGGCTCAAAGAAGAAGCCACCTGCGGAGAATGGCAGCGCTGGCACCCCGGCACCAAATGCCCGCGCCAATTCTGAAGCCCAGAATGCCACCCCCAATTCCCAAGCCCCTGTTGCCAAACCAGCAGTGAAAAAAGAGGAGAAGAATGATAGAAACTGTGAACGTGGATGTGCAGTGGTGGACGGCGGAATAATTGGGAAAAAAGCTGAAAACAAAGCACCAGCAAGCAAACCACCAGCCAGCAAAGGAACAGCACCCTCCTTTACAGAAAAGCTTCAGGATGCTCAAGTAGCTGATGGTGAAAAATTGGTCTTACAATGTCGGATTTCCTCTGATCCCCCTGCAGCTGTCACCTGGACTCTAGACAGCAAAGCCATCAAATCGTCGAAGTCCACTGTCATCTCCCAAGAAGGTAAATTAATTGCATTACAAGCCAGCTGGATGGCACACTGTTATATCTGGCTCTTGATTAATAATATTTAGTTCATTAAAGGTAACGCAATACTTAYTTAAGTCCTGTGCCAGTAACTGTTTCCAGATGCAGCTTTCTTGTTATTTCAGTGGAGTACACAAGGAACAATATTGTTTGACATTTCTTGCAGATTCCCCTTTAACAGCCTGCAGATGTAAATTTTATAAAGTTGAACTTCTTGCATTTTTAAATGCTGTTTACATTGCTACCACTGCTTAAGGAGCTGGTACATGATGCTTATTTAAACTGAACTTTAAGGATTTAGAACATTGAAAACATAATAATATTATTGCTGGTTTACAAATTCTAATTTAATTCTTCTGTATGTTTAATATTTCAGGCTTTTTATTGCAATAAGAAACACAGAAGCAAAGAGGGGTTGTGTCATAGAAAGAAATTACTACAAGTTATGATCAGAGTTGAGAACTGATTTCCAGTGTATTTAATGCCCCACCACCGATGCTTCTGTTGCCATTACAAGCACTGAAATATTTAAACTCCACTGGCTTGGTAGCTTTTAACTTACAAAACTGCATAGAGTTTGGTAGAAATCCCTAAAGGGAATACTTATTGTTTTCAATCTGAGTGATTTCTTTATATTTCACACTTTGGATAATCAAACCCTCCTAGACTGTTTTTTTGCCTGAACATTAATGTTTTATCTAGACAAAATTTATTTTCCTTGGGACAAAAATAGGGAGGAAGGACAATTAACAGCACAAAACCCCTTCCTCTTTACTTYGTATGTATTCTATAAACRATGAGGAGATTGACACYRTCTGGCACGTTGTAGCAAAAAGTTYATGTTCACAGTAAGGATTACAGCTTTACATAGAGGTCTGCACTCTTGCTTTTGAATCTTTCTTCATTTAATACAGACTATTTTTAGTGTTACCAAATGAGAACCACATTAATATGCACAATAATTCAGCATGTCCAGTGAATCCTTGTGCAGTGCTCCAAGCAGAGTAACAGAAGCATTCTCTTGAAGTGGATGTAGTCAGAAACAGTATTGTCTTCAGAGAGGGTTGAGGTACCCAAGCAGTGCATTAAAGAGTTTCCAAAGTAGATGCAGAAAGGGAAATGGTAGCAGGTGCATTGTGTCTGGCCTGTGTCTGAAGTACCATAATATTTGGGGTTTTTTTGTGCATAAAAGTTGATTTTCACCAGAGGGGACTGTATAGRTTAAGGATAAGTGTCATGTACATGAGAAAAAGTTGACTGGTGGAAATGATATTTGTATAAAAAAAGACTGACAGGATCAGTCAGCTTAGCCAGCCTTATGCTGGAAGAAAGATTTTTTGGAGTTGCTCAGAGTGAAAAAGAAATTATTTATCCCAAAATTCCATAACTCCTGTCAAAGKAATCACATAGACAGCATCTCTGTACAAAAGCTCCTGAGCTATGGTGGAGGCTCCTAAAGTCACTAAAGCTTTATTGTTGYGGTGCTGCAGAAAGCTGTTTTTTTGGCTGAAATAAACTGAGTTATTGACTGTCATAATCGCCCAACTCATATTCACGCTATAAAATGGTGCTGTGGAGTTGCAAACCCAGTGTAGCTGTTCACAGTGAAGTGATCCTYATGTCCAGAAATGCTCTGTCACCTGCCTGACAGGGCACGAGWCTTCTCCCACCCAGTTTGTCTGGGCTGGGTGTCAGCCCTGCTCATAACACTCCAGGGAGTCACACTTTGGCAGAGCTTTCCTTTGAGGTCAGGATCAAAGGTCAGCACAGCACAAGGAAACCCCTGTTCCAGGACAGCTTCTTGAAGGGAGTGCAGACACTGTCCTTGTGTTCCATTTGTACCTCTGTTGCACTTGTACCACGTTTAGCAATCAGTGTTATCAGTACTTCAAAGTCAGGCTTTCTGTTCCACGTATTTGCAGAGGATCTTAGAAAGAAATATTACACAGGGCAGTAAGTTTTCTCCTTTAATGGAAAGACAAGGAATGAGGATTAGAACTTTTTTTTTTAAACCTTATTACATGCCCTCTGGTGCACTGAGGGGGTGCATTGCATGATGGTCAATTTGGGTTTTTTTCCTGACAGTACCTGCTAGCTTGGCACTTGGAGAAGAATGTGTTGCTGCTTTCCCACTGTAAGATGCCTTCATGCCAACTCTTAAGCAATTAACTAGGTATGCATGATACTTTAAGTAAGTTCCAGATTTCACAGAGATTTAGTTTTCTCTTTTTCCCTAATTAGGAACACATATATACTTTAGGGAGCCAAGGGAGGAGAAAGAATAACGAGTAGCAGACTAGAACTGAAAAATAGCAAATTCATTCAGTACCAGGAAATATTGTTCAATAGGGAAGCTGTGTGGATTAGCCCCATAGATAGTTTTTGGAGCAGCTTTAAACACAGAGAGCAACAACAACACTGGATGTCATCACTGCAGGCCAAAGCCAAAGTCCCAGTTTCCATCCTTTGCCCCAAACACTGAAAATGCAGTTCACTCACATCCACAGGTGTCCTTCAGCAGCAGTGTCTGTGGCAAAGCTTGGAGCAGCATTTAATGGGCCCTGGAGTCATCCTCAGCTGAAAGAGGGTTGAGTCTGTGAGGAAGAAGAGTAATTCAGAGCTAACAGACCTAGYTCACCTTTGTAGGTTTAAATCTTGCAAAGCCATTTTTTATTTCTTTGGTASGACCTTGCTCCTCCTGTGTTCAGCAACAAAATCCACTATGGAAGAGGATAGAGTAGATCTATTCTTAACCATTTCACCAGCTGCCTTTGTGCTGCTGTGATATTTGGTGGTAACCATGGGGGTTTCTTTTTCAGACTCTCCAGTGGTATCTTACAATAACTTACATGTTCTTAATGAGTTGGATACTGGTAAACTCTTTGTCTAGAGTAAGGCATGTTCTGCCTCTTAACCACACTACTAGCCTGTCTTGCTATGAAATATTGTCCCACAGACTGGTCAGAGTAAGTAAAGCATGAACCCACAGAATGTTATGTATTTGTCTTTTGGAAATTGAATTATTATTCTCTGTCATTCCCAAAAGAGAGAGGGGAAAAAAGGGCACAAAGAGACAGCAGTTTGCTCATCTCCTTGTGCCAAATATATTGTGAAGATAAATACATAAAATCCAGTTTCAGGAACACATGATTAAACAGTGGCATATTTGGTCAGAAAGGTTAAACTTAGAAATATACTTGTTTGTMACAAGTTCACAGGACAGGCAAACTATGCAAAACTATATCCCTTTGTGTAGTCACTCACTGAAAACAATTTTCCTTGGCATATTTGTTGTAGTTGATAGTGAGGCCCTTTTCCTTTTAGAAACAATGCTGGTCACAGAAGCACTGCAGAGCCTGACTGACRCTAAAGTGCCTGCCCAAAGCAGTTGAGCCACTGGAGTGCAGGAGAAGGGAGAGTTGATCCCTGCTTCTGTACCTTTGGAGAAGCATCAGAACAGCYTCTGACTGCGAAGGCCTTTGCTAAAAGAAAAGCTAAACCCTGCTCCAAAAAAGACCTTCGTCTTCAGGCATATTTATTTTTTGCTGTATTCTGGCAGTTATCTAGGGCTTGCAATGTATTCCATGATTCCAGGGTTAAATTTAGTTAGAGGTCAGAATCTGGACAGCACTATCCTGAATGGCACAATCACAACAATAGGTAATGTTGTGTCACGTTCCTTCCATTTTACATTTCAACTATTTTCCCTTTGAAATCACGAACATCAGTACACTTATTCTTCCATTCCTTTTAACAATTYCCCAAATGGCACTCTGTTGGTTGATGGGAATGATTTTTTGATTTATGTATAATTTTTTGGTGAAATTAGCTCTTGCACTATTTTTCTGTTGCACAATTTTATCAATAGTTTGATTTTATACTTTTCTTCTTTTAAACTTGTCAGAGTGCAGTTATCTACCTTTCTGAGATAGATATTAATGTGGTTTTTTTCCCATGAAATACCAAAATAAATGGTTACTAATAAAAAAAGAGGGTACTCATAAATTAGAGCATTATACATTTATACCAATGGGGTAGATAATGCACGGTTAAAAGGCACTTTAATATGAGAGACTTCTTTGTTTGAAGTTATGGAGGGGCTTTTTGTTTGGAAAAAAGTTTTAAGAAAGCTTGAGCAGACAGAGCAGTGAAGTTAGACTTATAAGGACTGACTAGAACAAGTTTCCTCACAGGGGGAACTCTTTAGAGCAGAACCCATTTTGTTTTGTAATTGTAAAGCACTGGCCCAGCAGTGCCTTGTGATACTGTCCTTCTCTGTAACTCAATCCTGGACAGAAAATCCACTAGAAAGTGCTTGCATGGTTCCAAAAGTTGTTCTGTAAGATGGCAGTGAAAGGGCTTTGCCAGCCAGCATCCTTAGTGAACTGGTCAGCAGAGGTTTACAATGAATACAAGTCAGAACTGGTAAACTTGCCATTTTTAAAGTCAGCTTGCTCTGCTTTTTTTGGACAGATTTAGTACTATGTGACTATATAGATGAACAAGGAACTGTCTAATATAGACTAATGTAGACTCAGGTAGCAGTGATGGTGTAGCTTAGAAAATGCCCAGACTGTATTGCTTTGTCTGAGCCAGCATTTTTTCTTCCCAAGTTTCTTGGCAGTGTAAAGATTTGGTAATCTTATTAGCAATAATGCCTTAACAACTTTCTTGTGACTTAACGTAACTCCTAAATCTTCCTATCAATTGTGCAAGTCTGTGTCTGCCAGTCTAACTAAGATCTGCCATGACTTTTTAATTTTCTTTTAAATTAAATTTGGGCAAGAGTTTGGTGTGTAATTAACTCAACTCTATATACTGCTGAAAGCAGATGGGTTTTGCACCTAAGTAAAGCTTCTTCAGAAAGTTTAGGACTGGGGAGATCATCTGAGCATCAGTTCTGACACAACACCATGGTTGTCACATGYCACATTTCCCTCTGCACTGTCATTTATGTCTGAATCTGTCTTCCTGTAAATGCATATAGTGTGGGTTTACATACAGCAAAAGAGAAACATTTGCTATAATAGTGTCTAATTATTCTGGTAAGAGTTTTGTTATTAAATCAAGTAACAAAACAATGGCTTGTTTCTAACTGGATAGAATGGCTTTGACTCTGTAACCAAGCTATCATTCTCCTTTTTATTTGAAACTTGACAAATCAAGCTCTTACTAGCTTTCTCTCCATGATGCACTTCATCCAGCCCTTGGAGGCTTGGGGTTSTTTTGTTTTGGTTTTCTTTTCAATAACTCCTCTCCAGTTGCTGTTTTTTGGCTTATTATCCTAATTTAGAAAACAGGCAGCAGAATCATGTGGGTATGAGCATCAGCAAGATGGATCATAACTTACTGCTGCCCTTACTGAGGTTATTAGCCCTGTTTCTACCTCACAACATTGGAGCCCATGTTTGATGTTTGTCATTTTTCTATTAAACCTTTAAACCTTCTAAATACACAATATCCCTTATTGACATCATTGCTTGTCTTTTCATTATTCTAAATCCCATTTTCTTTCAGTGAATTGGACTCAGCTTAAAAAGTAAATGAGATTGTTTGTGAGGACTGCTCTGTTTTCTCTCTTTCTCTTTTCCCTGTCCAAGATTCCTTCTAGCATCTGTAAATTTATCAATGTTAATTTATGAGTACTTCCCCATCACAGATTAAAATGTTTAATAACTTGGGCCCTAGTCTGATCACAGAGGAAATACACTGGAAAAAGAGTGAGTGATGATTTCCAATTGTCAGCTTCCTCAGGAGATCTTTATTTTGGCTGCTCTAACTCCTTCCTAAATTAATGTCAATTTAGTAATGTAGCATTAATTACAAGCAGAATAATGTGAGGTATCGCTACTATTTCAGTAAAGATTAAGAAAACTAYCTTTGCACAGATACATTTGCCAGTTAAATGTCTAATGCCATGAATCATGAAAGTAGGTTTCTCACATCATTTTCCTTAAAACTCTATCAATTAGCAGTAATTACATTTGACATTTTTTTTCTTCTCTGAAATTCATATGATTTTTTTCACTGTTTTTTCTGTTGTCACTGTTAACTGTAGTCAATATTTTCCAGGTCAACCCACTTCTCATTTTTAAACATGACTGTAACATGTTCACATATTCAAACTTTCCCAGACAATTTGGCATTTATTTAAAAAATTAACACTCTAAGCCAATGGGTTYCTTAAAAAAATATGTCTCCTAGGCACAATTTCTCATAGACCAKTGTTTATTAATATTGCCTAAATACTCCACGGTACTTTTTTATACCATGGGATACAAATGAGAAAGCCATAAACTTGAGTCTGCATCATGGACAGGAGTCAGGAGGTTGGCCAGCTAGATGCCAGCGTGGGGAATGAGACTAAGAAACTGTYTTTTGTTGGTTTGTGTATTTGTTTTATATCTGAAGTTGGCTTTCTGTGGAGTTTCATGGAAAGAATGCAGAAGCCTCGAGATATTTTAAACTGTCTTGCACTATTTTTGAGTAAGTCAGAGAACCCTTTAATAGCTCTAAATTCAAAGGAAAGACTGTGTATCTAAACCAGAGTCTCCAGTAAACCATCAGCTTTTGTGGCTCTTATGGTCTTTTCTAGAGCTGCACCAGTCCCAGTGTCTAAGTGGTAGATTCCAGTATTTGTGTTTACTCCAATCCTGCACTTTGTGACAACATTTAAGGATTGTCTGTGGCCTGGTTCCTAAAAAAAAGTAGAGGGTTGGGGCGACAAAAYAGATAGCAAATATTTTTAGTTGACTGGGGGATTTGTGAAATGCCAGGATTTCAGAACACCCAACTGGAGTAACCAGTCTGGGCTTTCCAGCAGTTATGAGAAATAAGCTTGTTTCAAGTCATGGGGGGATTTTGCAGAGGAAATACCAAATACTTCATTGAAAGACATTTGGCCTTCTAGCCCCGGGAATTGACTGTAGCTCTAGATCACAGAACGTAGGCCTGGTTGGGAAGTTTCCTGTGAAACTTATGAAATCTCATCAAGYTCTGCYTTGGTTTTGGTGGTTTGGTTTTTTCTTCCCTAGTTTTCTACAAAAAATGAGGTTTCTACTACAGCCATGCTCCCTCAGCCTCCCCTTATACTCCTTATCCAACCTGGGCAATACTTTCTGATCCAGTGGCCAATTTCATGCCTAGTTCTAGAAGTCCACAGTGTCGTGAATATTGGTGGCTAAACAGAGTGACCCAAATTTTTCATATTCCCTCCAGTGAGGGCTACTACCATTGTATCTGGTGGTAGCAAGAAGGCCAGAAATCCTCACGTACTTTGCATGTGCTGTTCCAGTGGAGTTCCTGGGGAGAAGGAAGAACAGGAGGAGAATAGGATGCAGATTATTTTCACAGAGAGGTGGGAGTTAGGAGGGAAAGGGACATGGCCCCTGAAAAAAAAACAGATTTCCTTCACCTTCCTCACAAAATAACTTCATTAAATGAGTGGTGAGGAGTGAGCCTGTGTCAATTAGTCTTCAATGAGTTCAGGAAGGGCTTTTGAGCAGGTAGAAAACTCCAGAAGAAGCTAGAGTAAATTCTGCATTGTTCCAGYCCCTTAATGGTTCAGGTATCCTTACAGGCCAGGCTCCTTTCCTGCAGTAAGATGGCCCGAGGTTTCCTTCATATATCTGTCTTTGTTCCATAGTTCCATTTTTTTCAAAAACATCTTTAGGTTTTAATGTGCAATCTTTTCTAATCTTGTTACATAGATTTGTACAAATTCTTAGACTGGATGTTATCTGTGGCTTGCTCTCCAAATGTCTCTTTAAACAGCAGAGACAYGTGAATTTATATTTGCTAGATGCCTTCAAGAATACTTTTCTACTGTCTCTCCTCCATTTGGAATGGAACTGCAGCTCGTGACATTTTTGGCTTCAGCCTGACTCATGGAAAAGCGTTACCTCAGGGAGGGCACGTGGATTTTCTTTTCACCCTGTGGTTGGCTGAGCACAGCCCATGTGAGTGAGGGGTCAGTGCTCYTCTTCTGAGATAGTTTTCATATCATTTCTCAGGGGAAAATAGTCATYATTTAGAGCTTCTTGATTTTGTGGAGGATGATATAGAGGGGAAAAATAATTTTCTCCTGACCGCTATGTGTTTCTGGCAAACCAAATTTGCTGGAAACCATCTGAATGTTTTTTATAAGATTTGTCTTGTATAATGATATCCAGATTTAAAATGAGAGAAAAATCTGAATGCCAAGAGCATAATTGACATGTCTGAACGAAATTCATCTCCAAAGAGAACCRGTAAACTCCCAAAGTTCTTTGGATGGAGAGGAATTGTTTCAAGATCCTTTTCATGGCCCAGTATCACCTGTGCCRTCTCCCACATCAYAGGGGACACATTTGAWGGGGAGCCTGGAATTAAACATTCTGGAAGGCAGAAGGCAGCCTTCACTTGTCATAGAAAGAAAGGTGGCAAATACAGATCTGGGAAATTTTCATACATCTCAGGAGACAGGGTGAATATCTGAAAAAAAATATCTGTTCAATCTTACCATTAATTAGGAATGACTGTGAGAAAGGTAAATGGAGGAAGAGGGAAGGTTTTACTGCAGCTGAGATAAGCTGAGGGTGGAGGGATTTGGGGCAGAGCAGCAGCAATGGGCAGAAATGCACAATGCCTCAGGCTGTGTTTAGGGGACAGACCCAGCATTCCAATAAAGAAGGAGAAAACAAACCCACGCTTCAGCCTCACTTAATAAGGGATATTTGGAAGGGGAAAGTGGAGCATTTTAATTGGGCTTCTCCCTGGAAAGTACTTCATTGTCCCAAGCAATGCAAGTGAATGTAAGGGACAAGGTTCTTCTTCCTCATCCACATCTACTGGGAACAACTTCTGTTTTGGTTCACAGAGTTTTAATTTTTAAGAGGAAATGTATTTCCCTTGGGTCATACCAAGCTTCCCTTGGTAAATAATGAGCTTWTGTGCATCCTGTTTCTGCAAAGCCAATTAAGTCAAATTTTGGTTTTTTTGTTTGAAAAGAAATTGGTTGCAGTAACAAATTTGATTGCCACTAATATATTGGACTTTCCAATGGATGTTTTACAATATCAGGCAGTTATTCATTAGGCAATTCCAGCAAAAAGAAAATGTCTTTCAGTGCCATTTGTAAACTTAAGCAATAAGCTGAAGTTCTGCTCTCACACACAAGAATTCTCGTGGGAATGCCAGAGACAAAGCTGAATCAAAACATTGAAGATGGGCATTTGACAGTAACCCTGTTATTTACAGTCCTAAACTATGAGCACTTTTGGAAAAAAAGTCACCTGAATGAGGACTTCTGATCTCTGCTGCAAGACAGGAGCAGCCCAGGGGCTGCTTTGGGTCTTTTCTGCCTGTATCCATTGACCAGTTCAGGKCTGTGGGGACAACTTGGAGTATCCTAGGGAAAAACAGTAAGATTCAGGTTTTTTTATTTATTTAGCATTAATAAGCTTACAATAAGGTTGAATTTTTAAGGTTTTTTCTAGCCATGAAGATCACCAGTAGTGAAGGACTGGCTCATTTGACGTATTCTGCTCCTTCCTAGAGCAGAGGTTTTTGTGAACTGCAGTATAAACATGAATCTGATCTCTCCCTCCTTTGTGCAGGGACACTCTGCTCACTGACCATTGAGAAGGTCGTGCCTGAAGATGGGGGCGAGTACAAGTGCACAGCTGAGAACCCCGCAGGGAAAGCTGAATGTGCTTGCAAAGTGGTGGTAGAAGGTAAGTACTGTRCTGGGTACAGGAAAACCCTTCCTCAGAGCTTCCTCCTTTCCACTTTATTTCCCAATAACAACCTTTAGGAATTACTTACCTAAAGAAAGAAAAATGGAACTCTACCTCTTTTCCTTCTTCACGTTTTGGTTGATAAATAATTCAGTGTCTCCCATAAAGGAGAGAAACAGTACAGGACCAAGGGCTCTGGTTGCTTTGTGGAATAATCTATCTTCTCCGCTGCCCACTATATTTCCCCAAGGTTTTTAGAGCAGTAAGCTGAACTTGTAAGCTTTGTTTCTGAGCTGTGTGCATCCTCTGAGAGCAGGTGAGAGTTTCCTTTGTGAGGCTGGGTGTGAGTCTGCCTCAGGACTGTGTGTGGCACATTTCTCACTCTAGAACTCCCCAGTTCTTGGTTTTTTGGCATAAGTGAGCAAAAAGAAATGAATTAGCAACACAACCACCCTTGTGTGCCATAGTCTTAGAACATGGATCATTTACTGACTGAGGTGCTTGTTTTCAGCCAGTCATGCTGATGACACTACTCTTGCCAAACACACTTGGCCTTGGGCAAGGCCAAGGTGACGCTGAGCGAGACATACCTATAAAACTGCCATGGAGCTTAAATTATTTAAGGGACTTGAAGTAACCAAATATACTGCTTATTAACCTTCTGATGAGTTTATTATTGAAAACTCTGAGACTTTCTGCTGTGACYAAAACAAACACAAAACTAGACAACAAGCCCAGTAACAGAGAACTTGGGTACTAAACCTTCACARCTTGTTGCAAATGTGGTATTTGGGATGGAAGGTCTAGAAAAGAAAACTTATTTTTTCCTAATACTACATGATACAAGGTAGAAATATGATCCTGTAACTCCTCACTAAAGGTCAGTYTTCGTGTAACTGGAAAAGGAATTAATTACAGATAAATTTACAATTAAATACACTGCCACCTCTAATGCCACCTTCTGTGATACTGTGGTCACMGTGTAATTTGTGTTAGGTATTTGATAAGTTATTTTTTATAGTTCTGTAATTTGAAGTAATAAATTTTGTCAGTGCTGAAGTCCAAGAAGAAGTTTTAAGAAAAATCTAGTCCCGAAACTCCTTAACTACCACAGATTGAGAGTGTTAAAGGATCAGATCATCAAAAGTTTAGCAYACAGTAGTTCTCTAGAGCTGCCCTTGCAACTTTTAAATGCCTCAGTCACTTAAGTGTTTTTCCTTTGTATTCTGATCTCCTTCAAGTAGTTGCTTTTCTTCCTGAAGCTTCCCTTAGCCTATTTCTCACTTCCAGTTTCCTTCTGGACAGTGCACGCTCTCCCAGGCTGCAGGTAGAGTTTGTCTTGCAAAGTCTTGAACGTGGGAGGCTGTCAGCTCCTTGCCTGCTGAATGACATTACATCATCTGTCTGGCTTTCTGTGCTGGTGGCACCCATGGCATTAGGAGCTCACATCATGCTGGGCACCAGAATGACCACATTCCTTACCTTCGTGCTGTCTGTCTCATCTGCCTATTCCATTTTCCACTGGCATGCTGCTGAGAAGGGKTTTTGAGGAGTGGCACCATAGAAAACTCCAGCTATTTAGGAAAGACGCCATCTGATATCCCATGTCTGAGACTGCCAGAGGGGACAACTTATTTTTAAATTGGAATTGTGATCTAAAACAACAGTTAAAATTTCTCTCTTCTTCAATCTACTGTCAGGATCCCAGATACTGATTTTTAGACTAAGTAACCATAACCATTGTATTCCTTTTAACACCGTGGATTCAAAATAAGATTGGAGGAATGTTGGACTTCAGTTATTGCATGTGTAGAATCTGAACTCTCACACAGCCTCCTGCTCTGAATTGTTTACTAGGAGATTTTCTCTTCCCCAATTAACTTTTTAGGAAACTTAGATGCATTTTCTCTCTCTGGCACCTAKAAGGTGACTAAAATAGCTGTTTCCATAACATTTATGTCATCTTTTTCTCTGCTAGCTAACAGCTCTCTCACTCACAAATCCTCTGAAAGCTGAATATTTGAAAGCAGTAAAGTGATACTGCTATTGCTGAGATCATAATCCAGATCTGGGATCTTTCTTCCAACGATAAATGTCAGGATCAAACGATCTAACAAGCAGAGCTTGTTAGGATTTGTGTTATGGGACACAGAATCCTAGGATGGTTTGTGTTGGAAGGACCTTAAAGATCATCTTGTTCCAACCCCTGCCATGGCCAGGGACTCCTTCCCCTAGATCAGGTTGCTCAAAGTCCCATCCAGCCTGGTCCTGAGCACCCCGAGGGATGGGAAGCCAACAACCTCTTTGGGCAGCCTGTGCCTCATGACCATCACAKGTGAAGAATTTCTTCCTAATATCTAATCTAAACTTTGCCTTCTTAGCTTAAAGCCATTCCTACTTGACTTGGCTCTACAGATCCTCATGCAAAGTCCCTCCCCAGCTCTCTTGGAGCTGTTTAGATACTGGAAGGGGCTCTAAGGTCTCCCCAAAGGCCTCTCCTCTTCAGGCTGAACAACCCCGACTCTCTCAGCCTGTCTTCAGAGGAGAGGTGCTCTAGTCCTGTGATCATGGTCAGCCTGGAATAATCTTAAAAAACGTTGTACTTTTTATTTATTTCTCCTATGGACTACACATGGAAGGGAGCTTTATTGTCTCTTAGCTGTCAGTGTAGCCTGCAGTGATGAGCAGTTTCTGGACAAGAGCTGTGCAATTGTGMAATCAATAGAATCCATCAAACTTTAGTCCTATGGTGTCCTTTTTCCTGTTTCTATTTAGGAATAAACCTATGGCCAATAATACCTTGGAAATACTTAAATGTAGAGAAAATGCTAGTCTTCAACATGGGTTAATCTGAATAGGTGTCACGGACAGTGGAGTAGAAGAATTACATGGGAAGAGATTCCTTTGGATGAAATGATGTTTCAATATGGCTTCGTTTTCCTTTTCTCAGCCTAGCACAGCTTTGTGCACGTTGTATTGGGTCTATTCAGCTCAAATACCTATCAGCTTAGATGGCACCTCTTGTCCAGCTGCTCACTTGGGTCCTCAGTGCCGCTGCTTTTGTAGAAGGTTTTTCCCTCTCTGCTCCCTCTTCCCTTCAGAATGTGATATTTGCCAGCAAATCTGTGCAGAAAATTTTTCTTAAAAACCTAAAGGACAGCAATTTCCTCTAACTTTGCCAAAAGATCCAAAATAAACCTTTTATTAGACAGCTTTTTCATTATCCATTTTTCAGATAGGATTTGTATTTTATTATTTRTTTTGACTGCAGATGCCTCAAAGACCTCAAAGCCTACTGACAAGAAGACCAAGAAGCCTAAGACCACACTTCCCCCAGTGCTGCCAACAGAGGGTAAGTGACTGTGATTTGATTTTTCTTTTCAGTGCAAACAGAAGAGCTTTGGGATTTTGTGGTCATCCCCTTCTGTTTGCAGACATAGTATCAGAAGCCTGTGCTGTTTCTTTAGCCCTTGCACTTAAGTCATGTGAAATGAGTTTTTGCCATGTGGGGATTAGAAGGAAGAGCCCAAACTGAGTTCAGACCTCGCCCGCCCCACTCTCTGTTTTTCATAATGGTGCAATAAACTTGTGACACCAATTTATTTTTGGCTGCCTCTCAAAGAACACAGAAATACTCAAGAAGTTTGCTTCAATTTGTGTTGTGTCCTGTGTAGACAATATGAAGTTTTACTATGGGGAGGCAAGGCATCGTGACTGAAATGTCCTGGAGAATAATCTGTCCTTTTTTGGCATGACTATGGAGAGCAGTTTTGTGAATTTTGCATTCTTTGTTTTAAGCCTAAATGCTTAATTTGCTTTTAATGCCTTCTGAAATAATAAATTGCCCATAAATTCCCATGTTTTCTACTCTGCATACATACACTTGGTTAGGAGGAAACTTTAAATGGTAAAGGCAGCACAATAATGTCAGTTTAGGAATTCCTAACACCAGTACTACTTATGAAATTAAGGGATACAAATATCTCTTAAATCAAAACTGGGATTTGAAAATTGTTTATCTAAGATGTCCACCATGTGAGTTCCTAAAAAAGATGTAAGGACATGGTTTAATGGAGACATGAAATATTTTATCCACCCGCTCAAAAAATAAAAAAAGAAATAAACTCTAATGTGGTCTTCCAGCAAGATTATTTTCAGCTGCTTTTAGTGGGTCYCAGAGCAGTTTTATACTGATTGATGATCAGAGGTAATAATTGTGCTTCTGAAATTGTAACTTGGATAAAACTATGCCCTGGGCTACAGCTATTTCTGAGTTTCTGGCTGAGCATTATAACTCTCTCCAGCCTCTCTCTGGGAATGTAGGAACAGTCATGCTGACATGCTCCACCTCTGCACCTGAGCTTCACATGCTGCAAATAATAACAATTAAGAACAATCATTTTGTTATTGAACATCGATAGAAAAGAAAATATTAAAGCCATTTCAATCTCCATGGGATAGTGTTTTGAATCGCATTTTCTACGTGCTCAAACATTTCCTCTGATCCTCCCAGCAGTGTTCTCAATCGCAGCTTTCTCAGGAGAAAGTGWGAGTTGGGAACTAAGTCTAAATATGGAGATATATGACCTGATCCACATTCTGCTCATTTTGCTTTTGGAAACTGGAAATTGGACACAGGTGGCAAAAGAAAAGCCACCAACCCTGGCTGCAGAAAAATTTGGGAGAAGAAGGTTGAAATAATGGGGAATATTTTTTCTACATGGTATCTTATATCAGTGATCCAAGTTCTTGAACTTTTTATCAGGTCTTTTTTCAAAATACCTTAAAAATGTCTTTCCTGTTGTGCAGAAAACATCAAGGTAACCAGAGAGAATGTTAGGAAACTGGGCTTTGAAAGAGTTCTTGGAAAAGCTTTTAAAAATACACATTTAATTTTAAAAGGATTTGGCTGCAGAGATTGCACAGGTGATTTTTTAACATCTCAGTCTCTGTGGAATATGAGTTTTGTCTGCTGAAATCAGTTTTTTATTTGTATGTTTGTGAGGGGCAAAATATAKAAAACCGATCCAGTGGACTAGACAGTTTCAATTTACACTGAAATCCTTATCAGATGTAGATACTGTAAATTTCCTTACCTGAAAAAGAATGGGCTGAACAAGTCAGATGTTTGTCTGTCTTTACTGTATGTCTCTTGAAAAGGAGGTTACTAGAGAATAACTGTGGGTTAAGATGTCCCAGTCTAAAAAGGAGATGGATTTTTACTTTTCTGGTCTTTGTTGCAACATGAAATTACCAACAGTCCTAATGGCAAGTCAAGTGCACAGAATGATATTGAAGAAACAGAGAACAAAAAATCCTAATGGTGCCAATGAATAGATTTTGAATTTTGAGTAGTGAATTCATTCACAGCAGTATATACTCTATGGGATAGGGAGACTATACGCTTTCTGTATTTTTTAGAAATACTTCTCAGGAAAAGATCCCTATTTTCCATGTTCTTTAAAGAAGTGCAAGTCAAATTTTGTGCTTAGCAGCTATGTCATCCTTTTCTCCTTTCAGATAAAGTTACAAGTGATCCTTGGTTTTCTGCCCTAGTAGAAACCTTCAGGAAAGTAATTAACTTTAGGTTCCTGAAAGCAAAGGTAATTTCCACATTTCCTTTTGTGGAAAAGAGTGAATGTTGTCAGTATGTTATCTGTAGAATTTGTCTCACTGTGAGAACAGTTGCTGACCCAGGTCATTTGACTGCTCATTCTGRCAATGTTATTTAAATAAATAACATTACTGGAAGCTTGGGGTTTGTAAGCTACAGAAATCCAGTAGTAAGTAGAATTGGGGCATTACTTTTGATTTGCAATACACACTGGACTCTGCTGTAGAATAAGAGTAATAAAATCTATGTAGGAAGCTTTGTATCATTCAGTGATTAAAAGCATCTCTGAATGGATGCTTGCAGTGTTTACTGCAGAAAGATTGCTCCCATGCTAGCAAATCCAAAAATTGCAATGTATTTAGGTTTGCTTAGAGTTAACACGGTGTCACCAGAATTTAGTAATAATTATGTAACCCTCCAAGGATAAATAGAATAAATAATACTGTTTCTGAGAATAACAGATCCACCTCTGAATCTGAAAAAAAGTAAGGGAGAAAAGAGGAAGGGCACGTCTGGAACTGGTTCATTATGATTCCAGTGGAACTGGAACTGCACTGACTGCACTGACTTGGGTTTGTCATCTGTGTCTTTGCTCAGTGGATGTCAAATGTTACTGAGAATAAATAAATGTTACRTTTCTTCTAACAGTGGAAAATTGGAACCTTTCATTATTTATCATATTGCACACTCTGTGCTATGCCTGAATAATCAGTGGGTAATGTAAGGGTCTCCTGGCTTGATGTAGCCCTGTAGCAGAAACACTGAGCAAAAAATAATCACCACTTGAACATTTCTCTAGAAAGCTTTGAAACTGTTGTAAAGGGATTTAGGCACCCAGTTCCCTGTGAAATTAGAACTTACTTCAAATTAAGCTTAAAGGGAGTTGCTTATTTCAATTACCAAAGCCCTTTGCACATCTTCAGGGCCTATTAAATAAATGTTTTTGTCGCAACAGACTGTGGAAAAATCAAAATGCTGCTTGAGATTTTTAAGAGTGAAAGAAGATTTGAACATTTACAAATAAATACTCCCTTTCCAGAAAAATCTATTTCTATTCCGTGTTTGCAAATATTTTGTTGTGCTTAATGTAGCTAAAGGCAGAGGACAAAACCAGAAGGAATTAGCTCAAGATCAGGCAGATTTGTTTGCAGATCTAGAATCCCGCTTCCTCAGGATCAATTTGCATGCAATATCAAAGATAGTATAGATTTTTTTTGAGTGACATCACAATAATTTACATAAAAYGTGAGCTTTCCATGAGGAACTCTTTCCAAGAGGACCTCATTTCAAAGGCTTTTTTCAAGATTTGCTGTTGAAAAAAAGCGTATTGCAGCAGTTAGATGCTATTTTTTAAACTTCRCCATGGCTGAGCTGTGCAACATAACTTTACTATAGTAGGAAGAAACTGTATCCCAATTATTGCTACTGAGAAAAAAAATGGCTTTAATGCTTTAGAAAATAATCCTCATAAATCTAAACATTGGATTAAAGTGTTTAGAAAGAAATGCCCAATGTTTTTTGTAGGGCTAATTCACAGCACTRCTTCTAGTAAATATTAAGAAATGGCAATTATCACCTGTCATAATCATTGTTATGAAAACCTAACAGGATATCCTGGATCCCCTAATCTGAGTAATGCTTCTTAAACCCACTGTTCTCATATCCAGACCACATACATTGAAGGGATGATCCAGCATAGTGAGAGTTTGATTGCACAAATGTAAGTTCTTCTTTCCTATTCCTATTTCCTAAGAAAGGAATTTTGTCTAAACACCTGCAAGCTATTTAGCAGTATTTGCTGGTAGAATTTTTTTATATATGCTACTATATAAAACTATATTTGATTTCATGTCAAGCACATTTTTGGTTAAGTAACTGTATCCCCTTGCTGATGGTTATTAATACAATGTCACCATCAACACTGTCCAGATGAAATCCCCTGGAAGGTTTCACTGTTGCCTTCCCAGATCTGAGTTTTTAACATTATTGGTACTTGAATGCAAGGCTGAGCAGTGACATCTATGGAACAATGTACCATGAAAGTAAATATGTTAGACAGGACCCTTTGTTATGTTGATATATTSTTGTCCATAGTAGGAAGATACTCTTGTCCATAGTAGGGAGAATTCTAAGTGTTAATTGCCATGGAAAAATTATGAGTCAGTGGYCAAGWGTTTAGCRTGCAGTGCTGTTATTTATTCTTCARTAAACAATCTTGTCAGAGAATCCAAGTCTGCAGGCACCATTTTAAGAAAATGTCATTAACACATTAAATTTGATGCCTCCAGTTTAGTTAATACATAACTAAATCAGTAAGCGCTTCAAGTTTTCTGTTGATTTCCTTTCTATGAAAATAATATGAAATCCAGTATAGATGAATATAAAATGTTTCAAAATCTATTTCATGTCAGATTGTTTTGTCTTAAGCATACAAGTTGCCACTTTCTAAGTGAAGAACTCCATTACTAAGGAAGTTACTGAATTTGGTCAGGATCTTGTTTTAATTGCAGAAATGRGAGCACTGGGTGGCAGCTGTGATCWGGGACTGGTGCTGATCTCTYTGGTCWCTGGGATAGTCTGAGATGCTCTTGAGGGTCAATGAGGCTGTCCAAGCCATTCCCTCGGTTCCATTCACTTCCCAGAAGGCTCATGCTGCTCTCCTCCTGGCTGTTGCCAGATCCAAGACATTTTCTGCACAGTGAGTGCAAGTACTTAGTGTGTTGGAACAATGTGAATTACACTGTCAGGGAAGCCTCTGACCAAACTTTTCAAGAAAAAATTAATCTTTTTTTCTAAGATGAAAATTCCGCTCTTAGTACATGTGAATCGAATTGCCGTTAGCTATTTTTAAGACATAAATAGGATTTCTCTTAAACTCTGAATAGGATTTCTCTGAAACTTCATGCCTCAGGCTTGGGGGTCCAAGGGTGAATAGCTGTGCCACAAGGCCCAACAGCCAAGCTGGGCTTGGTRAAAAGGCAATGCAAGATTTAACCTGGTGATGCTGAAGGTTGGTTGCTTCCACAGATGAAAAAACAAATCTGTGACTGTATATATGAAATGAGCAAGGGAGAGACATTATTTTGTTGTCCAAAACCTTACTCTTGAGTGCCAAGTTCAGTTTCTCTGATGCTGGGCATACATTTTGAATCTCTGCCAAGTTACTCTACAGCTCTCACCGTACTGACATTTTCTGAGTTAATGTTGGCACAGAGCAGTATTTTCCATGTGTAGTTCATGCAGTCCATCCTACATATCTGTATGTTGACAGAAGAAGACAGAAATGTTTATTGACTGTCTAATGCAGGGAAAAATGAATAGTTTTTGCAATGTGGCCTTGAACTGAAGAGAGGCCGTGCTTCATTAATTTCCAGTTATGTYGTTGGCTAGAAATTGCTCATCTGAGGCATGTAATAGAAATATTAAGTTTCTTCTCTATAAAACAGGGACCTAAATCCATTGGCTTAATTAATGTGCAAAAGCATATAACACCTAGCTTTTCCCACTGAAACCATTTGGAGCTCCTGAATGTCCAGATGACCTGGCAGTGTTTTCCTGTGGAACAGACTGGGTAACAGGATTGTAACCTACCTTAGATTCGAGTCCCTACCCACTTGAACACAGCTATTTAGTATCTAATTGTAGATGTTCTCCCAGGACATAACAAAGGTGAAAATTAAAGTTAAACTTGAGAAACTACCTTGCTATCTTGTTCTTACCAGAGCTTGTAGTGGATTTTCCATGGCCTGGGCWGTTTGTGAGCTCTGTTTGATGCTGGGTCTCTTCTGCACTGCTCAGATTTGCTTTAGTTGTAGAAGTTGCTCCAGAACCGTGCTGCTGAACTGCTGTGGAATTGTTTATTCCTCTAGCTGAGCTGTTTTCAAATACTGAGTTATTTTCCGTGTACCAGATCATACTATTGAAGCTTTGAGTGTGCTGGTATATGCTAGCTCTCTCGTGACTGTAATGCAAAAGTGAGTATTTCCTGTGTTTTATTTTTGTTTTCAGAAGGCAGAGGCTGTATATTTCTCAATTAGAGGACAATCTCTGCATGATTTAGAAACTAAATATGGGATGTTGCAACAAAATGACAGTTGTTTTTAATGAAAAATAAAATAAAAGCTTTTAAAAGCTATTCTGAAGCACACAAACTCAAATAACTGACTTGTATGGAATTTATTTTACTAATATCTGCTTGTCATCAAATTTAAACCAGCRTTGCTTTCTGCTTTATTGTATTTAGATTCTAAACAGTTATTTGGAAACATTATAAGAAATTTGCTCTTTGAGAAGCAATGAACTGAAACTGTTTAAACTTCCAAACCTTGCTGAAGTTTTCAAGCTACTGGTGTTTGGTGCATCGTGTCTGTCATTTTTCTCCCCAGCAATTAGCACAGGTTCATGAATATCTGAATAAACTGTAGGTAATGATGTGTTGTCTTTTTCTGCTACAATTGTAGCCATCATTTTTCTCCTGTTTCATCTTGTCTGTGCTAAAACCTGYAATAAGTTTTTGTCTCATCAGCTAAGTCTGTGACAGAAGCAAGGATAGAAAAGAATAATTCATCCCCTTGACCACAAGGCCAAATGTTTTATTTTTTCTGTGCTCCTAGCTCTCACTCTTTCCATGCTTTCTGGCAAAGCAAGGAGTAATGTAGGTTTGCAGAGAACAGTCACTTTTGATTCAGACCCTGATATTTGTCCCCAGAAGGGTCTGAAGGAAGTTACACTGGGATTCATTTTCATACGGGTGACAGAGACCTCATGATCTCACATCCCAGAAGCTTGAAGGGTCCAAGTGAGAAGGGGAAGAAGGAGCAGAATCTGGGCTTTCCATAAATTTTCCATAAATGCTCTTCTTATCATGGTGTCTGACACATTACAGACAAGACTTCTTTTTTCAGTTTCTCTGGAACTCTGAAAACATTGGAAAAAAAAAAATAGTTCCTCTTAAAAGATGAAATCTTGACATGTTTTACATGAGGGGGAAATGKTTTTTTATGTGCCTGTACTATGAGAGTATGCCATTAACCCTTCTGCTCTCCTGAGCTAAAATGAGGCTATTCCACAAGCAGACAGAAGCAGGGATATGTTTTGTTCTTATGTTAATGGAATTAGGTATTAACTGTACTTGTTTACCAGGTGCTGAAATCCATCACTACAGAAGACATGTACATAATTTTAGGTATGTCCCTCAGGGAAGACAGTAGGAATTATGGATTAGTTGGAAATACTATCTTGAGTACTGATGTTTTTTTCAGATCTAAAAGTTTTACTTTGTGCTTTATGAAAGCAAGTTGTGCAGAGAGCCATTTCAGGGGAGGGCTATTCCTATTTTTAGTAAAATTCCAAAAAAGGGAAGCAAAAAAGAAAGACGGAGGCTTCTGAGCCTATCTGCTCTCACGACTACACCATCAGGGAAAGAAGAGCACAACCAAATGTCCAGCAGCTATCAGCCTGTATGGGGTCTTTCTTCTTTTTACTTTATGTCCCCCCACTCAAAAACAAGCTCTGTAAGAGGCAAACCTGCCTTGTAATGTTTGTTTTATTTCTAGAAGGCAGATTCATTTAAGGAGGAAATATTAGTACATTTACCTCCAGCCTGATATTCAGCTTCAGCCTGTTTTAATGTAAATACCAAGAGAAAGACAAACCATCTTTAAAAAAAAATAAAATGCAGCAGAAGCAGACTTGAACTAACATTTCCAAGAGGCTCAAATATTTTAATGAAAACAATCATTTGACCTTGTCAACTTTGAGTAATCTTATTAGATTTTTTCACTAACTGTCTCCAGCAGCTTTTGGAAAAAAAAAAAAAGTTGCATTTCAAAGAGATGCACGAGATGAGCTGGTATTCTTGAGGAAGATCTAAGAAAAGTGGAGTGTGCACTGTTAGCCAAAGAAGTCAGCTTCACAGAGCCAGAGACCTGTCCTTGTACTCATCCCCTTCCACCCTGCCCCAGCCTTTCATTTCTGCTCAGSGCTGTTTGTGTCTGCAAAACAGGATATTCAGCCAGACCTTCCAGCAACCCTTGGCAATCTGCACGGTTTGATGAAGTCCAGTGACAGTCTGTGTATCCTCACTTAAGTGAATATAATGTCTTGGTGGGTAAAAACTAAAATTTAAACCAAAAAATYGTATTTACGTATAAAAAGCAGTGGCCTAGCTGAACTAAGTGATGAGTTCATGTTCTCTACTTGGCTGCTATGGCAATCTTCACTGACCTGAGGGTCTTTTAAACTGGCCTGAGCACAGTTATTCCAGCATTCACCTTGCCTTTAACTAAGGTACTSCAACAAATATACAGTGTAGGCCAAGAGCTGATAACTGAGTGAAAATCATACTGCATTCAGGAATTTGCTTTTTTTTCCTGAAAAAACAGCAACAGTATCTGCAACCAAAGATGGCACTTGATAGATGTGCTTTTTCTTCATCCTTGTGGCTCTTTGTTCATATCAGGCTTAATGGAGTGTGGTAGCAATAACATTTCTGAAATCATAGCTTGTATTTAAAGCCATTGCAGCTCTGAGAAGAGTCCCAACAGCAAAACATTTGAGCTTTTTCAACAAAACAGCAAAACCAAAACATTTCAGTTTAGAGAAAAGCAGAGAATCTGATGTTGAATACAGCACACGTACAATCAAAAATATTTACATRTTTCTAAATCATACAAGTGAGTTAGTTTACATGGGATTTTATATCTWATGAAAAATTAATGGATTATTTCCATGAATAGGGATGTTTAAGAGCAGATAACAGGCCAGACTCTACAGGCCTTCCAGCTGGCACCTGACCATATACATTATTTCATCCACATAATATGGCTCCAACCTGAAATAAGAGTTACAGCTCCAGGTGTGACCATACCATGGCAAAGAGGAAAACTGCTCTGAAAACATCACTTGCTGCCTTTGCTTGAACAGCTTGGATGAGAAGGAGGATGTAGAAATATGTTTGCTGTCCCWTACCACAGCAGCCAGGCTACATTTCACTCTGTTAGTGGCAAAAAAAAAAAAAAGTATTCCTTTAATGAGTTCTTTGAAGGCCTCAGTTTAAAGAGGGGTAAGTGCCCATGGAAGATGTGGCAGGACAGACACTTTGCTTACACCATGGTGGTCCAGTTGTACTGGAATAAACACCTCTCAAGTACTCATCTAAACCTTTACCTGTTCTGTTAAGCTGACAGTTGCTGAAGAAAGGCTTCTTTGGGAAACACCCAACTATTCTTTCTTGTCTCAGTCACAAGTACTGTGAGAATATCCTGCCTGTCCAATGCTGTGTTTCTGGTTGCTACAAAATGAGAAAATTCAGAGCATATAAAAGCCACACATACTTTTAGAGAAAATTAATATGAAATGGAAGTTTGTAAAAAAGAAGGTTGAAAAACCTTTTCTGTATTCACTGCACAGAATGAACTGAATAAACACTGTTGKTGACAGATAAACCATTATATATTTTAAAGGTTATTTTGTCTTTTCACATCCTATACCACATTACCTCTGGTTACTCTAAAAATCAATCTGTCTGTTGTTTGAGCATTAGACTCCCACGGTGGTTTTRCAGCTCATGGCTCCAGAGGTTCATGGGGCATCACAGGAAGTGTTCCAGGGTATCATGCACAACTTGAAGTTAGTTGTAGCCAAAAGGGTTAAAAAAATTWAAAAAAAAACAAAACAAAACTGGTTTTATTGTTTTGGTGAAATCGGGGGGATATTTTGCTGCTCAGTGTCTTTCTAGTTTGAAGTAACTAAATAAAGAAAAGAATGGACCAAAAAATTTGAAACTTTTGCTTCTGTTATGGCTATCACTAGGCACCTCTGTACAGTCTGCCAGATACTTAGGAGCACTTAGCACATACTGCTTCCGTTGCAGGCAATARCATCTTAAAAGCCAGACTACTTCAATCATGCTGCCTAGTTGAGCATAAGAAAATAAGAAATGTTCTTTCACAGCACAGACCATTCTCTGACCAGAATGCTTTGAATAGCAGGCAAAAAAAGAGAGTGCTCTAAAAGGAATGAACTCCTTCACTTCTGGAATTCAGTGGTTTGAAGGCATCCAGACTGCTGCATTTAAATGGCCACCACTAGACATAACTCTTATGAATTTGTCCTTTTGAACTTGTTTATGTTTCTGTATTGTAAAACAATACTTGTTTGTGAAGGTAGATTATGGATGTTATATTTAACTTGGTGTTTCTCTTATGCCTGCTGTCTGGTAATTTAATTGGGTGGCCTCTAGTTCTTGTTTCGTGAAAAATAGTTAGTAGCCATTTTCTACCTACATGTCTTCTTTATTGTTCCTCTATTTACCTTGTACCATTTGTAGAACACTGTTTTCAGAATTTTTTTGTCCAGATTTCAAGTTCTAAGCCATATTTTTGTTGCTATGACTTTCTTTTGAGAATATAGCAAAAAGTTGTCCCTACTTAGTGAAGGGGATGAAGCAGAGGGTGATACTAACACTTGCTTTGGTATATGGCTGTTTCTTTGCGAGCTCACAGGGGATAWGAGGAGCAGCACGTGGTGTTAACTACCCTGCTTTTAACTGAGCTCATTCAGCATTGATTATGCTGGAAATCTGAGCACAACTTCGCTGTGGGATGGATCTTGGCCCAGTGATTTCACCTGTTAAATAGCTGTGAGGAATGGAGCATTACAGATCATGGGAAATGTGGAGCAGRTTTCCTTGATTCTTTTTAAAGTTTMAGYTTCAACTGTGAATATTCTGAGGATCATTCAGGATAATGAGYGTTTTTTACAGGTATTTTTAATACTTTAGTATAACATGCTGGAAGAACATACTATATTTTCAAGTGCCAACAAAGCATTGCTATGGATGTTTGTGGTTAGTCTGGTACCTTCCAAAGCTCACGTTTTTATTCAYGGGGTTTATTGTTTTTGGTTTGTTTTTTTTTTAAACAGGTGAAGCAACAGTGAAGAAGAAACCAACTCCAAAGACTCCTCCAAAAGCAGGTAATTTGTTGCATGTGTCACCCACAATTACCAGTGCAGCTTTTTTCCTACTAAGTTTGTCTGTATATGTGAATAAATGGCAGGTAAGTCAACTTATTTACACTGCACTAAGTCAAATTATGAGCATCCAAAGAAGTTACTCTCATATGGACTATAGAAGTTACTCTCATATATCCTATAAAGTGTCAGTAGTGTGTAACTTATGCCCTTTTGCATATCCATGACACACCTTGGCTTTCAGTGAAAGAAATTTTTCTGTGTATCACAGCATCCTCTGCATAAATGTTTACCACAGAGAAGGTGATCCATTATGCTGTTCCTCATCACTGCCATTATGGCAACCTGTTCATGTGTTTGCAGTCTCCCAGRCAAAGCTATCTATATTTAAAGTTAGAAGGAAATTTCCTCTGTAGGACCCTCCTCTCAGTGTCTTAAATCTTTGTCAGACTTTTAAACTGTTTGAGCTGCTTTTCAGCCAGGTATGCACCTCAGCCTAGTTTTTTTCAAATATTTTCAAAACAAAAACACTTTTAAAAGGTCAAGTCTAGAGCAGGGCAGGGGGGAACCCACTTTGATTTAATTACTTTGAAAAGGAAAAGAAAGCACTTTTTTCATACCCAGTAGCCCTGTGCTTTGGAAAGGAAATGTTGCATTTGGCAGTGAGGTCATTGCAATATTGGGGAATACCTCTTACCATTTCTATCAATATGTCCTCCAGTCTGCCTCCTTCCCCTTCAATACACACACAAGAA
Organism: Malurus melanocephalus; assembly: GCF_030028575.1. NCBI lineage: Eukaryota > Metazoa > Chordata > Aves > Passeriformes > Maluridae > Malurus > Malurus melanocephalus. Next base: position 1,516,649 of record NW_026623326.1, on the reverse strand, counting down.
TAATTTTTTATCATGCTGGTTTTATAAGCAACAGTAAAGGTTTCACCCTGGAGTTGTCCTGTGATATTTCTGGCATCTGTCCTTAGCAGCTGCCTGGGGTCTGACATGCTCAGCACCCCAGCTGAGAGCCAGGAAGGAGCACTGTTAGCAGAAGAGGTGTTCTGCCATCTATTAATACTCAGGCAGTGAGAAGGAAGAGAAGGAGGAATGCCTGGTTCATGAATAGAGGGGTGTGAATGGGACTGCAAGGTTTGGAAGAAGCACTGTGATGCACAAACAGATCCGTCATCGCTCATGGAAAATTTCCCATGGAGAGAGACATCAATTTCCTTCCTTGTCCCACTTGATATTTCTATGCCACAGTGTTTATCTGGCTACTGAAGCCTGAATCTTCATAGGCAGATCTTGAGTCTTACATTTTCTGAATGCTGTTGATGACATCAGGGAGCACGTTTGCAGACCCCTTCAACACATTCAAATTGATTAGAAGGTAGCTGGAGCCATTCTTCAAAAATACTAAGTGTAAAAGAAAAATARGTTTTTCTGAAAAACCCAAAACAAAGTTTCATAAACTGCATATTTGGAATTGGTGGTAAGTACCAATGTTTTTTTTCTTTTGGTGTCTGTACCCTTGTCTTGCATGAGCAAACTTTGGATGAGTGGATTGTTATTGCTTCACTTCTGAGAATGAACAAATCCGCTGAATTTTTTTCCATTCCAAGCAACAAGTAACTGCTAATCTGGATTTCAAATGCTTCTCTGAAACAGTTGAGCTGAGACATGTATGTGTTTTGAATTTTAAGAAAACTTACAGTCATTTAAAGGGATATTTCATTGATTTTACTTTTTCCCRTCAGCTGCTCCTCCTCAGATTACGCAGTTCCCAGAAGACCAAAAAGTCCGTGCAGGTGAAGCAGTGGAATTGTTTGCCAAGGTGGTAGGAACAGCRCCCATAACTTGCACCTGGATGAAATTCCGTAAGCAGGTAAATTGTTTTCTGGTCTCTTTTAACAATCATTGAAAAAGTAGAGCTGGAAAGGAGCACGAATGACTCTCCCGTTTGTCCATCTCCTTTCCCGAGGAACTGGCAAAGTCCATGTCATTGCTGCAGATGTTTTCCTCACCTCTGCTCAAAACATTTCACAGATAAAGATTTCACAACCACCATTAACAAATTATTACGTTGCTTGAATCTCCATACTGTTAGGGTTTTTTTTTTTTCCAATGTCAGACTCAAATCTTTCTTGCTCCAGTTTAAACTCCTTGCTGCCTGTCCTCTCCTATAACAAGTGATCACTTCTTTGTGAGAAGTGTTAAACCATGAATTAAAGGACAAGTGATGGGAAACATACAGGTATCTGAAAAGTATCTGTCACAGGGGACATTTCTCTCCTTCGAAAATGACCTCTTCTTTGTTGATGCTGGATCTAAAGTTATTTCAGAGGGCAGAATACCATAAATAACAAAAGCTTGAGTGAATGGTCTTGCAACACAAATGTCACCATACAGGGCACAACAGCAGTCCACGCCATCTGTGCCCTCACTCCTTAGGTTTAAAGTTCCTTCTATTTGAATTAATAACTTCAAACTGTATCACATGTGTCCATAAAAGCAGTTTCTAAAGAGAGTTGCTTTAACAAAGCTACTTAAAATCAAACCACCTTAAATCAAATAACCCCATATGCAAGTTCAGACTGGAAGATGAAGTGTCACGTTAGGATAGGGCAAATATAAATATCTACTGTGGCTGCTCTTCTGTTTATTTCATTCTGAACTTGTTATGCACTCTATAGAGCATAAATAAAAACATCTCCTAGAAGGAAGTTTAGACTCTAAATCCAGATGTGTCAGCATTTAATTGAAAGAATTCAAAACAGTTTGTTAGTGCAAAGGGTATTCCAAAGTCCATCCTTGCTAACTCCAAATAACCTCTTACTTTAGGGAAAAGGATGGGTTTATTTCCTGAATTCCTATATTTCCTTTAATTTCTTTAGCTTCAAGACTGGACTGAACCACTGCTTTCCACAAAAAATAGGTCTCARAAGCTTCAGTGACATTCAGTGTTTGGTTTTGCTGAACTCTGTCTTAATGTTTTAGTAAAATGAACCCCTCAAAAGTGAGTTTCTGGTTTGTGCAGTATTCTGAGTTCATTGTTGAATACAACAATCCTATTTACGTAGATTTTAAGGCCTTTTTTACATAGAAGATCTGYGTGATAACAGGGACTAGCAGCTCCTGTTGCCCATATCAGATCCMTAATCTGTGATTCAACATATTTTTTCCTTTGTAAAATGCTATTTTTACCATATTTATACCTTATACTGTCTTCTTTAGTTATTCACTATGAGACAAAATAAAGTATTACAAAATACAAAAAAAATAGATTATTCATTATGATGAATGAGATACAAAAGAAAAAAAACTTCCGGAAGGTTACCAAACACTGTAGGAGGACAAGTGAGGGCAGCAGTCTCTCATTTATTAATTTAAAAGGGGAGCCACTTACTATGTCCTGTGCTGCACCATAACTTTGCTTTGTTTTTCACTTGCACTTCACCACATACTGTTTTATGCTTGGATTTCTTCCTTTTCTATAAATGTGGTTGATTTCAACTCTGTTCCATTCCCAGTCCTAAAAGTGAAAAYCAGCCAAGTGTTTTGACAATTTACTGGGAGTTTTTTCAGAACTGTCTCTGCATCCTTTCAAAGATTTCTCTTCATCCCCTCAGGGCTTTCTCTGAATAATGCAGATCTARTTCCACTATCACCCCTTGTCTAATTTTGATGAGGAAAAACATAAAGACAATTTAGAACCTCAGAAATATGTGGGCAGGGTGGACCAACTTTCAGTATCATTTAACCCTACATAATCCCATTTGCTAACTTTCTACTTGAGTTCTTGTAGGAGAATCTTTCTCAGGTTACTTTTGGGCATATTGCAGTGTGTGTGTTTTCTCTCAGTTGAGGACAGAGCAGGGAAAGTCCTGTTCTTAAACTTTTAATTTCTTCTTCACTGAATATATGAGACAAGATAAGGAAAACAAAATAGCCTTTATTTTTAATTAAATTCTGAGAATGGCTTGGAAGAGTCACTTATCTAAGAAGGAAGTGGTGGGAGGACAAAGGGCATTGACATTATGTTGTCTGTTTCATAAGAACACAGTGTACAGCTTCTATAATTGCACTGTAGCATTATGAGGTTTTTAAAGAACTGTCATGTCTCAAGCTAATARTGATTAAAATCTATGTCACCCTGGCCATTTATGCTATGATAGCTCTGTTTCAATTAAAAACTAGTTCATSAAATGCCTATATTATTCGGCATAGATTTTGATTTTTGCTTCTCCAGAAAACAAGAATGCTATAGGAAAGCTCGATCTGCTGTTTGAATGTCTCTCTGTACAGCTGTAGAATYATATCCTTATGTCATACAACGTCATTCTGGTTATTCAAACAAGAAACTGTGACCCTGGTTTGTGTGGAAGTACAGAATAAGCCTGGTTAAAACAAGAGAGCAAGAGTCACAGCTATGGATGGTTTGCACATTGGGCCTCTGAAGGGGAATGGTAAATGAGCTGAGGCTAAACCCTCATTCCCCTGTGATATGTGAGCCAAAGTTTGTTCTTTTGATAATTACACCGTTTGCACTTTCAGAGAAGTTAAAAAGTGAAACTGCTGTTCCTTAGTGGGRTTCCAGTAACACCAGTGCTCCTTGYTGCCTTTGSAGGACTGSAGCCATTRTARTGTTCCACTGCATTTCAGGATGACTGGTGTTGAGTACATAGTTTACCAGCTGCACATACTCAATTCTGTAATAGAGTTATCTGCAAATAACCCTCCCCTATGATAACATTGTAATGTGCTTTGAGCTCTTTCAGGTACAAAGAAATCAATCACGTAATTTTATTTTTAATTTGGCAGATTCAAGAAAGTGAATATATTAAAATTGAGAATGCTGAGAACAGCAGCAAACTAACAATATCATCAACAAAGCAGGAACACTGTGGATGTTACACTCTAGTAGTAGAGAACAAACTTGGCAGCAAACAAGCACAAGTCAACCTTACAGTTGTTGGTAAGTCCATAATATTTAATATATATACTTATTCTTCAGATATTAATTTACAYTTGCATTTTATATAATTATATGCAACAGGTAAAATGAAATAATCAGTTAAGAAGACTGAAATAAAAAGGTAGTACTACAAAATATGGACAGTGACCTTGTAATAAGGACTATAAGCAAGATCAGTAGGGCTATACTGAGTTTATTTGGAAAAATTACTAATTCCATGTGATGAAGGTATAAAATATACAAAATAGCTTGTGCTTTAAAAAAAATAAAATCCCCCCACAAGATAAAAACAGCTTATGTTTTCATTTAAAATTCCTCCCATGGTGTACTGTTTCACAGTGACAGAAAGCAATGAGTAAAGACATTCTGGTTTGAATATAGAGCCCTTCAAATGTGGGCTTTTACCAAGGTATCTTAAAGCTTCAAACAGCTCTGTGCAGTGACACTCCCAGGCCATTGGGTTTGTTGTAGCAGGCTGTGCACAGCTGCTCAGAGCTGTTCACTGGCAGACAGTTGAAGTATTTGCAGATGAAACTGCAGCCTAGTGAGGATCAGCCAAAATCTAGAGCTCTGGCAGGACTAAAGGAACCCACCTTGGGGGGTGGATGGACAGCAAAGAGTTTGCAGGGAAATCCAGGGAAGTTCTACAAGCAAAAATAGTGATTTGGCTAAAATATTAGTCTGTGGGATGAGGCTGTTTCTGGGCTCTGCAGAGGGGTTACCACATAAAGTGGTGCCCTGACAGCCACATGGGTGTGACAAGGCAAGAAACACGGGTATGAGGCTAAAGATGAATATCTGACTCCAATGAAATCAGTGGCAAAAGATCTTTTTAACCCAAGTTGGACTAGAGATTCAATCCAGTGAATACCATACAAAGTTTAATGAGTTGAATCATACTTTCAGGTACAATATTCACCAAGACACAGTGAATGGGCCTCAGTTACATGTTGCTCCACGTATCATCAATAGAGGCTTTCTGATTATTTAAAATAATTCCTTTCATCCGGTTTGTGGCTCTCATTGCAGTTAAAAGATAACTGAATGGATGAGTATAAATACCAAGTACATTCCAGCAATGTGTCAGAGAATTCAAGAGCAGAAGAAAATAATATTTTTCCCATGATGCATAGATAAATTGTGCTACCACTTCCAACTGTGGGTTGTACAGGTCAGAGGTATAGCTAGGTTAAAWATAAACACCACTGTTCATTGAATAATCATATACATTGGTCTGGGCATAGCTTTTGGCTCCAAAACCCCAACACAACGGATTATTAGCCAGAAGAATGGCAGGAGATTAATTGCTCTTTACATTTCCCTCCTTTTCCCTCTTTCCTAGGCATCTGCTGCAGGCTGCTAACTGTAGCAGGTTATTGGGCAAGATTTTTTTTTTTAGCTGCACAAGGCCAGCAGTTCCTATTATCTTGCCACTATGTGAGCCTTGACTCATCATTATATAAGTCACTGTTTCATATCCTTTGGAGTTAATTGGTTTGAAAGTCTTTGAATTCTATAACCTTATAAAGCTACATCTCAGCCTCCTGCTTTGCTCTTCCCGAAGAAATGTGCCAGAGAACCGTGGGATTTCCAGAGATGTTTTTGGGACAGTTGGGTGAAGAATCTTTACAATGTGCAGGGGTTTGCCATGTGTTTTGGCTGATGACAGGCTCGCTGTTTCCAGYTAAAAAGAATAAATTCCATCTTGTAAAATTGCCAAGCTCTTCAGTGAGACATCTCGCTGATGTCAGCACTGCTGAAGGCGTGACAAGGCCTCACGACTCCTAGTTTGCTGCACATGCATTTTARGGCCAGATTCTTCCATCTGGGCACTCAAAAATGTGTCAAAAGGGAGCAGAAATGTCTTCCTTCTTGGAGGTGGGTTAGAATCTCACTACTGAGATAAAATCCTTCACACTGTTTGCAGCTTAAAAGGTGTTAAAAGTTCACTGAAGYTGGAAGGTTCTTTTCTCTAAAGCCTGTCAGTCAAAATAGGGAAGTTACGTTTTTCTGAATATGCAAAACCTGAGACTTCTGAGTCTAACAAAGCTCATCCTTAGTCCTAAATTCCTGCATCTCCATCCAAAGTATTGGGAAGAAAGTAGCCCTCCCTGCCCTGACCCCACTTTCAAACAATCATTTGCAGAGAATGTTCTGGTGCTAGAGATCAGCTCTGTTTGCCTCAGCTCTTCATAATAAGGCTCTAAACTGTGTGTGAGCTGCCTCCCTGTAAGTTTGCCAAGAAAAGGCACGTTCATGTGTGTGCTGTGTGCTCAAAACTGCTGCCTGACCACACTCCACAGCTGAGCCTTGAATGTGTTGAATGTGCATGGAAACTACAAATACAGAACATTTGCTTTCTGGAGGAGTGTGTCTGAGCACACCCAGAACTGATCAAACACATTTGTTAAAATATAAAATAAAATAAATGTGGAGATAAAGATGTATCTATTTTATTATTGTCTCTTACAATCATGTAGGTTGCAAAGTCTTYGTGCTGATGGGCAAGTTTCTTATGTGAAAAACTCCAATAAGTATTTCCCAAATTAAATTTGGACCGTAACACATGTCAAGGAGCAGGTTGCCCAGAAAAGTGCAGTCTCCATCCCTGGAGGTATTCAAGTTCAGACTGGATAAGCATCTGAACAATCTGGTCTGACCTTGTAGCTGATCCTGCTTTGAACAGAAGGTCTAAAGACCTTCCTGAGGATATTTAAGACCATCCTGGATCTTGGTTTTATACTTGCAGTTGTCAAAGACCTTTCTTCAAAAAAAAAGTAGCATTATTGACTTAACCTCCAACCAGGGGACAAAGGATTGAGCTTATCTGCCAGCAKTCAAATCAGAAATGATCCTGCTATGATTTAAACCCTGAATCCTAGATTGTAAACTCTGAGTACAATTTGTAGGAATCATTTTTAATAATGGCATTTAGGGGAAAAAAAGATGCCCTGCAGTCTTTTGAATTTAGCTCCTAAAGTCTTAAATTTAACTGTCAGACTCAGGCTTCAACTACAATGTTAATTTAACTTCGCAAGTGTTCTGACACTTAAAGCATTTCAATAGTTTATGGTTTGATGCTGTTTGGGCCATGGGAAAAGATGCTCTTGAAAGAAGCCCAACTTTATTCTAAGGTTGTTTTCTTTTTCCTTTAATGAATATCAATGAACAAAATGTCCTTTGCACTCAGTGTGTGACTGTGTGCAGTCCACACAGCAGATGCAACGATACGTAAACAAGTTAGAGGAGACTTTTTAACTAAGGAGTGGTGCTGAGCTTGCAGCACTCAGCCACAAGGACTGAGCCTTGGGATTCATTTTGCAGCTTTGCACCAGCACCAGTAAGATTGGGAGACCTGCAAGTCTGGGAGACACCCAAGTTAAGTGGCATCTTCTTTTAAAGGGTCGACTGGTCCCAAAATGTCCATGCTGAGTTCTCTATTGTTGCGATCAGCTCCCCTAAAAAAGTAATTTCTGTAACTGACTGAGCTCTCTAKGGAGATTTTGCAACATGCTTCTGCTCCAAAATTGAAACAGCCTGRTGTGAGATTGAGTTAATAATTTATAGCAGACACTGGGTCAGATTGTGTTGCCAAAGCTGTTGAATGAGCCAAAGATGAGCTTAGTGTAAGATATGACTGATTTAGGCAAGGTAGAACCCTCACTTTACAGTGATAGCARGGAATATTCATTTCCTTCATGCCATTTATTGGATGTATATTGATATATTTATCAAATTTATGGTTCTGAACATTTTAGCTGTGTGATAGACTCGGGTCTGTAACTACCTTTGAAAAGGAATTTGGTTTTCATGTGGTTTTCAGGCTGGATACTGTGACAAAGAGTGTGAAGAATAACACACTATTCAAAAGGGGTATYTGGCACTAGAGAAATAATCCGTTCTGCAGCTGTGCCACAAGCTTCCTTCRTGCTTTTGGGCATATTGCTTCATGTTTCCGTGCCTACTATGCAGGGGCTTTCTGATGATCAGTTTTTGGTGAATACCTTGCATATTAGTGCTGTCTTTTACTTTTTTTAAAGATAGAAGTAAAAACACATGTACTATGTACCTGGAGGCTGGTTTTGATCAAACTTGCTTGTCTTTAGGATTTGTTCCAGGTGTGATATTTTGTGCGTATGTGAGTATATCTATAAATATGTATATGTATTATACACACACACACATGCATATGTAAGTATCATTCTGATTAGTAAACTCTATGATAGATATATGCAAAAGAATGAGAGTGATGTCATTAGACCCTGAGAGGCCTAAAGTTAAAAATTATGGTATTTTTATTACTCTAAGCATTGGTGTACGGACTGTGTTTTGCAGCCTTGTCCACTGTTGGAAGGTGGAAATAAACCAAGTACTTAAGGACACACACACACAGATACATATATATACAAACACACACACACAGATATATATGTATATATATATATATATATATATATACAAACACACACACACACAGATAGATATATATATATATACATATATATAAGCATGTTGCACACAAGCATGCAACAAATGAGAAAATACAAGTTTAACTGAGAAGGTCTGATCATCACTAACTCCAATAGTCATTGACTATAATGGTAGGACTATTAATTGCTGCTATTGCAGGGCTTGGTTCTGGTTCCACAAGCCACAAATATACAAGCTATATTAGCATCTGCCCCAAAACATGGACACAAGGAGCCATGGTAGCAAAACCAGCAGCTCACAAGTAACCCTTTCAGCATTTTGTGTGAGTGCCTGAGAAATCTCACTCAGTGCTCACTACCCAGAAAGAGAGGATCCAGTGGTCAGGGTTCTGTGTTCCCTGTCTGGAAAAGTCAGTGCAGACATCAGGGAAGCGAGACATCCATGACACTTTGACACAGAATATTGCAGCTCAGAAATGCAAGTAAGAATGGTTCTGAAGTTCTTCTTTTGAGAAGTATCAGATTATATCTTGCAGTATCCATGTGATTCCCTGTTTACAGTCAGGTCAAGAATGCAGTGAATTTCCTAAGAATATGTGGGTGGACTTGCTCTGTAACCTTTAACCTTTCAAATTCCTCTGGATTGCTGGAGTATTTTTGTCACTGGTTTTATGGTTAAAGGGCAGCTACACTGGTGGTTAAGGAAGAGATGTTTTATGTTGCTTCTGTTGTAGTTCAAGAGTATAGTAACCTCCACTGTSAGCCTCCCACTAATGCGTGGTGGCAAAACTCTGCAGCTGTACCAAAACTARATTTTCACAGAAAGATAAATATGTGTGGAGGAAAACCAGCTTACACTGCTCTGTGCATCAGTGCTGGCACACTAATCCAGGTTTATCCCTTCAATGGTTATCTAGTTTCAATGTCATTTCTGTTAGAAGAAATTTCAGTAGTATTCCATGCATAGTTGCTTCTTCCTGATACCTACCTTCAGCTTTTTTTGGGGGAAGAAAATAAATATCTTGACAATCACAACAAAATTCCTGTATTTTACCTGCTGTTWAATCCTAGGAATACTGTAGTTACTCAAAAATGATCAATCACTGCACACAAACTTGGGGTTCCTAGGACCCAGGCTCACTCCAGTAATCCACTGACAGTCCTGCTAGGGAAACTCCAAAAATTTATTCTGCCTTTCAGTGGGCAGGTTTAGGAGCTCTAATTCAATCAGTTATCAAAGCAGATACCTAACGTGTAGCACATGAGTAATCCGAACAGCTTGTTGATTCAGGCTCAGGAGCAGATGGTTTAGAAAAAGGCTCCTGAGAATGCATTATATATTTGTTTGTTCCATTAGGCCGTGGCAGAAGGAGATGTTCTTGTGCTGAGGGCATTTGCGTGGGAGTGGTGAGCTCTGGTTTCGTTCCCGGCTCCATTCTCTCCTGTGTCCTTGGGCAAGGTCATTTTGCACTTCGTGCCTCAGTCACCCCAACAGCACRAAGCGATGCTCTGGGCCACCAGTATTTGTGAGCTGCTTTATCTACAGGTCTCAAAAGGGCAGCTTTTAAATAACTTTGCTTTATGTCAGAGTCGTCAGTTGGGGCAATGTGGTGAGAGAATTCTGCAGTGTATTTTACAGGAGAGGTGTAAATTTCAAACACTGAACTAACTTGACCGTGGGGTCTTTGTCTCTGTTGGGGAGGCTGTTTCATTAGGAGAAAACTCCTATTAATTTCAGTTTCTCTTGAGTTGTTTTGCAGGGGAACACAGACATTTTCTACTTTAACTTTATCCTAAACCTATGGTACACTGACATACAGGGTGTACATTTGTTACAGGGTGTGAAGGGGTGATAATTTCTTCTAGCACTCCTGTCCCTTGGAAAAAGAGCTGCAGGGCGTAGTTTTCCAAGCAAAGCAGCAAGGTCTGCCATGACCCYGGGCCCTGTCAGCGATAGTGCCGAGTTCAGTTATGACCTTTTATGGTTTCGCTTTTCTCCTGCTGATGGATTTCAAATGAAAGCTTTGCCAGTGCTGTCGGCATGGACAGTGTTCAACTGGCTTTTGCAGCATATTAAATACCTTCCCTGGCTAAACAGCTTGTGGAATGGAATTAAATTGTTTCTTTCTGTCTGTTCTTTATCTGGCAGACAAATATCACAATAGCTAATAATAGTATTATACAGTAATATGATAACTGGATTTAGAAAGAAAACAAACCAATTTTGAGAACAGATAAAGAAAACTTCTTCAGAGCCATTGCTTCAGTGCAGTCTCTGTTCATAAAAGAAAGGGAACAGAAAGTTTTCAGAGGCTGTGGTTATATTATTCTCAGTTTTCAGAGGCTTTCTGCTGGAACAACATTTCTGCTTAAGAGCCAGGACCGTGCAAGCTCTTAATGTGCAGCAAACCCTATCGCCTCGCCTTGGCTCAGCCTGACCCTCACAGCAACTAGAAGAACAATTTCTATTTCCCTGCACTCAGATAAGGAGATTGCTGCCTTTTTTGGTCTCTTGGAGTGGTTCTTGTGTTCTGAGGGCTCTGTAAACGGAGCCATGTGGAGAAGGCAGTGAGGTCTAGATAGCACAGTTTCATGTTAKGTGGGTGTCCTGGATGAGCTGTGGGTTCACCTCCTATGCAGARAGAGAGAAAAGTCCCTTTACTTATYCGAARGAATTTTCACAGAATATTCTGAGTTGGAAGGGATCCACAAGGMTCACTGAGTGCAACTCGAGTGAATGGCCTGTACAGGGACTGAACCCACAACCGTGGTGTTATTAGCACCATGCTCTAACCAAAACACCAGTGAAAAAAAGGCAATGACATCAAGTCAAATTTGTCTGATAAATAGCAATGATTTAAAGGCTGRGCATGCTTATGTTTAATGCTTCTCAGAGTGCACAAATACAAATTAATTAAAGTTTAGTTCAGGCTGTATATCAAAACCTGTTTACCAAAACATTTCTGAGAATTTATCTGAGGAGGAAGTGCAGCTGAATTCAGTTTGAGAGTAAATAACAAAAGTTTTTGTGCTCATATGGTCTTTAAAGTGGCTTAAGCATTTCATGTGAGGCCAGCTCATGACATTATCATTTGCCCTAAAGAACACGTGCCACAAAGAATAAACTGGAATGTGCCCTCCTTGCTCTTGGGGCAGTGGTAATTTACACCTACCCTTGTTGAGAAGCAGGGGGTTTTAATCTGTGCCTGGTTTGCTGGAGCACAAAGGGTTACAAAGCAGTAGAGCCCTCCTCACATCCCCTYCAGCCCCTCTGCTCCTCTCTGCGTGGTTTATGGCTTGCAGCACACAGGAGTCACTTGTGCTGCTTGCTCTGTGTCAGTGACTGCATGCAGTCTCTGTGCTGCTGTGCAAACAGTCCCCGAGTCAGGTTTGGGGCCAAATTCGCTGCTCATCCATCTCCTTTGCCTGCCACAAGGCTTTGGAAGCCAGCTTGGGCAACCTACTCATACTCCTAGAGAGATTTGCTTGCAAAGGAGTTTGTAGGATTCTGACCAGGTTCAGCAGGACTGTGGGGATACAGCCAGTGTGACCATGACAATCTGGAAAATCGTAAGTCTTGATTTAGGGGTAATGTAGGTGCTGTACATTAGCCAAGGCCGAAGTGCCCCCAGTTTCATGCAGTGAAGATATCTTATGGTGGCTTTCTTTTGTTGCATATAACAGTGAAATTAAAGTTAGAGCTTGATATTTTAAGTTAATTCCTTCTCCTATAGAAATGTACACAAGAGCATTTTTGGATGCTGTCCCTTTCTTCTAGTTCACATATTGGCTTGTAGCCTATGTCTTGCTTCAGAACTGGAAGAACAAAACTGGTCCAATAAAGACAATGGAAAGGCCTCATAATATAGGCCTAAATATGAAATATGATTGTGTATGTCAAAGACTGCACATGACATGCAGTGGAATATTGGAGACAGGCAGCTCAGGGACACTGAAARTATAGTAAACACCAAAACAGAAGGACAACATAGAGAACTGTGCTTGTTTTCCACACCCCTCCTCAACCCACGGGATGTTTTTACTGGAAGCAGTTAATTGTACTGATAGAGATTTCATATTCCAGAAGGGAGTATAGTTTGGCAAAATATTCTAGCTTTCTTTTYAGAGAGATGAATACAGGGTAGCCTTTAAAATCCCCCATGGAATAAACTGTTGAGACACAAAGCAGACACATGGAGAGACCATCTGCAGACTCTCTGAATGTGCAGAGCTGTAGAATACCATCCAGTCTGATATTGAATCATTCTTAAGCATAGTAAAATGGTACATATACATATGTCATACTAAAAAAAGAGCAAAGATTAGGCTTCCGTTCCTGTTTATGATCTCCCATAGCAGCTACTACAGTATTTATACACTGAACAGATCTGCAAGCAGCAATACATGATAGACTTCAAATAGAAATGTGCATCTTTCTGGYTCAGTAAAGTCCAGCCTGGGCTGCAGGTTTTCATCTCTGCCTATTGGGAGAAATGTGTTAGGAATGTAGAAATATTCCCCAGGGTAGCAGATGCTGGTCTAACTCCATGTASCATTTCCTTTGCCACTGATGTCCCCTTGGCCATGAACATTTTCTCTGCAGTGCCCACATGGCTAAGCCTTGCTTCTGTAAACCAGGCTGGCCAAAGGGATTGCAGCTGTTTAGGGGAGTCATGGAAGGGGAGCTCACTGTGGTACCTCAGGCCTAGGCAGCTGATAAATCATGCCCAGAGTTTCATTTGGAAATAAAGTGTGTTGAAAGTCAGCACTGAGCGAGTGCATTTTCATGTCCTGCACAGGCTGCTGTGCTCTGCAAATGCTGAAACATTGGCACACTTTCTTCATATAGATTCAGTGCAGAGCAGTAAAGCAATCTCATACTTTATCTTCAGAGAAACACACACATCCAGGTTTGGCTGTGTGTATAGCAGAGGCCAGAGAATCTCCACTGCTTTGACAAACCTGAACACATGCCTCTGTAAGGTAATGGACTACTGGCTTGGCTTCTTCTTCAAAGCATTTTCCTCCTACTATCAGCTCTGTTCTGTTTGGATTTGGGATAAATCTGCTGTTACTTATTCAAATTCTTCTATCTGCATTTTGAGATGATGCAGTGATGGTTACCTAGGAGGAAAATGAGACACAGAGCTGAATGTTCTCCTGCAAAGATTTTGAACAGGACAGAAAATCATTCCCAGCAAGGTCAGCGTGGATAATAAATTGTAGTGAAAAGAAGACATGGTTGCCACTGACTGAAATCATACAATCCACGTATGGTGGCTGTTGTGGTGTGGTACAAAGGTGTGATACTGTAAATGGTGTGGGCACTGAATCTCCACTTCTTGCAGCTCTGGGAAKACTGGGACAGGACCAGCACAGGGAAGAGGGTTGCTGCTGTTTGGGTACCAGGAGATCAAGAGTCAGTTCTCTTTCTAATCTTAGAAAAATCATATAATTCCTCTGTGATTCAGTCCATTATCGCTACACCATAAATTTGCTCTTGTTTATAGTCCCTTTCATTCTGTCAGAAAATGAGGTGAGTAAAATGTGACCACTAAGCAGGACAAACAGCTATTCCAGAGGTTAAGGACATCTGGTCTCTGACATGTGTTYAACAAGAGATGTACTGTATAATGATGACTCCTAGTGGAATGGTGTTTTAAGTGTTGCCAAAATGAATAAAGATAATCTTAATTCTGGCAGTCACTTTTTCTTCCACCTGGGCGTTCTAATACTGAATGCAGWGGCAAACTCGATGTCCACCTCCCTTCCTCTCTCTCAGTCTTTTCCCTCATATTTGAAAATTTCTATTTATATGTCTTCTAATATGTTTAAATTGTCAGGGAGATTTATTTTTCACAACTAATTATTTTTTTTCACAGAGATCATTGGGCAATGACATTTTTACTCTTCCAAATAGTGAACTGATACTTAACTATCTTGATCAGATCAGACTATTCTAATTTCCCTCTCTCTGAGTAAAACCACAGCAGTCAGAGGAGAGGCTCCTCTGTCCATGACCTAAAGGCATGTTTCTGACAAATTGTGGCTATTTCTGTCAGCTCAGTAATTCTCCTAGGAATGATAATTTGAGYATAGAGGAATATAGTCTGTCACAGGAAGGCTTTGATCAAAGTCTACAACAGCTTTCTCCAGCATTTGGATGTTTTTATTGCTGAGAAAGTTGCAGTATTTTTTGGCTGCTTTGCCAGCTCTGCTTTTCATGCAGAAAAAGTTATAATGTCCATTAGCAGTTTGAATAAGCAAAATGGGACAGGATTTTTATCAGTCCRTGTCCAGTGTAACCCCTGTTTCTAGTATCTCATATTTTTTATCTTTTTTCTTTTCATCTTCTCTTATTTATCCCATCCTTTGATTTCTCCTTGAACCTTTGGCCACTAATTCATCCAGATCAACATCATCATTATTTTGTAGATTTTGCTAGATTATTTCTGAGAGGATTACTTCCAAAGAAGCTCTTTGTTCATTTAAAAGTCTTTTGAAGTGCTTAACTTCCACAGTTATTTTCTAGTAATTTTTTTTAAGTCACATTTTTCTGTCTTAGGAGAACGTTAATTTCTATAATTAATGATTAGACTAAATTTTGTACAACTGCAAGGCTTTTGTATTTTATCAGGTGTTTACATGGTTGGCTGCACATCTTCACGCTGGGTTCTGGTGATATTRGATCTACTCATGTAAATAAGGATTTCGTTAGCAATCCTCTAACTGAGCAAAACCAGAATTTTTTATCTTTCCCCTCCTCAACAATCTCCAAAATGTATATAAGATCAAAAAAACTCAGTATTTATATTATATACTCTAAGTTGAATTCCTTCRTAGCAAAAAGTGCACTAGACTTCCAAAACCTGCAAATAAGTGAATTTGTTCAYTAAATTGTTGGCAGAMAAACTTGTCACACTTCAAGGTCTCRTTTCCATGCCARCAAATTGGTTCTAGTACCTCTGCTACCCAGGTGTGTTTGGATGGGTGGCACTTTCTGGGGCTGTGAAAGATGAGCAGTGGTCCCAAAGCGTGGAAGCAGAGAAAGGGAGCTGAGGAAAGCGCTGGGGCTGTTATGGGGGCGATAGGGCTGTTATGGGGTATTTCTCTAAGGAAGGTCACCAAGGAGTGGTTTGCCCTGCTGTGGGAGATGGCAGCTGTGACTGGGTTTAGTCTCCACGGTTTCTGCAGTGACAGATGTGCAGCAGAGCAGTGGAATGGAAAGAGAAGGGATATTCCTGTTGGGGGCAGCTCTGTCTCTCACTCTCACAATGTGCTTTATGTACGATTCCAGACAAACCAGACCCACCCGCCGGAACTCCGTGTGCGTCCGACGTCCGGAGCTCGTCCCTCACCCTCTCCTGGTACGGCTCCTCCTAYGATGGGGGGAGTGCAGTGCAGTCCTACACCGTGGAGATCTGGAACTCGGTGGATAACAAATGGACGGACCTCACCACGTGCCGCAGCACCTCCTTCAACGTGCAGGACCTGCAGGCTGACCGCGAGTACAAGTTCCGCGTGCGAGCCGCAAACGTGTACGGCATCAGCGAGCCCAGCCAAGAGTCTGAGCTGGTAAAAGTCGGAGAGAAACCAGAAGGTTAGTTCTTAAGAGGGAAAAAAATAATCTAAACTCAAATATACTCTACCTAAGAGTTCTGTAGTGAGGCCAGACCGCTGCACACCCTCCTTCACGTGTCTCTGTGTGGTGAATGCTTGTGCTGGGCTGAAACTGTGCTCAGGTCCTTCACAGACTTCATTTGGGGGTCTGARCACATCAGTTTTGCATACCTGCAGTGTGGAAACTTGGCTTCAAGGATCCCAAATCCCTGCCTTGGGAAAGCAAGCAATAATTCTCCTTCTGGCTTGCTGGGTGAGTGCTGGCTGRTAGAATTCTGCAGTTCAGTGCACAGGTAATGGGAGATGAAACCTTTCACACATGTTACACATTCAGTCGATGCCCAACTGGAAAATGATGGTTGGCGGCTCACCAGAAGTGAATCCACACCAATGGATTCATTATAGTTTATACTGGACACACCATGGAAAAACAAACCATAAACACCATCCCRAATTTGCTTTTGGAAATAATGAATGTGCTTGCTGCTAGCCAAGCACAGAATATGCAGCACAAAATGAATTGGCACCTTGCAGCTAGCTGTAGTTCCATGATTTCAATCCCAGCATATAGTGCATCTCACTCCTGTGTCCCATAATACACCTAGCATGTGAATTCAAGCCTATCCTACTTAGCATGTTGGTTTTCCAGCATTATGGATGCTAAAAATATTTTCAGGGTTTTTGTTTACAGTTGCATGTACTTTAAAAAAATACTTTCCTGTACCTTTTACTTCTTAATTTTTGTTTAAGATCTTCTCAAAGGGCTAAYGGGGAGAGTTGGATCATTGTAGAAACTATTCAGAAACTGGTACTAAAACTTCAACCATACAAGCATTATTTTTGAAAACCAGAGAGTGACCACATATTTTTGTGCACACCTCCATCCACCTACTGTGCAAGGATGACTTTGGTAGTCACCTCACCAAAAAGCCCAGACCAGGAATAATGTATTTTACCATTTTTCTTGTCTTTGAGGAGTGGAATGTGTGTYGTATCTCTCCCTCCTTATTTACATGTACCAGGGTTTGGAGCTTTAAGTGTTCCACATAATCCATGTGAAATTATCTTTTATTGCTAAAGCAAGACAAAATGATAGCAAAGTGATGCAGCACCACACAAATGTGTAARCCTCTCAAAAGACATTTCTAGACAAAAGTAAATCATATTTCTCTTCAAGTGCTAAATGGGATGCATGCTGAGAAATAACTTCCATTTGCAAGATTTAAAACCAATCTAAATCAAGATGCACCTTCTCTTCAAAGCAGAGAAAATAACATTAGGAGTAGCAATAAAATTGAAAGGAAGCTGGATGATATTGGCAATTCGTAATAAATTTCCCTGTGTTTGAATGCCCTCTTTCTTTAGTTGCAGGACAAACACCTTCTAGAGTTGGAGACCTGACTCTTCTCTGTTTTTYCTAGAGCAAGCACTGCCTGTACTGGACCAAAGCAAACAAGCTGTTTTTCTTTTTAAGACTGAGCATTTTCTTACATATATTTAATACAAAAGGCTAGAAAGTGTATGAGTCATTACACATAAAAAAAAGGCAACAAAAAAAGTTGTTTTGAGCAAAAAGAAAATATGTTCTGTTTGCAGGAACGGGGGGATTGTCTTTGTGTTCTCAATGCTCAAGGGCTTCTTGATTTTAATTCTTGGTACTGCAAGAGCAAGTCATCTAAAGTGTGATTTTTCAAGTGTGTGAATATTACTGGTGCTTTAATCAAAGGCAGTGGAAAATACATGTGTTCAGCGCCTGTCAGAGTTAGGACTTTAAGCTGCCATCTATGTAAACATTTAGCTGAGTAGYTGGGGATTTTCTGTGGCTGCCAGGAAGTCTGATTACTGATTTTCATACTGAGGTGGCCAGCACATATTAGCAATGATCTTAGTGAAGAAAGGCACGGTTATATTTTCACTGTGCATTTAGAGAAAACAGCTACTAAAATAAGGCTCTAAGTCACAACAGATTAAAGCACACATTGCCATGTTTGAGGAAAATTTGGTACCGTTAACTCACTTCCGAGAAAGGTTTTAGCACAGTTGCTCAGCTCTTACCAAGCTCAGATATGTTCCACTTAGATAATTTAGGCTTCCACTGGTGGACCAAAATGTTTCTATTCCACAGCTTCAATGCAGTGTTGCTGMAGAACCGGGCACTCAGTTCTTGCCTCAGCAGTATTTGGCAGAGATTACCTACTGGCAGCCTGGCTGGGAGCAGCTCCSTTGCACAGCCCTTAAAAGGGGAGGAAAATGTGATGTGCTCTGTGCAGGAGTGGTTTGTAGCTGAGGAAGGTTTGAGGACAGCTACCCCGGSTGGGGAAGGCTCCCTTCCCTCCCTGCTCTTCTGGTAGATCTCTGCAAACCAGCTCGTCTGTGCAGGAGCATGCAAGGGTTGCAAGTGCAGAAAAGAAAGAGAGAAAGGTTTTAGCAGCAGACTTTATCCACTTGATTGGCTTTGCTGCCAGCACACAGATGCAGCATTTCATGTAGGATGTGAAAGGGTGGTGCCTCTGCTCACCCTGCACCCTTTATTTCTGTTGTTTTCTTCTCATCCTCTGCATCTGACTCTGTGCTYTAAAGCCCCTAACAGCACCCAGAGTACTGCATTAATGTTTCATATGACAGATCTGTTGACACAGGAGGGACAAATCCCTGGGTTAGGCTTGCACTCCACGATGGCCAAGTGCAGCTTYAGCAGCTTCAGGGAGAATTGAACAGGTCGCTGTGCAACAAACAGCCTTTGCAGTTTCTCAAATTACTGGTCACAGCCACAGGTCTTAGGTGCAAGCCCAAGCAGTGTAAGTAACAGATAAAAACATTCCAGCTATGGCCCCTTTTCCCTCTTACCCACAGGCAAAAAGCAGTGCTACTGGCAATTCATGGGTATGAAAATTAGAAACAAAAATCAGGACACTCAGGCCAGCTTTGACTTGGGTCACTGGGTTCACCTGTCTTTGAGTCTGCCTGCAGAACTGAGGCTCCTTTTGGACCTCAATGGTTACASAATTTAGCCATGCTCAGGGGAATGCATGCTGTTCAAATTTTTTCAATATCTTAAGTCCGAAAACTTTGTCTGGATGCTTTGCAGGGAATCTTTTCATGTACAGACTTGCTTAACTTTTGGCTTCACAATCCAAAAAAGGCACATCAAAGACAAAAGAAATTGTCATTGAACCAGATGTGGTTTTGATTTCACTAATTTAAATTTATTTTATGTTTCCCTGAGGCACTCCTAAAGATATTTCTTAGATGACTTTGAATTGATGCAGTGTGCTGATGTTTCTAGTAGGCAGATATAATTGACAAGTCCTGCAAACCACATGAACTTGATTTATTCAGAAATGGTGAATTTATAAATGGATAGTCAATAGTGATGAAGTGGTGAAGAGATTTTAATTATGAAGTTAATGCACAAACTCCTCGACCACTTTTTGCTGCTTTGCCATAGGATCTATCAGTTGTCCACGTCACTGTGAATAATCTGACTATTTTATATTAGTGCCATATCCCATACTGAAGTTATTAATGTCTTTTTATTTTCATCACAGAACCTAAAGAGGATGAAGCGGAGCTATCTGAYGATGGTAAGAAATGCGTGTTTTAAACGGGACAAATGCAAATCTGTGTTCTTCACTCCYGTTTTCTGGAGGTTTTTGATCATGGTCCTTGATATTTATTTGTAGAGGGGAAAGAAACAGAGGTGGAATATCGGACAGTTACGATCAACACTGAACAGAAGGTGTCWGATGTCTATAACATCGAGGAAAGACTGGGATCGTAAGTACTGGGCTGTGCTTTTGAAGACACACAGTTTTTGAGGCTACCAGTCAGTTATAAAGATCATGTGCATTTATTGTTTGACTGTCTYGCACTTTCAACATTCCAGCTGGGCTCCTTTGTTGTGGTAAAAATAGATTTTAACGTATGTTGGCCTCCACTCCATAAAGATCCTGTGCTCCTATTAGCTGATAATTTTAAATAGGCACTACATGTATTTCTGGCAAGGARAACAGAGCCCACAAATGAACAAAGCTAAAGGATGCATTCGTTTTTCACTGTCCTAAAAGCTATCTGAAAGAAAAGGTTCACATTGTGTACTTGCATTTCCATTATATCCATTAGTGGTAATAAGATTATCCTGCCCACGGGCTGGAATCTCTGTTGACAGCGGCCATAATCCCAARAGCATTAATGCTGTTGCTGAGGGAAGGTCAGTGATTAGCCTGGCTGTGTTTCTCAGGGCCCCAGCTCATGGTGGGTGTGAACTGCAGACCATGATAATCTTTCAACGATTGGTGCTGAAGGCCGGGGGATCCTGTGCTGCTGTTACCAAATCCTGAGAAGTGTAACGTAGAGGTAGAATTGTAAATTACAGCGGTGGGAAGCAATAGTACTGAAACCTTGAGCATTCAGATTCTGATATCACCCAAATCCTGTACCTGAGATGTCCCATCTGCTGCCCCTTCAGGGATTTTGACCTACAGAAAACTCTGTGCAGGAAAACCTGAATTAAAGCCAGGTAGGAGTCCCAGTTTTTGAACCCTCCAATGTCAGACCTAGTTAACTGGAATGGCAGAGTATCTCTAAACRTGGTATTCACTCAAAAGTTCTTKCAGATTGCTCTGCACAAAATCACTATAGAAAAGTGCTTGATATTAAGACACTTTCATTTCAGAATGGAATGGTTGTGCTGGAATATTTAATAAATTGTCACTATTTGGGGTGGCTCATATATTTCAAAAACATTTTATAGAAATAGTTATATATTTTCAGGGGAAAGTTTGGACAAGTCTTCAGGCTTGTTGAAAAGAAGAATGGAAAAGTTTGGGCAGGAAAATTTTTCAAAGCATATTCTGCTAAGGAGAAGGAAAACATAAGGGATGAAATCAGCATCATGAACTGCCTACATCATCCAAAACTTGTCCAATGTGTAGATGCCTTTGAAGAAAAAGCCAACATTGTCATGGTCTTGGAAATGTAAGTATAAAGCAGAGCACACTAACAAAGTTAATAATGTGGAGAATAATCGTGTGTACAAAATAGCAACTTACAGCCATGGGACTGTCAAATGCTCCAGGATTTGCAGGGCCTGGACGGTTTTGCACCTTGCAAGTTTTTTTCAATTATTTATCCAACTTGTTTAAACTGTGAAAGTGAATCTCTGTTAATCTTTTGAGAACCAGTCAAGATGTGCTACAGTTTTTATTGTCTAGTTTGCTTGTTTCTTAAGGTAGGTGTGGTGGGGTTTTGCAGCTTACTCTTATTGCCCACTGAGGAGCGGTGAGGAAAGAGTTAGTTGCATTCTGGACTTTCATTTAGAACCAAAAATGTGTTGAGGGAGAACTTTTTTTTTACTTAAGGCAGTTCTAAACACATGTTGAACAGGCTTCACAATAATGCCCAACATGACCAGTGTTTGCATCATCCTTAATGCACCTGCTTAGTGTGAATCCCATACTTGTGCCAGTACCAGCTGGAAAGAAAATTAAATCCTGATCTGTGCTGATGTTTTTCCAGAAAAGTTACTTTAGTTACACTTCTGCTGCCACATCTACTTCATGTGCTCTCTGATGCAAGGAGAAGCAGTTTTATTGCCGGCTGGAAGATATAAATTGTTTGAGGCAAAAGAGAATATATGTCTATTCTGCTTGCTTGGCACTTGCTTAGATTATGTGCAAACTACTATGGCACTGGCATATTTCAGAGATTGGATTTTACAACCCTGGATCTTATGTGCAGGAAGGTGTTTTTATTTTTAAACTGAGCAGTTGAGCAAACTGATGGGAAGGGAAGGGAACCCTACTTAGCTTGGAACTGAGAGCTGGCATACCTAATGGAAAACAGGAGATGTATAAAGAGTCTGGAATAGCATATGGCTTTACACTCCATTAGTTCCCCCCTGGCAGCAAGGGGGTTTTGCTSTTTAAAAATACAGACAACTGCAATCAAATTTAAAGTAATTTTGTTACCCAGTCTCGCTAGGATGTGGTTTTAGTTTGGATGGCCACCTTTTCTGGTTTTTGATCCCCCAATGCTGGCATTTCCATTGTGTCAAACAGCAGCAGAGCAGTTCTGGGCAGGGAGGTGCTTGTGTGACACCTGTGTCCGGTCACTTGGTGGCCTCTCTGCTTTCAGGTTGCTCAGCTGACACAGTCCCAGCCCAGCAACTGCACCTGTATTGATAAAGTGCCTCCAGGGGATCATTTCTGCTTTGGCCATTAATAGATTTCATTGCATGTCGAAGAAGTTGTGGGAAATACCTTCAGAAGTTCTTAGTATCCAAGCTGTTTACTTTATTTCCATCAGAGCTTAAACACATGGATTTCCAATTAATCAAGCACCTRTTATCAGTCTCCTTTAAATCAGATTTTAGCAGTGGCTGGAATTTAGGAGCTCYCATTTTACTCAAATTGATGAGAAGCACACTTAGATTTTTCTTCCTGATATTTATTCTAAATTGCCCATTTTAATTTTGTTCCCATAGCTTTCCTAGAACCTTTTAGACTTCATACTCTCTGCTTTTAATATTTCTCATTACCCTATTTTATATATTTGGATTTCATATTTAAAATAAAATCAGATTTTTTTATTATTACTTTTAAATCAAACACTGTAATGATGTGCTTTTGCCTGGAAACCTTTCCATCTAACGTTTACTGGAACTCAGGAGCAAGTCTCAGGCATTTCCTTTTCAAATGTAGGAACATATTGGCTCTACMATAATCATCTCGGTGGAAAAAGTAAATCTGAAAAATAGTAGCATGTTGTAAATGTAATTCAGCACTGGGAGTAAGGGCCTCAAAGTTAATGTATTTCAGATAGTCCGTTTATTTTCATGTAGATCAGAAGAARATTATTGTATTACAAATTACAAGTRTTGGAGCAAAATCTCAGCACTAAGCTCCATTCATTTTACGTGATTTAAGCCAGTACAAGTAACTTAGGTTTTCTCTTTTTTTTTTWAAGGTAGATTTTTAAAACTGCAGTTGAGTATTTGCCTGGGCAACTCTAAGGTAGATTGTACTCATTGTTCCTCCTGGACTGAAACCTTGGATATGTATTCTGTGATTCTATAGACACAAATAYTTTCCTATATGACTCGTGTAGAGGAGACTGCAAAGAGGAGAATGCAGAAAGAACAAAGATTTAGATTCTGAACTAGGTGTGACTGTTGGAACAAAGCTGACTTCTCCTCCTGTGTATGTGCAGAGCCTCATCCACACCGGTTTGATTCCACTTCCTAACCTGGCAAAAATTAAACAGGTTTTGGCTCCTGATATAAATGCAATAATATTTATTCTATAAAGGCATTGCAGTTTAATCTACCATTGCTGCCAGAGTGTTGAGAGCTYCCATGCTAAAAACAGCAGGCAGATATATTAACAGTAGTTAATTTACAAAAATATGCTAAAAAGTGGTGCTTGATACAATGGTACAATTCTGAAAGGTTTTCCCTCTAGGGATCTGAAAAGAATGGCACTTTTATAGTACAAATAAATCATCATTATCTCTGTTAAACGGTCAAAAACAACTGATACATTTTAGTATGAGGATGATTATCATTTGGAATTGCAGAGTACTCAATATTGCAGAGTACAGATATAAACATTTTGCCTGCAGATGTTTTCATAAACACCCATACTGGTTGGTGTCTTAACAAACCAGCAACATACTACATGCCCTGAATGTTTATTCAACAGGTCTGGCAATACTGTTGCTTTATGTTACAAATGTGCTCTAATCCMACATAACCTCTCCGTTTGTGAAGCATATGCTTTTTCATATTCATAGGAAACTGCAGTAGCGTTTCTAATTACATATTTTCTGAAATCTTATAGCCAAAGCAGCAAAAGCATGCAGAATTTCAGATGTTTCAATTTCAGTTTGAACTTGAGGGATATAATCATGTATCTGGCAACCTGCAAACATGGCAAGGCTAGTTTTCAGTTGAGTGTTTTCTTTCTGCAACTGAAATGTGCAATTGCATTTGCCAATAAGCATGAACTCTGCAAAATAATAAACCATGTAAAGACCATGTTGTGTTCAATTTTTAAAAGCAAAGCTGCTCTTCACCATTTGCTCCTTTCTTTACGGGTCATTACCCCACAACAAAAGAAAAAAGAATTTCCCATCTTCAGATGCAAGCAGATAAACCAGTTGAGTAATTACTCAGAATTTTTTTAAAAACCGCAGCAACAACAACAACAAMAAAAAGAAAATAAACARGACAAACAGACCAAAACAAAACACAAACAGTAGTCAAAACAAAATTTTTAAAAACCAACAAAAACAACAAGCCACAACTTCAATTATGCTTTATTAAATCTAGGTTAAAAATGTCCCACTTCAGTTGCATGAACAGTTCAATCCAGGTGAGTGCTACCCTGGAAAGATGAATTATTTCACATCTTAAATTAGCATAAAAATGGAATTGACCTACAAGGAGTGTGATGAGTGCTCAGCTAAAAATACCAACACTGAAAGTGTTGTGGATTATATCCTTCTTCTGTCACAGCYAAGGAGGAAATTCCCTCTGAGCTCACTTGGGTCAGTCATTTACCCTCTGAGCTTTGCGTTCCAATTAACCATATCATCGGAATTCTTCCTTCCTCAGCCTGTGTCATTCTCAGTCTCTCTTCTTCCCAAATTTTTGCTCATCTTCTTAAAGTTTTGTCCCCTTTCCCTGAGACCCATTCCATGTATTTTAGTTTTCTTTATTTCTAAATGATGTTACCCACACTTGTGGACTGATGGATGGTAGGAGGGAAGGAAGAAGTGAGAAATGTGTGCTCGGAGTCGGGAGCAGATGTCAGCAGGGKGACAATCACAGAGCACACCTCACTCACTGCCAGCTGCAGGTGACCCAGTCCTAAAGGCAGGATATAAATCCCCACTGCCAGGGATAACAACATCGGTGTTTCACACCTCTCACCTGGGACAGAGATTCAGAATGGAAAACATCCATGGATTTATACCACACAAGAGGGGATTCTTCCCATGTGATCCTTGTGTCTATGGAAAATGCTGTTAAAAAACACAGATTGCATATTGAAGTGCCTAATGCAAGCTTGAACTCTGTGTTGCTGTAAAAAAAAGAAGTTTGATTACTCCCCAATGAATATGTTACAGAAGCCTCTTTTTATTCTGTCTTTCACAGGGTTTCTGGAGGAGAGCTCTTTGAACGAATCATCGATGAAGACTTTGAACTGACAGAGAGAGAGTGCATTAAGTACATGAAGCAGATTTCAGAAGGAGTTCAGTACATTCACAAGCAGGGTATTGTCCACTTGGATYTGAAGCCTGAAAATATCATGTGTGTCAACAAGACTGGTACAAGTATCAAACTCATTGACTTTGGACTTGCAAGAAGATTAGGTAATGAATTCTCTGCCTATTTCAATATCACGGGGGGCAAGGGCAGCACAAATAGTAATTCCTGCTACCTGTTATATTCTTTCATGTATAAAGAGTAAATAGRTATTTTCTATAAATATTTCTGGATTTAGGAAGAAATAGAAATGGGAAAAAAGAAGACATTCAAGAGTGAGAGTAGGGCACCTCATCTTCAAGAGGAGTTTGCAGTGAGGGTACACAATGTACCTGTCTGTTTCTACAGCAGGGTGTCCCTGTAGATAGCWTGTAAAATACACAATAATAGTAATGTTAAAAATATTTACATTTGGTACCATAAAGCATTAACTCTCTAACTAAATATTTCATGGATACTACAAATCCTTGAAACWTCTTTAATAGCAGGAATTAAGGTGATGCTCTTAGAAGCCCTTCAGATAATTACAGTCAATTTACATTTTCCCATTATTTTTATCATTTCTTATCTTAAACAGCAGGATGTTGTCATACATGTTAAACATCAGAGGAAYTCTATAAAGAGCTGTGTAATAGAACTACTTACAAATAATGCAATAGGGGAAATTCCATTTGACAAGCCCTTCCTCTTCCTAAGCTGCTTTTTAGCTGCTTTCTATCATTCATTTTGGTCTAAGCTTGCAACATGCTCTACAACTTGAAAGCCAAAGACCTTCAAAGGTTCTTGTCTTCATATTGTTCCACTCTGTTTTTAGTGTTAAACAATATCAACATCCCACACTGATCTTTTTTAATCTCGTATTTTCACAAAAGAAATAAAAATCATTCCAGGAATAAAAGGAACAAAATAGTTTACGAACCTGTTACACTGGGAGAGGTGAGATTTGTGGCTCTCCTGACAATAATGGATTGGGACAACTTATATGAATTCCTACTCTCTATCTAAAGGGGCCCACAGCTGGATTCTTACTTGCAATCTTTCCTTCATTAAAAAAGTATTAATTTTTTTTTTAATATTAAAAGTAGAACAATTTTTTTAAGAGTAAAGGTGAATTACTATTACCTACTTTTTTATCAGCCTAAATGCTGCTCATCCTACTTCTTTTGACACTTAAGTAACAGACTACTGCATTCTCAAGAATATAATTTTACAAAAACAAACCAGGAATGGTTTGTTGAATGAACGRGGGGTAAAAAGTCTGCTTTGAAGAACTTTAGATGATGATCTGCTCCAAAAGTATATTAAATGAATCTTGCTCAYATGGACACTGTTATCTCAGAGATAAAATGCTTTATTTTATTTATTTTAAAAAGAGATCACTACCATTTCTRTTCCTTCAGCAGTATAGAGCCAGTAATGTTGTGGGAACATGAATTGATTTTGTTCTTGTTCAGGAAACAGAGCTGTTAACTAAGTTGCAGTGCTGATGTTTTTGTGTGAGAAGTGTGTGAAAGACTTGAGCCCATGATGTTCCAGCTGTCAGCCTGAAAACTGTACATTTACTGTTGCACTGAGTGGATTTCATCAACAAGAGATATAATGTAAACACAGAATGCCCTTTTTATAGAAACTTCTTCARCTACCTTTTAAACTTCAGACCACAGTTAAACCCACATTTAGCAAACATCAGAACCTATTTTCAGTAGCCTGTTCCTATCCATTTTTCTGTTCCATTTCCCATTTTTCTGTTCATSTTGTGGCATCACAGTGCATTGCACAGCTGACACCAGCTTGTGAGCTGCTCCATAGGGAGCAAATCTCCAGATAACTTCTCTTGATGTAGAAGGATGAGAGCTGTGGGCACTGATGCTCATTCTGATTTTACAATACTGTACATTCATTTGGGTTAACATGCTGCTAATTCTAACCAGGTTTCACTGTAGGTATTTGCTGTTCATCAGCCTGCCACGATGGATAACTCCACCATGTGTGGCATTTCCTAGGAAAAGGACCTTCCATTCCATGCCCATCAAGCACAAGCACTGTTTTAATTGCAAAGACAATTGTAACATTTCAGCAGAGACAATTTCCAAAAGTAGAAAACAATTTCTGCTCTTTCATTTACTTACGAAAATTACTAAAACCACTTTTCAATAATGCCTGCTTCTTGCCAGTTGTTTTATGTTTATGTTTGCCCTGCACTGAGGGCACGTTCCTCCACGTGTGTTCCTTCAAGCTTTGTGATTTTGAAATTGGCTGTCAAATTCACTTTAGCATTGATAGATGTGGGATTGGAGTCCTCATCCTACAGATCTGACCCTGAGCAGAAACTGCTCAGACAAGAGATTGCTGAAGGGAGCAGTGGCTGATTCTGCTCTTCAGCTTCTGAGATTTAACTTTTTGCAACTYATGCAAACCAGTGCCTCTAAATATTCAGTGTTTTGATCAGTTTTAAAGATATTAGGATCAGTTCCTTCTGCAGTCATCTCCTGCAGCTAATTAGTTCTCTTGCACTGTCAGGAAATACCAAAGCTGCAGTGGGATATTTTCCTGACCTTTTTTGGTGTGCTGAGGAACACATGTAGAAAATGTTTAAGATAAACTTCTTGAGGAGAAATGAGAATGGTTTTTGAGTACTGTAAAGATATTTTTTTTTCAAATCAGTTGATTATACACAGTGTCAGCAACAGTTTCCAGCAAGCTTGTCAGCTTTCTATCTGAACTAAGGGATATCCAAACACAGATCCTACTTGTGTACTAAGCTTGTAAACTRCTGGGTAAAGATTTGACATATTACTGCACAGAAAGGGTCCTACTCTTTTCCTTTCTTTTTTCTATTATACACAGAAAATGCTGTGTCAGTTRTTTCACACTGTATGCTTGCACTCAAATGCCATGTTTTCCAAAAACCTCCCACATTTCTCTGACCTGTGGGCAGCACATTTCATACACCAGCCTTCTGCATACACACTTGCTCATGGTAGTTTACACAGTGCACAGAAAAGCCTCCAAACTTGGATGTGAAAATCTGAGCCTGAGGCTCGGACAATCATGGTGAAGACTTTAGAAAACAGRTTCATTGTGATAAATTTCAGTAATTTGTTGTAAGGACAGTATAGAAAAAATATAAGTGTTCACTTTTAAATGAAGACAAATGGGAAAATGGGATCTTAGGCTTCCTGTCTGCTCTTGSAAAAGTGATCTCTCACTCCTCACTCCCACATTGCCCTTCTTTTAGGCTAAGTCATTTTAGATTGCACATTAGAAAAAGTATTCATACATTTTGCAGTAAGAATACTCTGGTTGTGTGACTGTAGGGATGTTGTGGAATAGCTTTAGACTGTGCTTTCTAAAGGAGAGGCAGAGATCTGGCAGGAGGGTCTTGATGTTGGTGAACTTGCATGGGAGGACCTGGGTCATTTCCTGCAGCTGCTCCCAGGCATTCTTCTCTCTGTTTCTGTCTCTAAAAATGGTACTCAGTGCATGGTGGGAGCAGGGAAAACATTTGAAAATGAGGCTTCTGCAATTAATTTACTGTAACCATACCTGAACAGAGCAAGAAAGGGTTTCACAGTATTTAAAATGGGAAACTATCACAACTGTGAGTGAATTGTTGTGGTTGTGTTCAAAAGTTGCCTCAAACATGCTGCTTAATCATTGGGCGAGTTATTAACCCCATACATGTTTCAGATTTCATTTGGTAAATTGRGATTTGTGCACCTCAAAAGAGCTCAGGTGTTTGATTACATTTCATGAARTGCCTTAAGAGCTTTCAATGGAGCTAAGTTTGGGAGTGGAGTCTGTACTGGGATCAGCATTCAYGTTGCAAAATWTGGTAAATTAGATTTTGCTAAATAMAAATATTCTATTACRGTTCAATGTYGTGGACAGGTTGCTTCTTTTGTAGGCTCCTCAAAACTTTGATTTGCTGTTGTTTGAGGGTTTTTAAAGCTTTTCTCTTGATTGTAGAGCTACAAATCCCTGTACTGGTGGTAACCTTAACAGAAGCAGGACTGGAATGCGTTACATCTGTTTTTCTTCCCATCCATATCTGTTTAGTTTAGATTGTAATCTCCTTGGGAGAGCAGCAGTTCCTCCCTGGGACATTTCTACTGTGCCTAATCTGGCTGCTGCTGTTGCACAAAAGATAAACTTAATGCWATGAATCTCACTTAAGGCATACACTGATTGCTCAGGCACATGTGCAGACTGGACRTGAGTTTCTCAACCTAAATCCAAGYCTGTTTCAAGTCASAAAYAATWTATTTTCTGACATTTTTATATTTTTACAATACAATTCTATTACTGGCATGTGTTTTTTCCGCCTCCAGTCTCTAATCTGTTCCTTAGTTTTCTTCCTTCTGGCCGTGCTTATTCTTTTTCTCTTCCCGTCTGATTTAGAACAAGCACTGATGAAAAGGAGTCCACTGAGATTTACCTAAGAATTTCTAACTTAATGACTTACACTGTGCTTCCCACTGTACCAGAAGGTAGACAGATCACTCACTGGCAGCATAAACTGGCAGTACTTGSTTATGAACAGGTTTTTCTCTTATCTCCATCACTGTATCTTCCAGTAGGACAATACTGGTGGGTCAGCACAGGAAGAATGTCAGGCCAGTTCACCTGTCTCATGACCTCATTCTTTCAGTTCACATTGGTAGCAGTAGCTTCACTGTAAATCATTTTAAAAACATCCACGGTGTCTTTAAGCAGAGCAACTGTGGAATAGCTGTGCTACAGGCCAGATGGATAAAAGTTTGGAGCAGCTGATGACTGACAGGTGATGATTTGTGCCTCCCCTTCACCACAGGTGTGTTTGTGAACAGCCTGGTTTGGAGAGCAGGCCCAGTCCAGTTTTACTGTGAGTGATGATCTGACTGGGGCWCATCATCTGCTTCTTCTCTTGTTTCACTGCTGGCCTGTGCTCTTCACATTTAAGAGACATTCAGCCCACTATTGTTTCTCTTTCCTGTTTACAMCAGAAGAAAATGTGTTGGATTGAACTAAATATTTCTTGTTACTACTGGTTCTTTTTAGCACAACATGACGATCCCCGAGCTTTGATAAATCTTGGATAATTTGTGAAGACTGCAATTTCTTTCTAACAGTGGAGTCCTGCAGTTCTCTTGTGCAACTGCTAAAGGGATGGAGACTCAAACACATTTRTACTTCAGGACAAATCTGAATTAAACACTGGTGGTTCTCCTCTTTCACAGATCTGGTCTTTTGGAAGCTCCTTGCAATAGGAACCTTCTTATGAGCATTATACAGTGCTGTGTGCATGAGGATGCTTAATRAATAACCCTTCATTGCTATACATGTATCAGCAAAGAAAACAGCAGTTCAGGCATTGTTTATTTCTTCTCATAAGAATCTTTTACAGAATCACAAATATGATGACAAAACTGGTTTTCCTGTTGCTGGAGAAAAACTATTTTTTTTTTAAATCTGCATGCAGCAATTAATGGTTTTCTCTTTTCATTCTTCACAGAAAATGCAGGMTCTCTGAAAGTTCTCTTTGGGACACCTGAGTTTGTGGCTCCAGAAGTTATAAACTATGAACCTATTGGATATGAAACAGATATGTGGAGTATAGGAGTGATCTGCTACATTTTGTGAGTACTTTCCTATTCTTAACACAATGCTGACAGTTCYTGAACATATAAAATTTGCATCAATTTCTGAAGTTTTCTGAAGTTTTCAGGCCTTTTGTGTTCTAATTAGCAGCTCTAGCATGTTTAATAAAACATCTCAGTTCTCTGAAGGGTGCAGCTGGTAAACAGCAGAACTGGCATTTCTGGAAATCCTGCTGTTTAGTGTTGTGCATCTTACATCATAAACCAGCAACGCTTCATCTCATTTAAAAAGACAATGTGAATATTTTACTATTTACTTCAAACTATTTTTCYTTTCCACATGTTAAAGAAAAATGTTTGGGCATGCACTAATAACCAATAATTTCCATTCTTTTATTCCAAGAAAGAAAATTTTTGTGAAACTTTGGGGTCTCGTGGGACACACTGAAGTATCCCAGCATTACCATATCTGTTCACAGTGCATTTTAATTTATTACCAAGCACAAGCCACTGGATAAATACATCTTTTAAGCAGCATGGATCAAGCTCATGAGAACATTTTAGAGGATGGTTGGCTGCAGCTCTTTATTCCATATTTCAGCATTAGATTTGTTTTTTATATATCATTTGATAATGTGTGGTTATAAACATCAGCAGGTCTAGAGGAATGTATATGGAAATAGCATCTCCATGCCTAGAACAGCATGTGGTTTTCTTCCACTGTCACTTTTATCATTTGATGCCATATAAACAGGTGAAAAAAGAAGCTTAGTTTGCAGCATGGTTCCTTTTCCCTTGTTCCAGCTTCAGTAGTAAGTCAGCAGCAGATCTGCTTTGCACTGGTTCTTTTAAAAGGCTCCTCTCAATGCCTTCCTTGCTTTATTAGAGTCCCCTCTGCCCTGGCTATCCTGCTCCTTGACATCTGGCAGCGCAGTTTTACTCAGTCCTTCTGTGCTCCTGCTTTTCTCATGAGCCTGCACTTGTTCTTCTGCTCTTCTCCTTTCCAAACTAAGCAACATAATTTCCTTACTTGGCCTATGCAAAAGCCACTAACATCAACTCCCTGTTACTCCCAGCAAAGACTCGGAATATTTCTGTTATCTTCTCCTTCAGATGTGCTCCACTCTTCAAGGTCACTTCGYTCTGCCAGTTTATTTACAGGACCTCTATTTTCCATTCACTTCCAAGCACTKTTCCCGATCTGGAAAGCTGCTTGGKGCCGTTCCGTAGCTCAGGGATGCGGACCACCCAGGAGCGGTGCGCTCCCGCGGCTCCGGGCACCGGCACCGGGCATCCCTCGGTGCTGCAGCGCCGCCTGGGGACCGAGCGGGCCCGCGGCCACACACGCGCCACATTTGGGGGAGTTCCACGKCTTTCGGAGCCACTGGTTGCTATCAGCGCCCGCGGCGAGTTTCCGTGCGCTCCCGGTGCAGGCAGCGAGGCACAGGCGGTGCTGGCACTGAGCGTTCCGGGGAATGCCCTGGGGCTGCCAGGGAACTGCGGCATCGGCTCAAAGCAGAGGGAGCAGGTGGGGAAAAGGTGACATTCCTTGCCAAAGAACAGTCTGCTTATTCCCAGTTTCTCTGTGCCAAGTAGTATTTGGATGCTGTACCATTCAGCTGATGGGGTTGGGGTGGTGTTGCACTCATTCTGCTGATCTCATATACCTTGTGAAATATATTATGAAATTACTTTGTTTGCTAAGGTGTGTTTGAGCTCATTTAAACCGACATGAGGGGAAAACTGCATTAACCAAACACAATGAAAAAAAAATTTGATGGATTGCTATTGCCACAATAACGATAGCAGTGATAATCTGGTTTTGTCTTTCTTGCCATAAGAATAAAGTAATACAAGTTAGGGAAGACCAGTGAGTCATCGCTTGGACTTCTCCTCTCCACCCCAGAGTGACAGGGGTTCCCAATCTGTCTTAACTTTCCTAGAGCCCAGCTATTTTTACAAACTCACAGCTATGAGCCGTTATCCAAAATGAACCATCACATCATCATTACAGAATGCAAATAAAAGTCATTGAGAACTGCATCTCTTTAGCTGCAGCTCTGGTTTCCCACTTTGATTGTAAGTTCAGAATTGCCAAATCTCACACTTGAAGTTCAAGACTCACCAGGTGTTTGTGTCACACCATCGCTGTGCTCCTCCCTGGGCATTTGCACCCCCTCTCCCCTGCCATGGGGCCATGCAGGCAGACAGAGCACTGGACTGACAGGCAGCTCTGCTCGGGCAGCTGATGGCCCAAAGCTGCTGTGTCCATCCTCTGTCCCAAGGGAAACAGCAGGGAACACGTTCCTGCATCACTTGACATAACCCCTGTCTRGAGATGACTGTGTTTCCATGATGTGCTGCACAATGAATACAAACCAGGTTTAGCAGAGAGCTGCTAAAGTGATCTCTGTGAGTGCAGGGTCTTCCCTGCAGAAGAAAAATGGTTGGGATGTAATCTCAGGTAGGAAGCAGGGTGACAGCACTCCTCCAAAATCCTGCAGTAAAACCTCTCCCCAGCCCTCTGCTATGCAGATGTAAGTACAGATATTGCACTCCCTGCTGGGATGCTGCATCTGTCTTCTTTATGGCACGACTCACTTAATTCTATCCTACAGTTCATGGTTCCCTTTCCACGTTTCTAAGATACATATTAAATCCTTTTAATCTTCCTGGATAAGTTATTCAGTCCTGTCTCTTCATCTGTCTTTGTTCTTCCTTAAATTTCCGTTTGTATTCTCCACCTCATGTTTTTTATCTTCCACTTTTATCTTGTTCTCTGTCCTGTTCTGCATCACAGTACTGTTCCACATACTTAAGTTGATCTATTGCCTTTGAAATAGCAGGCCRCAAATATTATAGCTTGTGTATATCATCTCCATTTATGTCTGTTTCAGTGCTTCTTTCTGCATTTACAATAATCTTTATCTAATGAAGGTTAAGCCTCCTGAATTCTTTCCAGCTCTTTCTGTTCCATTTATTCTTCTGGGCATTGCTGAATTTGCAYGTTTTTTTCTATTCCTAGTTATTTTCTGATGATCATTTGGATAGTCATTGCTTTGAATATTTAGTCATGTGAAACAGTTTCTAATTTTTATTTCAAAACAATTTTCAGTCTAAGATTTCAGCACTGCATGGGCATACACTGAATGTAGATTCCCCTTTTCCTTCTGGCATCATAGGATCTGAATAGTTTCAGGGAGGAATTTTCTGTAGCTGATTCAAACCCCTGCTCGCTTTCCAATAGCTCTCCTTGCTTTATCGGTGCCGGGCAGTGTTTGTCTTTTCAGCATTGTTGATCTCTGTCAATTAATATTTTTTAATATACTTTATCTTAGGCTGTGTTTTAATATCACATTTGACCTTGCTGTATAGTCCTTTCCTTGCTAACAGCACACCCTGATTCTTCAAGCATTCCCTTTCCTTTTTATCCATTATGTTGTTCATCACTGTGCTATCCCTCCCTTGCACGGCAGTTTGGGGTGGTTGAAAGATCGCATCGTTCATCCTTTGGGTGTGCTGACTTGGAACTCTGATAAAACCAGACACTGCTGGCTTACACTTGGCTCCATGTCTTATTAAAATTTATATCTCTTTATATTAAACATGTGAGAGCACTCCTTGTTCTTCCCTCAAACCAAGTTAGGAAGTCTTTARTGTCAGGCTGTACTGCTCAAAAGAAAATGTTTTATTTGTTCAGTGGCACTGGCAAAGGGTGGTTCCTCATTAATCCACTGGCATATGAAACAAGGATGAGAACAGCAAYGACGCTCTTGCTTCAGCAACGAGCTGTCTGCTTTTACATGGACTCAGTGATCTGCTTCTTCCAGACAGGACCAGTGTGGGAGTCAGTCAGCCCTCAGCTAAGTGTCCCATGGATGGATGTGTGTTCCTGACAAAGTACCCTGAGACTATTCATTGGCTTTCGTTCACTTGAAAAAGCATTCATTCACTATATGATCTCCAGGGTGCAGGTGTCTTCATTGTGTGCTTATTTGATATGCCCTGCACGAGTTTATCAGGGGCAGTTACCGAGATCTGTTCCACACTGGGGTCTGGTACATTTTTTTTGTGCTGCCAATGCAAGGCACAGCCTGTCAGGAGGAGCTGAGTGCTCCTGGGTGCTGCAAGCGCTGCTTGCAGAGGAAGGTTCAGAGTCTGACTCTTTGAGACAAGCAGCAAAGCCATCTTCCCTGGACTAGTGGTAGTCTTAATGCAAAGATTTCCAGTGGAAATGGCATGGTGTTTGTTACACAGGCAATGAAATTTGCAACCACATTGGACCCTTTTCATGTTAACATTTCTAAGTCTGCACTCAGAGCTTYGTTAGAACAGACCAATAAATGTTAAGGAACTCCTAGAGGATAAAATACATTTCTTCTTTATTTAGAAGTGGAAACTGTGAAAGATTTTCTAAACAAATGGTTCTTAACATGCCAGGAAGATGCCTGGTAAAGTAGCTGGAAAAATGTTTTCAGTAAACAGCCTGCTGCTTGTCTGAGAGTAACTTCGCAGTGTAAGCTCACTGTTAATTTTCTGGAGCAGTAGCTCATCTTTATCACTCCAGCATTCCAARAGGAAATTGTTTCCATTAACTGTCAAAAGAGTTGCTGGACCTTATTACTTTAAATGGCTATTAAGAAATGAACAACTGAGACTTTGATCAGTGAAATCTGTAYTAGAGATAAAAATTTCTGGWTATAATCCACACTAGTTGCTGGATTTTGTTTTCTGGCTATAGACAAGGATCTAGTTCTCCTTAGAACTATTTCCACAACAAGGCAACAGATTCAGAGTGTAAAATTGTAGTACACRGAGGAAATTATTTTAGCTTTATAAATTTGCAACAGCGCATTCAGAAATACGAAAACAGGTTCATTGAAACGTTTGAATGAGAACTGTTACACTGCTATTTGTAAATGACAAAGTGAGTGGAGAATTAACTGAGACCCRTCTGGTAATTTACCAAATGCATGGGA
>NW_026623326.1:1442201-1480616 GCF_030028575.1 Malurus melanocephalus | reverse complement strand
AAAAAAAAAAAAGCCAAAGAATTTATTTCCTTCTCTAATCTCCTCACCCTTTCAAAAAGCTGTGTGGGACGTGCAGTGTAAGCGCTGTCTCTTACGGCACAGCAGAGCAGTGGTGTTTCCACCTGAAGCAATGTATCTGTACCTATAGCAGTTTTATTACTATGCACATGATCTCTCAATACTGCAGCTTTTATCTCTGGAAACAGGCCAAAATCTTGTCTAACATAGTGCAAGAGCTGCACAACACTATTTGTGGTAATACTGKGCAGAGGTCACCTCTGACATACTTGGATCAAGTATTGAAAGGAAATGGGATCATTGTTGCTCCAGCTGCCCAAGTGAGCCCCCTGGAAGCTTAACTGGATGAGGAGAAAATGTGCATCTCTTCTTTTGACAATGAGCTAAAGGAATCCTTCACTGTCACYGCAAGACCTGTCACTGCAAGGGCTGCTGGCTTGGCTGAGACTATTGTTCTTACTACAAGGTTAAAAAGAGATAATCCAGCAGTCAGGATGTGGAACCCAAAATCAGAACTGCGGTCTGCATGAGATGTTTTCACTTTCTCAAACACTCAGGAGAACGCTGACATTGTCATAACTAAGAAAATGCTCAGATTTGAGAGAGGAGATGGGTTTAAGGCCCTGCAGGAATGCTTTGTGGGTTCCAGGACAGAGATTTCGGTGGATGTACCTGGCTGTGAGGGCTGCAGGGTGTGCAGGCAGAGCTGAGCCTCGTCCTGYGCCGCAGCAGTGCCAGCTCTGCAGTGCTGTCAGCACAAACCTCTCCTCCAGTAAAGCAAGTGGCAAACACAGGGAACAGTCGTGGTGCAGTTGCTTTATGGGGGCTTTTTTTGGTGCATTTGTGTTTCAGCTTTTGGTAACTTTTGGTAACTTTGGTGCCTGCTTTATCCTTATAAATGGGTTTATCCCACATTTACAAAGTCAGGCTTCACTGTTGCGTTTGAGTGCGCCACATATAATGGACGGGAACACAGCAAATACATTCTATTCTGATTTACCTTGCTCTGCCTGAGAATAAACAAACCTTTTATCTTCAGCTCATGTATTATTACTAAGAAGTTTCTGAAGTGTGCACGTAGGATTCTAGACTCTGCTGTACTGCACACAACTTCCAGAAATGGTAAAAGATTTAGTAACTGCTCTGTGTGAGACTTCAAAGAGTGTGTTTTCTGCCTTGCTTGTAAAAGAAAATCCTTAGGAACAAATTCCAAATCAGATTCTKAATGTAATTAAAAACAAAAAAGAAGCAAAATAACTTTGAAAGAGGAAATCATTCTAATATTATTAATCTAATAGCTCACTTTATTTGACCCCAATCTATTTTTTAACCACTGTGATATTCAGTGGCATCATGGTCTTCATACAGTATTATATCCATATAGTGTTTTCAGAACCCTAACAAGTTACACTTATTTTTCCATTTTTAAAAGAAAAGAGTAGTACTGTTGAATTGTAACTGGTTAATGCAATTGTGCAGAGAAATCAAGTCAATAAAATAATCGTGGAGAATTTATTTTGTAAATTGCATGCAGGGAGAATCTAGAAAAGTGAGTAACTTGTCGTTCTAAGGAATAAGCAACTGTTCACAAAAGTTTTTGCTGAAAGGGTGATATGTGCAGGCATCAAAAGTATCCTGATGCACAAAGGCACAGTGTAATAAAGGATAATGCTCAACTGGAGAAAGAGACTGCAAAAATGACACCACGATGTTCTGTAATTGCCTTGCACTGGCAATTTATCAGTTACATTGTATAAAAAGACTTGGAAGCTCAACTTTGGTTATAGGAGAGTGTTATTTCCATTTCATGCATCATCGTGACTGATGGAGACTGTAAAGGCCAAATTACTTCTGGATGCATCTGCATAACTCCACAGCCTGCAGTGATGCAGCACTGTTYTATCATCTGTATAACTCAGGGTGGGTTTGCTTACAAAATAGCCCTGTGGATTTATTTCAWTACACATTTTTCTTCTTGGGCTTTCTCTGCAGGAGTAAATGACATAAAATGTACAGACCCCCCTTGGTTTGACATAAAGGCAGCAAAATCACCCTGAAACTAGATGATCTCCAGAGATCCCTTCCAACCCTAACAATTCTGTGATTCTGTGGAAGTGCCAGGAAAGAAACCAAGAYATTCCACYGAATTYGGTGTGAAAAGTCCAGTATGAGTTGTGCAKAACTAGACAAGTCATTTAAAAAACTACTTGGCACCAATTTCACCTAATTCTCCTCAAAAATGTCTTGGGAAAAGAGACAGAAACTATAAAAATGTGCCTTTCTGTCTTGCTSACAAATTTTGCTAGGCAAAATTCTACTTTCCTTCCCATAAGGCTATCTGTAGTTTTGAGTCCTTTTTTGTTACATTTAGTTTTTAAGGCAAGCTGTTTTTTGTTGAAGAACTGCAGAGCGTGGGAGATGTCACACTCAATTTGAACTTGCTCCTCYGATAATTTGCAAACTGAAGTGGTTTGTTCTGTGTCTGTGTGTCTGTTCCACGCCCAGGGTCAGCGGACTTTCTCCTTTCATGGGAGACAACGACAACGAAACCCTTGCCAATGTCACCTCAGCAACGTGGGACTTCGATGATGAGGCTTTCGATGAAATCTCTGACGATGCCAAGGACTTTATCAGCAATCTACTAAAGAAAGACATGAAGTAAAGCTGCTGGACTTGCTGCACTGTCTGTGTTTGCATTTAGCTGAAGTTGCCATTCGTGTTTCCCCCTGTGAATCTCCGCAGCACCTCTGGCCATACTTTATAAGGAGCTGTGCGCGCCCAGCTCCGTGTGCTCAGCGCAGGCTGCAGGGGCTCAATGGAGCCTTTGCTTCCATCACCGCTCTTTGTGTGCTTCCCCCACCTCGGGCCAGGGGCACCCGGGGTTTGCTGTGGCCATTCTTATCCCCACTGTTGCGTGACACAGATTCCTGCATGACATGCTCTGTCTTCCTCTAATTGGCTTG
Source organism: Malurus melanocephalus (assembly GCF_030028575.1). NCBI lineage: Eukaryota > Metazoa > Chordata > Aves > Passeriformes > Maluridae > Malurus > Malurus melanocephalus. The sequence continues at coordinate 1,477,635 of NW_026623326.1, read as the reverse complement.
CAGTTTTGCCGGGTGTTGCTTTTAAGTGTGGTACCTCTGAGTAGGCAGCTTCCCTATAAACGTAGTAATTGGGCAAGAAAAAAAAATAAATCAGAGTTGGAAGCCCTGTTTGCAGGCGTGTRTGAACAAACCAAGCAAAGAAAATATGCTTCTTCCAATGGGTTTGCAATTGGATGGATGGAGAACAGTTATTTATCTGTGCATCCTRAGCAAAGTGAAGAACAGGTGTGGCAAGAGATTTGGACACTTCTGTTTTGTTACATGTTCAGGAGGGTATTAAGTGGTGGATGGGGAAATCTCTGTAAGTGAAGGAAAGGAGATCTGGGACAGGGTTCTGCCAGCATGACGCAGCTGAATCATTGCCATTGTGRCTCTGCTGTGTCTGTTCCATGCCTAAAACATATGGCATCTCCTGCTTTGTTTTATAATGTTTTATTAATGCTTAAAAATGCACCATTTTCTCTCAAAAAGATCTACAGAAATTGTGAAAGTGAGTTAAAGAAGTTAGAGTGGCTGGGAAAGCAGAGCCATGTGATCTTTGTTGCTAAATTTAGGAAACAGAAAAATCAGCTCCCAGCAAAGRGAGCACAAAATAATGTTACAGCAGGTAGGTTCCTCTCTAGTTATTGGCAACACTGACTGGTTTTTTTATATAAAAACAGGAGTCGCTTAAATTGTACTCAATGTCTTCAGCAYCCCTGGCTGCAAAAAGACACCAAAACCATGGAAGCCAAAAAGCTTTCCAAAGATAGGATGAAGAAATATATGGCCAGAAGAAAATGGCAGGTAATGAAGAAGACATGGAATAGGGCTGGATATCCTAATAAGTTTCTTTATTTTTAATGTTTATGGTTCTGGGGAATCACATCACACCAGGGGGTTTCTGCTGCTGGGGGAAGCTCCAGCATGGCCAGGGTGGGAATGTAGGACAGTAGGTCTGGGTCCTGCAGCTGGGCAGTGGGAGGGWGCACAGCTGCACATGGAGACACAGGATGATCCCATTTCAGGCTACTAAAAGCCATATGAGCTCAAGTACAGTTTTTCCTACTCTTCTGGGGCTATGCATCTCTCTCTTCCCTGCCCTTTTCATGCCCCTGAGGACTAGGGGATTTGTAATTCCTAACAAACCTGAAGAGTTTAGGTAAAACTTATCTGCCTGGCCTTCCTAAAGGTGCCTTATTTTGTGGCAGTTTCATTCTACTAAGCCAGGAGCTCTGTCCTGTTGGAAACCCAAGCTTCYCATGGATTCAGTCAGATTGGTTTAATAATTTTCTTTAATATATTCATACTCCATATCTTCTTTTTTCTTAATGCTGGAACTGTAGTAGCAGGTCCATCTGTGCCACACTGATAGCTACAGGAGCTGCTGTGTGAAATCCTGGATCCTTTTGAATAGCCTACAAAATATTAATTTATGTAAATCTACCTTATATTTCCTCTGATGTTCTACTGTATGTATTTGTTGAAGCTCACACAATATAAGTGTCTGTAGTACAGCCCTGACAGTTTAAGCATATTTTAGTAGCCTGGTGGTTGATCCTTGATCCTGTCAGAGGTCTGCTTCCATCRTGCAGATGGTGCTTTCTCATTCATTTCATATCAGCTCGTTATTCACGTTGGATAAGCTCAGCCCAGCCCATMAGGCTGCAGAGAGAGCCGTCCCCCACCAGAGCTCAGTCCCAGTTCCACAGGACAGGGCTTTTCTGCTGGCCCTCCTCTCGCACAGTGCTTTTTATCCGCAGCTAACAGAGACATTCATTTAGGTATGAGTTCATCAGGGGAAGTTTATATCTGCAACTAAATTTGGTAATTCAGTCCAGCCTGCTCTGTCTCTCCCAGAACAACAGAGCTATATATAAGCAGTTTGTCCACCAATTCCAGTGAGGTTTGCAGAGTTCCCAGATAATTTGTCCGAAGCACGATAGTTGCAGAAAATCACATGCCTGTTGGATTGGATTGATCAGAAGCCTTTTATGTTATGTCTTAGAAAACAGGCCATGCTGTCCGAGCAATAGGAAGACTCTCATCCATGGCAATGATTTCTGGTATGAGTGGGAGGAAGGCCTCTGGGAGCTCGCCTACCAGCCCTATAAATGCAGACAAAGCAGAGAATGAAGGTAAGGAATTTTTCTGCCCCATATTTTTACCTGTCTMTGAATCAATCTTACTAAAACTTGTAGCAAATTGCTAGAGACCAATCATTGAGTTGGATATTTGTGCTCTCTCTCTCTCTTTCTCTCTCTCTGAATTGATCTTCCTATTTTTTAAACAAATCTGTCAAAAATTCACTGTTCTCAYATTGTTCTGCTACTCAAAATGCCACCGTGTAAGTACAGGCAGTAAACTCTTTTCTTTTTAAAGCCAAAGAATTAAGGCAGATTTGTCAGCTGCACTTTCTCTGAGTTTGGGAATGCATGTTTATACAAAGATGACAGTGATGTATTGCCTTCTCATGCAAGCAGGCAAGCAATAAAGTATTAACACTTGCTGTAACCATGGCACACACCCTGCAGTAACCATGCTCCTCAGACAGGGCATTTAAGGAAATGTCTGCGTTATTCCCCTGCGTCCCCAGATGAAATGTGGATTTGTGGTGTGTAACAGTCAAAGGTGCACATGTTTGACACTGCTGAAAATCAAGCAAGTAATTTTGACAAATCCACATAAAGTGTGGGCCTGATACAAGTGGAGCTGGTTTACTCCTCTGACTAGCAAAAATTCAGGTTCAGTCAGAAACAAATTCAAGAGAAAAGTACTGAGGATCCGTAGCGTGGTGGCCCTGCACGTCCATTTCTTTCTATTTATGGCCTGAATCCTTGTCCAGCTGCAAAAGATTGGCACAAAGCTAAGCAGCCAACATCCTCACTGTCTCATTAGTCTGACAGAATTAAGTGAAATAAAGGATGCTTTCATTACCATCTGGTAATTAAAACTAAAATATATCTTATGAGAACATGCCCTGTAAATTTGTTCACTATTTCTTTGCCCTCCTCTAGATGCTTTCCTCGAAGAAGTGGCTGAAGAAAAGCCCCACGTAAAGCCATATTTYACTAAAAAAATCCTTGACTTGGAAGTTGTGGAAGGAAGTGCTGCTAGATTTGACTGCAAAATTGAAGGTACTTTGAATAAGAATGTCTMTTTCTTTCTTTCCGTCCTTGTCAGCTTTCTGCACTGGGCAGTTGTTTCACTTTTTCAATTTTTTTTTTTCTATTATTGAGTTGGTGTCATTTTGCTTTACCTGTATCTGCATGTCACAGCATGAATATGTTGCAATAACAGAAATTATTTGGAGCCTGTTCTGTGCTTGCCATAGAACAGAAGTCTCCAAGAGTCCACGTGTGAGTCACTAATTCAGAATAGCAAGTGGGAACTGTCATATGATTTTTGAGGGCAGAAACAGTAAAAGCAAGATGCAAAGTAGAACCATAAATTGCAGGAGTATACTTTTAGAGAGTGCTAGCTAGAGACCAAKAATTAGTAGGAAGTCAATTGTCTGAAAGGACAGACCAGTTTCAGTGACCTCAAGATAATTTTAAGACATATATACAATTTATTAAGGGCAAACAAGTCCCTTACTGTATGAGCATGGGAAGTAAGAATACTATTCTTATGCTGGTCACATAAATCACATCTCGAAAATACTGTTCTCGACAATACTGAAAGTACTGTTGTTTGGGGTTTTGTAACTTGCGAGTTGAAGAAAGAAAACACAGACTGAAATATGCAAAGTGTAATTTTATGAGAAGACACTTAATGAGCATGGGCTTGGTCAGCTCAAAAAGTCTAAAGGCCAAGACCACTGGCTCTTCTACTGCAATAAGATTGAACCTTATGTGTCTCAACTGTGAATGAAAACTAGCAATTCAGAGAAGAGCTGTGAAAACAAAATGGRCAGAGCCAGTACCATCCTGCATGTGTACAAGTTAATTTATAATCTTAAAATYGAGTTCAGAAACTGCCTCAGGGATCTTSYRCTTGTTTGTTTCTGCGCTCCCCATCTTTCCCTGTATGTGTTTCCTACCTCACAGTGGAAATGTGAGGATGGATTATTACTGCTGATGGCTCTCAGTATGAGGGGTATGTGCACAAGCACTGCATGGAATAAAACCGATGTACTACAGCTGATGTTCCAAACTTTGCAGGGTGTTGTTGTAATGTTCGCTGTGTGTTAGGGATTCATGCAATTTATTTCTGCTCAGTGGGAATTTWTCCTCCTGCCACAGTCCAGAACTTGGCTGAGAGCACAAACCTTCAGTTTRTTACAGCGGCCAAGAGTACTGTATAAGGGATTGTTCTGCACAGGCATTGTACAGCGCTGCTCTGGAGGCTTTGCAGAGCCGTTTGCTTCACAAAAGGCTCCTAAACTCCTGTGGAGATGCACAATCAAAATGCTTTTCTCAGACTTCCTCACTTAACCTAAYACAGAAAATGGGAGTGCAATGTACAGAACAGTCTGGCTTGTAAGGAACAGATTAGAAGGAGGAAGGTTCAGAATAACCACAGCAAAGCAAYCTGAGAAAGATACTAAATTGCAGTTAGTAATTCCTTGAAATTCCAAATCTCGGTGTGGGAACTGTTGTTTCCAGAGAAGCTGCAGTGTAACGTGAGCCTCAAATGCACTGTCAGGAGTCTCGCACTGGCTGATGGCTACAGGACACAAAAGCTGCAGGCACTGCAAAAGGAGTGGAAGGAGGAATCCAGAGAGTACTGCAGTGCTCACTTGCAGTTTTTGCTATTCATAGCAAATTGTTTCAGGTAAACGYGAAGGAAAAAAGCCTCACATTATCTACGTTTATTTTACATAAAATTCAATTAAATATTTGTTTATCAACACATTGGCAATCCAAACACAAGGAATTAGAGCATAAGGTAATTAGCTCTGAGTTAATGCTCGTTTATTGCAGTCRCTGTTCTCTCTCCGCTCTTCCAGGCTATCCCGACCCTGAGGTGATGTGGTTCAAGGATGATCAGCCTGTCAAGGAGTCCCGTCACTTCCAGATAGATTATGATGAGGAAGGGAACTGTTCTTTGACTATTTCTGAAGTATGTGGGGACGATGATGCCAAATACACCTGCAGAGCTGTTAACAGCCTTGGGGAAGCCACGTGCACCGCAGAGCTCCTTGTGGAAACAATGGCAGAAGGAGAGGGAGAAGGAGAAGACGAAGGCGAGGAGGAGGAAGAATGAAACAAGGCTTAAAAAAAAAAAAAAAGAAAAAATATATTTAAAGACTCTCCTTATAAGGCTCAGAAAACCAAGTTATCAAAAGCACCTTGTGTGACACGTAGGTCTTTGGGGGGTTGCTATTTCAGCATGATCAGTTGATACCTGTTAGCTTTATAATGGGCATTACTTCAAACCAGCAGGCACTTCTGAGTTGCTAGCATGATTGAATTGACTTTAAGCAAGCCATCAACTAAGTTGCCCAGACTACTTTTAAAATCAAATATATGGAAAACAAGTTATATTCTGAATATCTTAAAGAAAAATAGTCTATTCACTGAGCTCATTGCTCCTTAGCATCACTTTTCTCAGCCAAAAGTGCAGCTAAGTTGGCTCCCCGAGATCTACTTTAAAGGAATCATTGGCCAGACATGCAGTGAATCTCTCCAGTCCTAAAGAATAGGCTGCTCCCTGAGCTGTATCTSCTGTAAGGGAAGGTTTGACACAGCCAGCATTGCAATTTGTAGGTTGACATGGTTCATTTTTCATTTGCTTCAAGCAGACTCTCACAGCCCAAACTTCAGACACGTTTACCGCCTGTCAGTGAGCTGTTAGTGCCCTTGTATTACTGGCTAACATTAAATATCCAGGTGCTTTCCTGAGATACTCCTGATCTTGCTTTTAGCCAGCTGATCCCTTTGTCAGGGATGAACTTTGTCATCTTTCCCTTATGGAGCCTGTCACTCCAGCGCAGTTACAGCTGCCTACTTAAGAAACAGAAAGAAAACACAAAGACTGAGAATATTTTCTGTGTTTCTGGTCAGTCTAATAATGATGTCTGATTCATATATATGCTGCTGTGAAAAACAGGTTATTGCACAATCWATGATTTCTCTGTGCATCTGTGTGAATGGAATCCCAGGTTAGTTAAAGTTTTACTTGCATTTATTTGGCAATTGCAAAACAGATTTCAACTGATGATAAGCTGGAAACTCCCACAGATTTTTCGAGTAGGYAAAAAAGATAGTAGCCTGGATTACAAACTCCTCTATTCTTAGCGATTTCCAAAGAATCTTAACCTATATAGRACTTATTTCTACTTTATGAGCTTGACTGTCTTGTTTTTGTCTTGAACCTGCACCAGTAAGGCTGTTGCGTTTTTTAAAAACGCAGAAAAACAAAACAACAAAAAAAATCCAAACCCCCTTTTTTTCTCAGAAATGGTTAATGCACTCAGACTTAGTATCTTTGCTTTCCTTTCACAGTATTGGCACTTTTTAATTTTTTTGTTGTTGTTCAGAGGTAATATCAGAGGCTGCAAGGTGATATGCATAATCCAAAACCAGTGTGTCTTATATCTATGTATCATTCCGAAASTGATTCTTTTTCTTTTCCACTTTTTGTGTGTAAAGTGCAACCATTTGCATTTCAAAGGTTACCTCTTTTAAAAAAAGACATTACCTTAAATCCTCACCATTAAGTAGTCAGTGTACTTTAATACAGGTGTGTACATTATCAACCTTAGGTTGTTTGATATTACCTAGTTGCATATGTGTTTCATATGATTTGCTCTTCTGCATTCAAAGCTCAACTAATGTGGGTGACACGATGGTTTTTAACTGCTTTACTCTTTGTTGTTAAGTTCAGATTGCCAGCATGTCTTTTCGATTGATAAAAACCTCTTGTTATACTAAACACAGTATTGCCACAATTCCTTATACAGAAAGGTTTTGAATCTGATTTAGAGCATACAGAGCTTTCCTCACTTTTTTTTTTTTTTTATGTTTTAGGCAACAACGGGGTGTATTTTGTACCTTAATAAAAATATGCTAATGTTCTCCCTGTTTGTTAAACCATCAGAATTGCAAAGATGAGACTGCTACGGCTGTAGTTACTCACGGTTCCTAAATAAATACTACCACAAAGCACACTCCTCGTATGCTCTATTGCAGCGTCACCGTGGTCACCCTGGTCAAGCCTCTCCTCCTGCCCCTGAGAGCTGCTGGGCACACAAACCCATGAGGTGGCAAGTGCCACCCTGATGTGATTCCGTGGTGCTGCTCTCTCCTCCTGCCCCGCAGCACAGGCTGGTGCTCTGCAGAGGCTGCTGTGCTCCAGTGCTGCCAGCCACAGCCAGGGACTGGCACCACTGGCCTTGTGCTCTGCCACATCCCCAACTCACAGGGAATGTGGATGGGGCACCAGGGCAGCTGTGRGTTTGTTTCACCATTGGGAATTCCCTTATGGTTGGGAAACATAGTGTTCTGACAGACCGTAGGAGGAAGAGAGAAAAAAAATCATAGAAGTCTCAGTGTACACAGGGACTTACACCCATATTTCTAAAAACTGGAAAGACAGAGATAACAACAAATCTTCTTGTGCTGCCCTTAKGCAAACTTCTCCTAATATGCCCAAGACACCACAGACCATGCAGGACCACACAGAAACTCCTTGAAGCAAAGATTGTGCAAACACCCTGCTTGTCACAACATGTTTCTTGAGCAAGTCTTCAGCACTTCAAACAGCCATCCTTGCGAAGTGTGTCCCGCTGAGGTGTGAATGTACCTGGCTTTGTTCAGTGACTGCTGCTTTCCACCCAGGCGGGCACATGCAGGAAAAGGTCTGTCTCTGATGGGCTGCTCTGGGCACAGCAGTGTCTGTGGATACACGGACTGGCTATCAAAACCCACAGACTTGGTGTTCCTGCACGGATTTTCCCTTCCCTTCCCTTCCCTTCCCTTCCCTTCCCTTCCCTTCCCTTCCCTTCCCTTCCCTTCCCTTCCCTTCCCTTCTTTGCTAGTCCTTTTGTACTCCACAATAGGCTATACTCTGCCTGTTTTTCTTTTGCCCCAAGGATATTCCAAGGAGTTTATCATCTCCCTCTAACTTCCTATTAACATCCATTCTAGTCTGCAGCAAACAATGACCTCTATTTCCAAAATTATGTGACAYGCATCTAATTCAGCTCTGTGCAATTGACTCCAAGTTGTATTTGACCTTGAGTGTTTTGTTTTGTTTGAAGAACAGAATTCTGTTTCCACTGAAGAAGCATATTTTATGTGCTTGAAACCCTGTCTCATTTTGCCAGCCATGGTCAAATAAAAGGCATTATCTCTTTCTACAAACCTCGTCTTGCTTGTATAATGTTTGCAGGAAGCCATTATTGGGGTGTCACAGGGCTGAAACCCCACTAGCAGAGATTATGCAAGACACTGGTACTGCCCAAGGTGAAACCACTTGATTATCCTTGTATTTTTTTTTTTACATGACATTCATTCTTCTCAAGAGACATAGAAAATTTTGGACTGGCTGCCGTTTTTCACTGCTCTTGTTTCTGGATTTGCAGAAACTTAATTTACCTAATGACTGTCCTATCCGACGTCCCAAGCATCCTGTGCACATTTCTGGTTGATCAGGAGACCTTTGCTAATTGCATGCGTGACATGCAATGGCTGGGTCACTTCTTCCCTTTGCTGACAATGAGGACAGCACTGGACTCCACAGCCCTCTCCTCTGCAGTGATTGTCAGGCTTTGAAAACAGACATTTTTTTTAGTTGCATACATGAATAATGAATGATTTGTTTCTCTAAAATTTCTTGGTATATTTATTGAAACATTGCACTAAAGCATAGCTGTTTGAAAATGGAATTCTCATAAATCATCTTTGCATTTTGAGCCCTGTTTCTGCAAGAGATGTATACGTGAATTTAAAAGACCACAAAGATGCTCATGTGGAAGCAGAATTTTCTGGGATGGAGAGCGAGGCTTATGCTGTTATTYCGCACTGCTCATAAAGGGACTACACCATGACATGCATGGGAAATAAACCGAGAGATGTTTATGGGAGTGGAGAACTAACTCCACGACGTGTTTACAATATCTGCAGGGGAGAAAAAAAAAAAAAATCCTTCGTTGTAGCTGTTCAGAAAGGCAGTTCTGTCTGCCCTGACGAGGATGCTTGAATGTTTGTTGCTGCGAAGGGAATGCGTTCCAGGCTTTTGCTCTTGTAGGGAGCTTCAGCAGGAAATGGGTTACAACTTCTATTCACATAAGATCATGGAATCGTTATGGTGGGAAGGGACCTCTGGAGATCATCCAGTYCAACCCCCACTGASCAGGRGACACAGGAACGGGTCCAGGAGGGTTTGGGATGTCTCCAGAGAGGGAAACTCCACGAYCCCCCTGGGTGGTCTGTCCAGTGCTYTCCACGCTCAGCGTAAAGAAGTTCTCCSTCATGTTGAGGTRAAACTTCTYGTGTTTTAGTCTATGGCCRTTGCTCCTTGTCCTGTCSCTGGACACCACCGAAAACTSTGGCACATCCTCTTGACACCCGCCTTTGAGWTAATTATGTGCATTAATGGGAGATCGCCTCTCATCTTTTCTCCTCTGAACTATATTACAAAAGTGTAAAAAACCTAGTACATACTCCAAAAATAACCTTACCAGCTAACTCTATGAATGTCTCTAAGGACACGGCAGCTCTATTTCTCCCTGCAGAGTGGCGCTTTGAAGCTGCCCTAAAAAGCGAACGAATGCCTCGCTGATCGCCAGCCGGRCATCCCTCCCTGATTCCCGGGAACRCCGCCTCCCCCGGGTGGAGCCCCGGGAGCCSCGCCGTGCCCGGTGCGAGGAGCCCATGGGGTCCCCGCGGCTGCGCGGAGCTGTCCCCGCCCGGCCCCGCTCCCGGGAAGTCCCGCCCCGTGCCCGCCGAGCGCCGGCAGCGGGCGGGGCGCGGGAGCCGCGAGATGGCGGCGGCCGGGAGCGGCGGGAGCCGGGCGGACAACGGCTACGGCGGGCAGCAGGCGCGGCGCAGGAAGGGCCCGGGCGCGCTGGCCACGGGCTACCTCGTTATCTACAACGTGGTGATGACGGCGGGGTAAGGGCCGGGCGGGGGCGGCAGCGGGGGCTCTCGGGCCGGGGCCGCCGGCGGGGCGTGGGGCTGCGCTCGGCCGGGCTGCGGCCGCGGGTGGGTCCGGCGGGGCAGGGCAGGGCAGGGCAGGGCGGCTCCCCCGCGCCGCTGGGAGCGGGTCCGGGCGCAGAGCAGCGGCCTCTCCATCGCCGTGCCCGCGCTCCCGTCCGGCCGAGCCCCTGCGGCTGCAGCGCCCGGGTGCCGGGTCCGCAGGCGTGGCTGTGCCCCCCGTGCCCCCCGTGCTGTGGGCGCTGCTGCCTCGCTCTTTGGATAACGCTGAAAAGCACAGCCGGCCCCTCGCTCGCTGCTCCTCGTGCTGCAGAGGCGCTCCTGCGCGTACATTCGCAGCTGCCTTCCCGCTGCCCCGTGTCTCCACCGTGCCCTGTGACCGAAAGCCAGGCTGGGTACCCGGGGGTGCCCCCAGCCGGTCCCTCCTGCGGTCCCCCCGGCCTGGGCCGGGTGTGACCCTCAGCGCTGCCCGAGCCCTCCGCAGCTTGTCCTCCCTCACACGCCCCTTCCACAASGAGTTCTGCACGGCAGCACAAGTGCGTGTGCCCTGGGAGCTGCCGTGTTTTGTAATTGACACCTTAATTTGCTCTGCAGCAATTTTCACATTCAGGTGAATGTAGTTTCCTTGGATCACCGTGTCTGTGGTGTGGATTCCGGCAGTTTTCAGTGGAGAGGTGACCCTAAGTACAGAGAATTTATCCACAGCAGTGGTTAAAGGCAAAGCTCTTGAGTCTTTCAAGCCCATGAACTCTTGAGCTACTCTGTAATTTGAGGTTGAAAGCTGCTGTTGGGACATGTGAGCTCCTGGACCAGCTTGGTGCTCTGCATTCTGCTGGGCAGAATGCAGACTGGGACCAATGGGTGCTTGCTCAGGTGTGTTCTTACGCACAAAAATCAGCGACAACTGGGAACTCTCAGGAGAGATACTTTTTTGTTTTGTTTTTTTAAATGTGATGGTGGCATCTCACTGGAATCCAGATAAAAATAAAACCATCTTAAGAAAGATTGAGGATATTTGGGTGGGAGGAGAAAAGAGCCTTTCAAATGGATCCCAAATGAATCCCAAATCCCAGTGTTTTCTGCCAGATGAACCCTGGCAGGTGAGGAGGTAAGCACACACAGCCGTGTCATGTTTGGAGGGAAAGTTAGGGTAGAATTAATATAGAGACAATTTACTTCAGTAAGRCAGTTGGACATGAAGGTTCTTGTCTTTGCTGGGGACGGCTGGTGTTGTGTCAGCACCACACTCATGTGGAGCAAAGGGGAGTGGGGAGAGCTCAGTTCTTGTGAGGTGCTTGGTACACCCGTTACCCAATAGCTGGGCTACTGTGAAATGTTACTAAGCAGGTTTGTGACCCCATATGATATTTGCAGGGTATTTCACTCAGAGGGCAATGATGATTACCCACCACTTTGATTTCAGTAATCTGTTGTTTCAGAAATAATTAMATGAGTAATACAATACATTGCAGTCAGTCAGGAGGGCCTTTCAATTCTGTTGTGGTGTCCCTGCATAAAATGTTAACAAGTTCACTTGTCTGAGCTGTTCTAAGAAAGAAATAAAAGCATTTCCCTGCTTATTTTGCTGCTCATATGCAATTTAGTTGTGTTTATAAAAGATAACAAAAATCTAAGAGAGAAGATGTGGTATAAATGGAGTTTTTTTMATGATTATGAGCTTTATGTCATGGCAAGCAAGCTCCTGGGCATGGGAAATTTCTATTTGTTCAGAAGATGAAATTTTTAAAAATTCGGGTGCTAGAAACCCACTTTTCCTGTTGTCATGTTTCTGATCATCATGTTATCCGTTCTCCTAGTTTACACCAAACTTCCTAGAAAATTCCACTCTTGGGTGGGAGGTGATCTGTGGTGCTTTAACATGAGCTGCTTTTTTTCTGGATGTGTTTTTGATTAGATGATTTCTGCCATTTGGGSAGTTACCACAGGAATTCTGTGATCATGGTCCTATCTCTCTTCTCTCTCACTTTTCTTTTGGGGTAGGTCACCGAGGGCTCTGACTGATAATTTGTCTTCAAACAGATTAGGAGCTTGCACTTCCACTGCTGAAATTCCACAATATACAAGGTTGAGCTTAGGACAAAAGCTCAGTTTGTTTGTTTTCAGACAGGTAGTTTTTCTGGAGCTGGTTGGCAAAAGGTCAGTTGTTTGGATGAGAAGATCTAAAGATTGATACACAGCTGATGGCAGTGATTAGTTACTGACCCAATGTCAGTCAGAGKGCTCAGACTTTGTTTCTCACACTGCACTGCCTTGGAAAGAGAATYGTGAAAAGAAAATACCAAAAAATTCAGGGTGCCCAGATGATGAAGAGATGCTGTAAAAGYACATGGGATTTTTTTTTAAGTGGTTTGTTGGGTTTGTTTGACAAATAGCTATAAAYTGAAGTACACAACAACATAGTTATGAAGTAATTAAGTGCTAAATAAATGTTTTAAAACCATAGTTGCCTCAGCTATTAACTTTATTTAAAACGTATCGAATAACAATTGAAAAAAATCTCAGCATAGTTACTGTATTTACTTTGCATTTATCTTGACTTAAAGAAAACACAGCTGATTCCAAAAATACCAGATCTTATTTTTATTTTTTATGCTGCAGTTCGTGTAGTAAGTGGATTCCTGGTAATACAGTGGCTTTTGCAAGAGCAAAACGGTAGAAAAAGCATGTGTGCCTGTGGCTCCCTAGCTGGAGCGGCATGCACTTACCATTTGGTTCATGTTTTGGATGTTTTCTTTCAGAAACGACCAAAATGGCACAATAAGGAATAATCAGTCCTGCAGTTGGTTCTCAGCTGTACTTGCTCAGGTTTTATTGCCCATGTTCAAAGCACTGAGCTGCAGAAAGCTCTGCATCTTGCTTCTCTTGTGTTCAGTCAGACTCTTTTCCCATCACAGTGTGAAGCTGYGGAGTTGTGCCTGACCTGGCATGGGAAGCTCACTGTGGAGGCAGAGATGCAGCATMGAAATTATTTTTCCTAAAAATGTGTTTGACCAAAATCACTGAATAGTGCTGGGTGGGGAGACAGGGCATGCTTTGAGARCTGAGTGTAAATGCCAGATAAGCTGCTTTAAAAGGTGATTATGTTTYTTATTTTTAGTCAAGTGCTGTAACTGACTAGTACTTCTGGGTATAAGTAGCTGGTGGTGGTATAAACAATGAATTTGAAAAGAGTTTCACTTAACAAGATCAATGGTAATGTAATAGCTTTTGAATTTACAAGGGTTTGTGTTAATCAGTGTTGAGCAAAGAGTGGTTAGGGTTATGAGTTTCATTGTCCATGTCTTCAGTGAGTGGTTGTTGAGAGTCAAAGTACACTTCTCCCTTTCAGGTGCACTCACTGCATAGCTCTGCTGTATTCTGTTGCATAAATGTTGCAGAACCTCGGTAAACTTTGCAAAAGAAAATGGCCTTTTTATAACCTGTGAGAGAATCAAGGGAGTTAACCTAAGGACCTGAGCACGAAGCTTGTCTGTCAAGTCTGACCGGCTGAAAGTGAAAAACCTGTGTGTGTGTGTGTGTGTGTGTGTGTGTGTAGTATTCATTTTTCTTACTCTGGATTAATCAAAGCATGTAATAGTCCAGTTTGCAGTTTACCGACAGGGCAGCAGTAATTTAATAAAATGTAGCTCCAGCTGGGCTATCAGGTAGAGTTCAGTGTGTAGATCAGGTAAAGCTTAGCTTTCATGAGACAGTGGCGCCTTTTGTTACCCTTTTAAACTTCTTGCCAAATTCCATTTTCAGTTGATATTCCTTGGTTTCACCTTCTCCTGTTCCATTTTCTCTAATCTTAGAGRGTGAAGAACTATTTAAGAATCACAGAAGCGGGGCAGAGGTACTAAAAGCTTCAGCACAAACTAGGCTCAGCTTTTAATTTTGTATGGGTTAATGCTGTGATCTATATCAAATGCTTTTTGAAGGACAGTAAATGGCATGGAAAGTACAGTCTTCCTGGAGTCTGTGATCTGGCACGAGGGTGGAGATGACCAAAAGGCTGCAGCTCCTCTGGGAGCCACGGGCTTTAGCAGTCCTTTTGTTCAGGTGAGAACAGTTTGCAGGCACAACCAAGAGCTGGCATCTTGTGCAACTGGAAAAATTGCTCAATTCAGCAGAGTTTCTCAACAAACATGGAAGATCAGGAAAAACAGAGAAATTTGACAGATAAGAACAGGACAGTGTCAGCCTGCTGTGATTTCCTGTTCTAAAGAAGAAACAGTTGGTGTTGCAGAGGAGAATCACTAATACTGTCATGCTTACTGGTTTATTCTACACTGAAGTACAAAYACAAAATGAATCTGATTCATTTTTTGTAAACAGCAATTACTTGGCAAATGTTTGTCCTTTGGTTTCACAAGACAGCTTTAACTGAAATAACTTGTCATTCTGAAAAAAGGSAGGGCTTGTTTCTCTTTGCCATTTATCTTCCCCACTCCTACTGCTTTTCTTTGGTGCTTGTCTTCAAGAAGTTGAGGCAGAAATTAATTATCTTTCTTTCAGTTCTACWAACAGATTTCGTTACAAACACAAACTTGGATGCCAGAACCACTTATGTTGAGAAATCTGAACTTCACTGTGTGTTTCAAACAATTATTACATTTGGGATAATATGTGCACATACTTTGCAATACCTAGGCAAATGTRATACTTGTAAGATGCTAATATGCTGTAAGTGAAGGGAATTTCTTCATCTTTGCTGTTACAGCTACACAGTTTTTTTCAAAGGGTAAAAGCTATTGCATAGTCAGGGGGCTTGCTACMTGTCTGCACAYTGAGGTGAATTGTTAACAGAGACAYTTGGTGACATACATGAGGGGTTTGGAGGGAGATGGAGGTAAAGYAGGGAGGCATTAAGAGTAGCTGAGAGTAAGACAGCCAGGATGACCATGTCAGTGAAAAGTTTGGAAGCCCCATGTAAGGATTTCCCACTTCTTCTTGACCAGCCGATAGCTTCTCTCCATGTTTGCCAAAAGCAAGTGGAAACTGAAGTTAACAATAGATGCTGCTTTCAAATGAGAAAAGTCTTTGACCAGGTTGACCTCTCACCTTGGGCTTGTGGCTTGTCATAGACTTCACTCAAGAATTTCTGATGTTGTGGGCAAGCCCAGTTCTGGACAGCTGTGGTAGTGAAAGCTTCAGCAGCCAGGATGAAATATTTTTAATATTTATTTAAGTTGCTTGAGGAGAAAATCCTCAGGGTTAACAGGTGACACTGTTCATGTGCAGTTGCACTTCTATGGGCACTACTCACATAGGCCTAGATGTATTTTTTTTTGGTTAAAAAGGAAAACTGCAGTGGGAATGGCCATGTTACTTCAAGGCTTTTGCAGGCTCAGTTTCCTTGCAGTTGTTTATCTGTAACTATTTTTCATATAATATATGCTACCAATTAAGCTGGATGCCCTCTCATAAAGTCTAGGTGTTTACTTTGAACTGAAATGTTAAAATCAATGCCTTCTGAATCTTGTTTGTCATGCTGCTGGTAAGAGATCTCTGACTGGCTAATTAGATAAATACTAGAACTGAAACCTCCTGTCAGGTGTTTTCTGCTTAAGCTAAACAAGATCTGATCCCAATCTGCCATGAATACATTCCATAACCAAATTAAATAGAGCTCACTGAAAAATAAATGGAGACATTAGAGATATTGGTATCATGTTGGTGCTGAAAATGCTTAAAAAATGCATCATCTTTCACTTTGATAAATTTGCAGATGATGCAAGTGTTTAACATTTCCAGTGTTGCAGAGTTGGTGTATTTCAGTGCAGCTTTGCCTATTGCTTTCTCAGGTATYAAAAGAAGCATTAAAGATATCTTTGTATTTATGCTTTGCTTAATRTCTCCTTTTTTCTCTCTTTCAGGTGGCTCGTTATTGCAGTTGGCCTCGTTCGGGCATACCTGGCTAAAGGCAGCTACCACAGCCTTTACTATTCAATAGAAAAACCYCTGAAATTCTTCCAAACTGGAGCTTTGCTTGAGGTAGGTGTAGGTTCCCTGGTATCACTAATATTTCCATTGAATGTGATGTRTTTCTTACATTTACTTTAATTCTACTGAACATCTCACACAAAAGCTAAATTTTCCTTTTAGCAAGTGATGAGGGAGTTTTACTGTYGGCTGTTTAGCTTGGGCAGCAGASCTAAATATTAATCAYAATTATTGAAATGCAAATACTGAAYTTTAAATTCTTGTAACAGAACTAAATGTGTGTCTGAATTGCTTAATTTGRAATGTTACTGATTTGAATTTTTCTTTTTGTTCTAGATTCTGCACTGTGCACTTGGTAAGCTTGCAAATTTTCAGTTTTATTATTTTTATACAAGACTGCACTTTTAGCAATGTGTTAGCAAGAAAWATGTTATGGCCTGTGAATTGTTGAATTTAATTCTTGCATAACTTATAATTTTTGTTTGAAATACATTCCTGTTTTTTACTACCTAATTTGAGAAGTTAAGTCACAAAAAAATATAACAGTGATTCAGCTCCTATCACTATAGTTCACTAGCCAGTATTTAAAGAGTAAGATGGAATTGAGGTTCCTAAAGCTGCAACTACAAATTGGCTGGTTTTCTTCATGATCCAGACAGTGCACATACTGGAGGGGATATTAGACTGCAGGTTCATAGTGAATTCCTGAGGGGTTTTTAATAACCAAGTGAGGTAGTTGCGAGAGCTCAGACTCATGCACAGGAATGTGTCAGCAGAGGGCAGTCTGGTTCTGTCGTTGATAAAGTAGTTCTGACCGTCCTGAATCATCCAATTACTCTGAAAACATCTTAAAAAGGCAGTTCATAAACTGTGCAGAGATCATCCTAAGAAATGAATAATCATATACTCCTCAAATTAATGTAAAGGCTTCTCAGAGCAAACTGGGTGTTTCACTTTTTTGCCTGTGTTGCCAAGGCAGTCCTTCCAATGCTGCTTCATTTTACTGAATCTCTATTACTGATTTTTACCAGAATAAACCATACTTTAAAAAGAAATTGTCAAAAATAAATATTAAAACGTGACTTTTTAAAGGACTTACTAACAAGTGGCAAGAAGGACAAGTTAAATCTTGAAACACTGGACAGAAAATCGTGCCGTTAAAATGCTGGTTTTACCATCCTGAATCTGCCATGCTCTGCTATTTTCTTAAGATAAACTTGTGTGCAGACACCAATGTTTACTAATATTAAATCTAAGAATGTAAAAAATTTAATTGAATTATCATTTCCTCACATCTGGGGAGTATGTGTCCATACAAACCAGTGAGTGACAGGAGAGAGTCTGTGTTTCATCTTGCAGCCTGATGCAGCACAGCAAACAAGATGATTATGCAGCCTGTCTGTGTGCAAAACTAATAATTCTGGCTCAGCTGATTTGAGGCGTGGATCCATTTAGCCCATGTTATCCTTAGTGGCACAATTTARTACTAGTGAAGAGAGCCATTAGGGGAATGTGGCAACATTTTATACCATTATTATTCAATCTTTTTGCTTTCCCTAATAAAGCTCTTTGCAAAAGACTTGTTTTCTTATAACTGGCTGTGGATTACATTTTYTTCTGTTAATGGAAGTGTTTGTCAGCTAAATAAAATGAGGGAGTTTTGCACAGCTGGATGAACTGCTGCTGTCTGCTGTAGTCCTACTGATTCTAGCAAAAGTTTCTATGCTAGGAGAAACAGGAAATTTGCAGATTCCTTTGCCCCTGCTGAACTAATTGCTCTAACAGAGCTGTAATTCTCTGTCAATAGAAGAGCTTATCTGTGACAGATGGCTGTGTGTATCAGCATAACTTTTCTCCCCACATCTTTTCAGTAGAATCTGAAATGCTAGCATCTGTGAGGCAAGTCCTTCAAAATACAAAGATKAATAGGGGAGTGTCTCCATGAAGGATGGTTGAGAGCAGGAGTTTGACATACAGCAAAGATTTTAAAAATGCAGAGCTCTACTTGGAAAGGAGGTAATGTGTAGCCCAGAGACCCAGACAACAAGTGATGAAATGGAAGAGAAGTGTGCCTGTAGGACTTTCCTTTTTACTCTTAAACCAAACATATGAATGAAAATGATTCAAGTGAAACTTGCCTTTGACTTTTCTCATTCTTTTTTCCTGTGTCACTTTCCTCTTTGGTTTCAGCATCTTTCTGAGGATGTTACGTTGCTTGTGATTTGCATTAACTTTAGAAGCACTTGTTACTGTATTTTAGGAGCTATACCTGCTCTTGCATTTGTCTTTTTCATTTAGCTATTGGAAGAAAAAAAAACTTTGCATCACAAAGTTTGGAAATTTTGTGTAATCTTGCGGTCTAAAACTACTGCTCTGTCAGACCTGGATGTGTAGCATCCTTTTATGGCAGTTTAAGTAGTTTAGCACCTCAGAACTTGCTGGAAGAGCCAGTGATATCTGCTTCCTTGAGAAACTCTGCAATTTGTTTCTGTACCTACCAATGCATCAGCTATTTCCTGGGGTTGGTTTGTTGTGGGGTTGGTTGGTTGGTTGGTTGGTTTGGAGGTTTTTTGAGTTGTATTTCCAGGAAGGAATTATAAACCTTGCACCTATCAAAAGATGGGTTGGATCAGTGTTTCTGAAAAATACGTATAATTTTTGCCGGCTGTTTTTTTGGGATATACAGTGCAAAACATATTTATTGGTTGTGCTTTTTAAATCACAGTAATGAAGAGTATCTTGGATATTTTAATCAGACAGGGTTTATTTGAAAAACTGTATCCCAGAAGCTGTTTGATTGAAATTATCTTATTGAGCTRTTCTGTGTATTGAGGAATGTGCTGTGATTGCAACAAGACCAATTACTTTTGTTTGCATTTTGATGCTGAAAGTCTTGTCAGGGGATRCACTGCATTAGGCTGTATAAACACACCAAAGGACTGACTTGGTATTTTCAAATTTAAAAAAATTAAATGCCTTCCTTCTAGAAATTTCAAATAACTGGACTTTGGTTTAGCTGTGTTTTATTTCCCCACCCCTACCACCCACCCTGCTAGTCAGGAATATTTACTAATTACAAAATATCTTCCAGGCATTGTTCCCTCTTCTGTTGTTCTGACTGCTTTCCAAGTGATGTCAAGGGTTTTCCTGACGTGGGCAGTAACACATAGTGTAAAAGAGGTAAGCTACACATCAAGCTACAAATTGATAGAAAAACTGTTGATCCATGCTGCAAAACCAGTGTTGATTGCTATCTTATTTTCCTTAAAATGTCTTTTGTTTGTATCCCAACATGTGAAATTSTTTATAGGAATTTCTGTGGATCAAAAGAAATAAAAATAGATGTGATGTCATCTTTTGTTGACRGTCAAACAGAGCGAGGTCTGATTCTCTCACTGTAAGACATCGAGCTCCTGAACAGATTCTGCAGTCCTTACTGACAGTTAAAGAGGTTCCAGTGTGTAACATAGAGCACAGAATTTGGTACCATCTTCTAGTATTTATCTCATTASTGCCATAAATAAAAGTGAAATCTCACTGCCCCCCTGCATACACAATTCACTTCTGAAACTGCCCCTCAGCAGTGCACAATAGTGCCTCCATGCTCTCCATTGTCACTCTSCAGGATAATCTTTTCTCTGTCCTTCATTCAATTTTCTTACATTCAAATGCAGGTGTTTTTTGCGGGCTGTGTGTTTTTCCTCACTGCTCACTACACCAAATACTGCTGTACTTCATGGAAATCTCTTTAGAATCTTTTGGAAGCCATATTTTTTGAAAATTTTTCTTGACAACTGTTTTAAAATCTAGATGTGCTTTAATTGGYACAGGTTATGATGATTGACACTTTCATGTCATCTGAATCCTTGTAGTAGCCCAAATATGCTGCATCTCTGCTGTTACTCTAGCCAACTAATCTTACTGGATTTCTTCTCATTAAAGAAGGAAATTAGTCTCGATGCCAGTGTCATCATGGATGCCTGAAATAAGTGACAGTCATTTTATGCATCAGATYGTGATTTGACAGGGAGACATGGAGAATGTCTTAAGGAGCTTGTCTTACTACAAAGTCCTGAGGGAAGCTGCTCTCTCTTCCTTCCTYCAAAGCTGTTATCAGAGCATCTGTGTAGAGGAACATAAGTCACTAGTTCCTAGTTATTAACAGCCCTTTCTGATATTTGAAAAAGCTTGTTTAGCTGATACTTTAGTTTCATGTTATTTAAAGTGGAGGAATGTTGTTTTTCTCAATAAATTTAAAATTTTGGAAATAACTATTTTCTAATGGATTTCCCTGTTGGTGTAAATTAATGTACTCTGGTCTCTGTTAATTCACCGGAAATAAGTACTAGATTTTGAACAAAACCAAAAAAGTTATAATCTCAAGACATTAGATTTTAGATATACGTATAAAATACTTTAAGTACTCTTGTAGTTTTGCTTGTTATCTGTATGATGTTGGGATACCCGGTGCTCTGTAAAGAATAGTGATAATCTGTTTTTATTAATTGTCTCCTGGTTTTGAAGTAACCCAAATATTAAAGGTTAGATTGAATGGATTAGAATTATTCCATGTGTTGTCTATTAGACATCAGAGAAAAAAATGTGATTGTGAGCTATTATTTTGGAGCTTATGCTCACATTCTCACCAGGGAAAACCGAAAGCATTTGACTCTTTCAACGATATTCCGTGCAGACTCTTTTCCCTCTACTCGTGTGGTCATCTGGTTAAAGTCTTGCAAGAGACTATGTATGTGTTACTTTTTAATGTCTTAGGAAGTGGGCATAAGAATGGTGAGGATGAGGGGGAATCCTGTGATGAGTTTCTGACCTGTGATTTAGAGCAAATAAATAAGAGGCTGTGTTCTGAGCCCTCCCCTTCCCCCAACCAGGGAGCCTGCAAGCTCACCTGGGGAGATGTACTGCAAGTGTCACAAATGTTCTACTTTTTCTGAAGGGCTGTCTGCACAAGTGAGCTCCATGGTGAAGGCCAGGATTAAATTCTCACACAACTTTATGGAACTTGTAAGCGATGCAGTTGCATGATGAGGTTGTTGTAAAATAAAACACAGTTTTCCTCTTTAACTTTCTGAGYGAGACTTGTTCAGTATCTTGCTTTTCCAGACTGTTTTCATGCATAACACAGCTAAAAGAAGAAATCTRTATTGCATCCCTCCTTCTATCAGGGTACACTTCTAGAAATGTGATGTGATTTGAAGCATGCCTCTTGCCACTAACATGTTTGTGCTTTTTGTTGACTTCAGTGCTGATGTGTTGTTAAACTCAGTCTGAAGTTATTCATAATAAATGCTAAAGCATGGAAATGTTATAGCACTGTACACTTCTTTGGGTAGCAATGAGATTCTCCTTATTTGCGTTGTAGGAGCAGTTGTTGGTGTTGTGAAGGAGGGTCTGGCATGCAATCAGTGCTGGCCATTACRTCAGAAAGGAATCCATTTGGTGAATTTTACTGTTTCCCCTGCAGTGGAAGGTGGAGAAAGAGCAGCCTGGCATGAAGGGCTGGGAGGATGTAGATRGGAGAACAGAAAGTGCCCTTCAGTTCAAAAGATGTCTTTCTGAATTGGTGTGAGCAGTGAGATCATCTGGTGACATCATGGCAGGCCTTTGTGGAGTTCCATTCTGACAGATAATTCTGTACCCCGTTCTGCTGGGTAATTAAAAAATGGTGTCAGCAAGCATTTATTGCTTATTCCATTGGGTTCAGTTACAGATAAGTTGCAAATAAGTGTGATACATATTTAGAGGAGCTTTTGTAGAACAAACAGTCAAGAAATGCTGTGAAAACAACATATACAGCATGTGAGGTAATTTGGACTCTAGTATTCGCAGTTCTGAATTGATGTCTTTAATCATTAGTAAAGCATACTTACTTAAAAGAGGGAAGAACATCTTATTGAAGACTAAGTTATAGTAAAAAGTCCAYGCTGGAAGAGTCAGAACTCGAAATGGCTGAGTACAGTTGAAAAGCCTGACTCATGACTGCTTTACATCTATGTAAAATTTGAGGAATGCCATATAATACAATAGTCTGTCAGGCCCTTTGTGCCTACTGTGAGGCTTCCTTTTTCTTTACTTAATTTTTTGTTTTATTTTTTAATCACTGTACCAGAGAACCAGCTCTTTGGAGAGAGACGTGCTGTTCCAACATTTTCCATCATTACACTTGCATAGTGCTGCTGGTTTTGCTCTTCTGCATTGGATTGCTTAATTATGTGTTTAGCTGAAATTTTCTGCAAATTTGTCAAACTGTTACTCTTAACGTGGAGAAATTTCCCTTTCCATTCTGAAGGAGAACATTAAAAACCTCTCAGGMTTTATTTTGTCAACTCCCAGTTCTCATCTTTGCATCTTAAAAGACAGTGGTTTCTTTTATATTTTAACAAACATTGTGTGCTATTCATAGTATTGAAGAAAAGCTGAAATATATTCAGGACCCTCCTTGATGATATGTTGGTTTGAAACAYATGCCAAAAAGTTATGCCTATTGTTTAACTGACCCCTATTAAGAGTGTTAGACAAATGAAGTGTAAATAAAAGTGAAAAATGAGGTGTCTTTTAAGTCTTCTTTGAAAGACTGGAATGAAAAAAAGTAGTGGAAGAAGAAGTGAATTCTCAGGGCAGCACTGACCTTAGTGGTTTATTAAAATAAGTCTACTGTGTATTTGCCTTCAACCTGGAAGTTGTAATGTGTAATGAGGTGGAAATGTAATGATGCAAATGCAGCATTAGCAGTGGCTGAAGGAGTAAGAAACAGTTGAGAAACAGTTTTGTAAATCAGTTCTCMGGTGTTTGATAATATACATTACAGTCATCTTTATCTGAGATTCAAAAAATTGTCTCTCAAAGAGATGTTGTGATAGTGACAGACTTCTGACGGCTAAGAGAGCATGCAAGAAGCATCCTTTATAATAATAGCCACCAGTTTCCAGTGCCCTTTCTTCCTTAAATAGGGACACAAGCTAAGGCACTATTAGTGATTCCTTAGGTGACCTAACAGGGTTGTGTGTTTCATAATGGTGTGAACTGTTTTAATACTGTTTTAATAATTTATAATACAAAGGAAGGGGGGGAGACTAGACCTTGAAGGCAGTGTTACAGAAGTCATATGATAGAACTGGACTGTAACTGCTGTAATTTTCTACTTCCATGTGTATGATTCACWCTGAGCGTCCCAGTTTCTTGTCCTTGCTCGTATCCTTGGATGCCACTTCAGGCTACAAACCTTTGGGTTTTGACTTCACTGTTTTCCTTAGCTAGGGAAAGAAGTGGGATTTCAAAGTCCAGGTTGAAACCTGTGACTCACAGGTTTATGTGAACTCATCACTAAGCTGCTACTCCCAATTTGACCAGAAGATGCAGCTCTGGAGTGCTTGTCAAGCACATTCCTCCTTTGGAACAGCAGCATCTGGGAAGTRCTGTTAACTTTTCTGTGTTAAGAGCTAGGTTTTGCTTATAAAGCAGGCCTCAAACAGGATTAGGATCCTGCAGCAACGTGTAAAATAGATTTGGTCTTTGAAAATCTTYAAATAATTTTTGGATTTTGCTCTTTTATGATGATGTAAGGGAGATTAATATCTAAACAAATTATCAAAATGTGGAAAAAGAATAAGGTGCTTTTGCTGCAAAATGCAGTAAAAATGACCTGAAATGTTACACGTRGCAGAACATAGATTTACAGCACAATACAGATTACCAGCAGCTCCACATTCCAGGATAGCTCAAGATTTCTGTATAAATTTTTCTGGGTTTTGCAGTCTGTAACAAAGCTTTTTCTGGGTAATTCCCATGAGAGTTTTTACCCAAAAATACATTATTAGTCCCCTCCTATTAAAGAGTTTCTGATTGTCCATATATCCTTGTTCATTTTTTTTTCTGTTGGTTTGTACTTTGTCCAAGATGAATAGAGTGCACCACCCACATATCCTGACTTCCTTTTCCCTTTTTTCAAGASCTGGAGGAAAAGAGAAAATGTGGGCCMCTGTGGCTGGGCTCTTTTTGTTCCCCTAGTCCACTGAATTTGGGCTCAAGGTGCTCATACAGCTGGGAATTGTGTTGAAGAGGGGAAGGAAGGAAGGAGAAGGATGCATAAAACTCATGTCTGCTCTCTCAAGGGTTTGTACTGTGGRTATGTGACCCTACATACAGTACTTGATCCATCTGGAACTTGAACCTCATAATGATGCTCCATAATCTAATAAATCTAACTCTTCATTTTAAAATACGTGCTTTTGAGGATTAACCTTCTAAATATTCCAGATAAAGGCAGTTAATCACAGAATATTTTGAGCTGGAAAGGACCAACAAGGATCATTGAGTCCAGCTCCTAAATGAACGTCCCATACAGGGATCAAACCCACAYTGGCATTACTGGCACCGTGCTTGGACCAATTGAGCTGATCTCAGGGTTAAAATATGGAAAGAGTTAGAGCTGGTTCAGTGATGTGTGACTGACATAAAAGCTCCAAAAGGTGTAAAGCAGTGAAACATGATACTTGAGTGAAACATTAGTGGAACTATGCTAGTTACAATAAGCAGAAAATGGAGCAAGAACAGTGAATCAGGTACCTGCCAAGCTTACCTGAGGTGAGACAATTGTGCTGCTTTCTTCTCCCAGCCTGAGATCTGGTGTTAGCTGTTTTGCTGCTGCTCAGGAGTAAGACCCAGTTTCTCACCTGCAGATAAAGGAAAACAGTGCTTCTACTCAGAAGTACCATGAAGTAGTATCAGAATATTAAGTTTAAACCAGGTATCAAATTTCTGCCCTAGGAGACATTTGCAGGACCAAACATAGAAGCTGGTACTCTGTAGGAATGGGAAGAGTTAACAATTATACTCAGCATTTCAGGGATTTCTTGTACCAAGTTACCTTGCAGGGGATATGAGAGCTCAAGTTACCTGGTCATGAAGCAGATCTCTTCTTAAGCAACTAGGAAAATACAGAGCATGATAAGAAGGGTGTTTTACTGTTGTTACTAATGTTGCTTTTAAGCTCATTCCTGGAGTCTGTTCTCTAAATGATGCAGTAAAGCAACCCACAAGAATTGATTTCTGTGAGGTTTTCTTGAGTGTGGGGAGGAACTGGTAATGCTGGAGTTCATACTAAGCCTCTGTTCCTTTCTCACAGGTACAAACTGAAGACAGTGTTCTCTTGTTTGTAGTGGCCTGGACAATCACCGAGATAATCCGTTACTCTTTTTACACGTTTAGCTTGTTAAACCATCTCCCTTATCTCATCAAATGGGCCAGGTTGGTAGCATAATAAAAATCACAGACTTAAAGTACTGATTTGACAGGGATATTTATCTTGTAAAGTAGTTGCAGTGCAAAAAATTAGGTTCTGCCTTCAGGTAATTGTCATGTTTGTGAATGTGACTGCCTAGTTTCTTTACAGCAGATTTGCGGATTCCAAAAATCTGTTTTATTGCAAGCTGAAAGAGTAGTTTGTCTGAGCTCAGTTCCATTTGCAAAATGATTGTTTGTCAGAAACTGATATTTGACAGTAAGGGATGACAGTAAGTAAACTGACATTTAGCAGTAATTCTTGAATCCAGTGGTTGTCCTTGAAATAATCTTTAAGGTTATTGATTAACATCAGATATATTTGGCATCATTTAAAGTCGTAAAATGACCTCTCTCAGAGTTAATTGTGTGTGTGTGTAGTGTAGTTTTAAAGATAGTTTTTAGATTCTCAGATATTTAAATATTTCCAAACAATTGCTGATTTGACTACTTACCTTGCAATAATGTTCATACCTTGCCATGCTCTAAAAAAATAAGAGCTAAGAAAAGTAAATACTGAGTTGAGAATTCAAAATTTGAATATCCATAATATCATTTAACAAATACTTTGTCAAGAGTTTCTTGTAACGTTAAATTCTTTCTGTGTATGTTTCATTCTAGGTACACTTTGTTTATAGTGTTGTATCCAATGGGAGTCTCAGGTGAATTACTCACAATATATGCTGCATTACCCTTCGTCAGGCAGTCTGGCTTGTATTCCATTAGTTTACCTAACAAGTACAATTTTTCATTTGACTACTATACATTCCTGATCCTGGTTATGATCTCCTACATTCCCAGTAAGTATGAGTTTGTTACGTTTCTTAGTATTAACACTGTAACAGTAAAAGCAAATAATTGTGGGATTAACATACATAGAATTAACCAATTTAGCCTGCTGATGACCTTGTTTAATTTTTGCATGGTTCACAAAGGTTTGGTATCTCATGGAAATTTCAGCTTTTGCTGTTTGTGTATGTATGTTTTCTATCTCCTGCTTTATTCTACAGACATACTGTGTAAGAGTCTTAGAAATAAGAGGAGAAAAAGCTTTGGATGGAGAGAGATGAAAGAGGCACTGGTTTGTATAAAGTGCCTTAGGGTCTGAAAGTGACACTAGAATTACACAAATTGAAACAAATCTGGAAATTTCTCTTGAAAGGACTTTTTCCTCCCTCCAATCTGTTCTCTGTATTGTGTTCGTGCAGTTAAGGCAACTTTCGTCATCTGCTTGTACATGGCGAGTTAAATAAGGCATTTTGCATTTAATTACAAATGTGATTGCTCTAGCAAAAAAAAAGTACCTGAAGCCTAAGAACAATACCAGTTCATCTCTTTAGAGTATAAAAGGCAATAAATAACTTSAGCAAAAAGAGGATAAGTGCATCCTGTAATAAGGAATTGGTGACCTTGACCATGTGATTGTGCATCTTGCAGGCCTCGCTTCACATTTTATTGACTCAAGTGTGTTTTCTCCTCAGTCTTCCCWCAGCTGTATTTCCATATGCTACATCAGAGGCGAAAGGTACTCTCCCACACTGAAGAACATAAGAAGTCGGAGTAATTCCAACTTTTTCAGAACTTTTCAAACATCAAAATGCTGCAGTTTTTCAATACCCAGCACATTTGTAAAGAATATACCAAGATAAGTCAGAGGTAAAAGACCAATAATTTAGCAAGAATAACCAATAAATCTGATTTCACTGAAATTCCAGGATGTAAAACATTGAAATAATTTTYAGCTTGCAGTGCTTCAGAAAACTTAAACTTTATATGGCTTGGCAGTTAACCTTTTCCTTAAATGATGTGCTAACTGGTTTTCATTTATTACTAAATGCCTGAAGGTTGCAGTATGAGTGATGAAGTTGTACCCACTAAATGCCTGAATTGGGATTACTGATACCTCTTTTTTTAAGTGCTTGACTGCATGCCAGAAACTGTATGTATTGCTGTGAAAGCAAACAATATGCTCTGGAATACTTCAGGATAATGTCAGAGACTTCAGTGGAGAATGTAATCTGGGCAAAGTGTTTGAATTTAGAAAGGTAGGTTGTGTATTTAAAAGGTGATGGGAACAAGAAGGAGAAACCGATTACGAGAAATGAGGGGAATGTGATTCTTTAGGAATTTCAACAGTATGGTGTCTGACCRCAGAGTGTTCTCTGAAGATCTTGTTTAAACTGATTATTGAAATGCTAATGTTAATTCAGAAGCTGTAATTCTTACCTGAAACATTAAAACTACTCTAAGTACTGCATCCCTGGATACTTTTTTACCTATTAAGAAAAAAAATAGTAACTGTAATACTTCTAGTGGTATCAGTAATGAAWATAAACAATATATGGAGGCAGGTCACCCAGAAACAGGTGCGATTCTCCCTTTTTTACTTTAAATTTAATTTCTAGTCACAGTCAGTGATACTTACCTTCAGTGCTGAGGACTACTTGGTCTGCTATGGAATCATCTGGGGGCCTTGTTCCTTAACCTAACTTTTCACAAGTGACCGAAGGCATCACTCATCCAAGCAGGCAGTTCCAGGCACTCAACTTCTGAAATGTTGCAAAGTCATGAGCTGCACCTTGTAAAGCAGATTATCTCGTGTGTTACATGCTGCTTTTGCAGCTCTCACCTATTCTTTCAAGAAAATGGAAGACCACATAAAATTGTATTCTCCTTGGTGCTTTCTCGGGTTCTCAGGCTTAATCTTCCCTTGGGAAGATGAAAGGAAACGGAAAGAGCTGAAGAAGCCTTGTGGTGAGGCAGAAAGCCTCATGCTGTGTGAGCTGTGCCCCAAGTCAGGAAGAAGCTTTTGATTGGATGTAAAAAGGGTGGGGAATGGAAGGGACAGAGGGAGCAGGGAAATTAATGGGTATCCAAGGAGAAACAAAAGGAAATGTAGGTTATGGGTTTGCTCTGTTAGGAATTGATGGCCAAATAGTTCTGTATGCAYCCAGTCAGAGTCACTAGACAGGACCACGTGGGCTTCCCTGGCTTCCCTCTTGTAACATGATTTAGTGCATAAATGAGGTGTGACCAGTCCCATGCTACCTGCAATGCTGCCTCATGCTGTGCCTGCCAGCACCTCCCCTGGACATGGCCCAGTTGTGTTTGACACATCCCAACTCTCCCTAAACACAGCCAGGAAGTACTSAGGACACAGGCTCTCTGTTCTAGAACTTGGGAAGAGCTGGAATTACAATTATTTAGGCTTATACTTGTCAGAGCTGTTTTTTTTTTTTAATCTGCATTTTTCAGTAATTTTCTTTGGCTTCATCATAAGGACTGAATTTTCCTAAMTCTCAGTATATAGAGCCTTTCCTACTCAACACGAACAGGACTACTATAAGCAGAGAGAGGATAAGAGACCATAGTAATCTTTGCTTCTATTTTCAGCATTTTGGAGCCCGTTATTGACTGGAGGTTGTAGCAAGTTTGGTGTTAGTCTTTTCTCCCAAGTTACAAGCAACAGAACTAGAGGACAGTGTTTCATTTTGTGCCAAGGAAGGTCTAGAYTGGATATTAGGAAAAAATTCTGCATGGAAAGGATTGTCAAGCATTGGAACAAGCTGCCCAGGGAAGTGGTAGAGTCACCATCCCTGAAAGTATTTAGAAGTGTAAATTTGGTGCTTAGAAATGTGGTTTAGTGGGATTTTGCAGTGTTAGGACAATGGTTAGAGGTATTTTTCAACCTAAACAATTCTGTGATTCTATTGCTGTGGCCATACACAACCTCAAAATTTGGATTGGTTTTGGATTTTGGATCCAAATTTGGTTTTGGATTCAAAGAGGCAACAATTCAATTCATTTCTGTATTAGGTTATGTGCTTTGTTGTAGTGATCTGAGAAATGTTATACTATTCTGAACTCATTGTTTGAAAGTGTAGACTTTCACCTCTGAACAAAACATCTCCTTTTGCTTATACTTGCTATTAAAGAAGTTAATGTTAGAATTTCTGAAGGATGTCATCTAAAAGATCTGATTTCCTGATGTACTTATGTTACTGGATATTGTTAATGCTCAGCTTCTGAACTTTTCTTAATTTGATTTCTCTGGCCAAATAAAAKATTTGGTTTCAAATTTGTTGTTCCAATTTGGAGGGAAAAAATGGCTGTGTAATACTGCTACATGAAACAAACTCCTGRCTCTGTTGATGAAAAGGATCCAGTACAGATCTATAGTGTATAGCACTGGCACCAAGGAAAAGCAGAGCCAGCTGCCAGTGGGGAGAAAGCTTGTGCAACCAACACCTTTATTGAATAGACTTTATYATGGAATATTTACTTTAACTGAATATATTAATTTATCACACAAATGCAAATAAACTACAACCTTCTGAAAGAAAATGGAGTTACTTTTCCTTTCAAAAGAAAAATAAATTGCTTTTACAGTAAGAATTCTTACCAGCAAAGTTAGTTTATAAATTATATTCTGAAGTATAAACATGCAGTTACWGTGTACAAAAATTCAGTGCTTTTTCAAGTTTATCTTTTATGGAAGTCACTGGAAGGTGATCTTGAGAGAGAACTGTAGTGAGATATTCAGTACTGTTTGGGTTGTTCTTTAGTACCGCTGACACGTGTGGGGTTTCTTCTCATAAAAGAAGTTTCCCCTCATCTGTCACTGAAATTGTGCAGTGGTTTCCATGAACTCTATAATGGAAGCTTTGATTGGTACTCAGTCACAAATGCAGAAGGTTTTATTTTCCCACAGACTGTTTACTTGGCTTGCATGTTCTCTCTGCCTATCTGAACCAGCAGGCCTTCCCTGCTTTGGTATTCTCTGTTGTGTGCACTGGTTCAGTTGACAGCACTTTATGTTCTACCATGCCAGCTCTGTCTGAGTTCATCACTACCCTCCAAAAGACCAAGGTTTTCACCAGTGTGTAGTTTACAACTGGAATKGTAGAAATGCTCATATTGTAAATTACAGTAAGATGCAGATTACAGTGCAGGTAAATTGTAATTTTTCACAATGTGATGTTTTTATCAGAGGGTTTTTTGTTATCATTATGAAGGTTGGCATTTGTGTGGACCAATCTGCAGTGTCATTTAAAAACCTATCTTTCAGCTTAAAATTTTCATGAGTATACATCAAATCATATCTTTTGATGTATATGTCAGTGCAACTTGGGTGAAAACTATATACAGTCATTTTTGTATTTTTTTCTATGTTGTGAAGAATAAAATTGTAATTTTATAAGTCTGATTCACTAAGATTATTATAAGTTAAATGTATTTTTTGTATATTTAGGAATCTGATATTACCTGGASCTCTGAAAGACTAAGCATAGATTTTTTATGCATGGTTGAAAGATATTTCAACTTGATAATGCAGTGAAATGGTTTGTATGCTRAAATACTAGTCCGTGTTGTTGCCTTGTGAAATTGATTCTGTGCTCTCTGCCTGGATTTGGCCTACTGATCAGTGATACTAATTGCTATAATCCAAATAAAATAATTCTGAACAAAATATGTTGTATTGTTACTGTTTAAGGAACAAAAGTAGATACWTTACAAATGTGCGTTAGGGCTTCATTTGTATTCATTTTTGCACAATGTGTACCTTGCAATTTACAAGTTTTTTTTAGCATATGTAACTCTGGAGCTCAGACAAAAGAATTAAGAAACTTCAGTGTTAKGATCGCTGTGCCTTCCACACTCAAAAGAAGTGCTCATAACAACACCTTAACTGACTGTCAACACTCACAATTTCCTAAGGGATCCTCAACTGTGTGTGAGCTCTTTGTTCTCCTGTTSTTACCTGTACTCTGAATGCTGATGGTTTCCTACAAAAACAAAATTGAGTATTATAAATATAGTGGAATGCTTAACTAATGCAMCAGAATACTTCAGAGTTCATTTACTAAATATAATATGTCTGCTACCACGGCAACGTTTTTAGCATTTTTAACACTTCCTGAGAGAGATTTTAAAACTGTTTAGATGGCATAATGCTCATRAATAACAAGTTATAATCCTCTAATAAGAACTGAGTGGTAGCTGCAGAGTGAGTGCTATTATTCTAGGCATATGCTTGTCATAAGATTGCACAACTACAGTGATTTTTTTGTTGATTGAAGACGGGATGAAACAGTGTTGTCATGCCGAGCATCAGCACATGTCCTACGCATGATGGCTGTGACTGAGCACTGCTGGGCAATTCAAACCTCAGAAACACTGGGCTAGAGAGGTRCTGAGCTCTGTGCTTTACAGTAACTATCACTGGCTAGTTGTGTTTCCTCTCTGCGTTTTGAAAATAGTATGTGGAAACAATTTTAGTTCCCTAGGGTAACATTAAAATGTCTGAAAGGCATAAGGATTCTGTGGTTGTCAGCAAGTTAATGTCATAATAGTGTGTAAGGCTCATCTTAAATAAAGCATTGGCAGTTCTTGACATAAGACTAGAAGAAGGATTTATGCTGCTTTGCTGAATATGAAATAAAAAGGTGTGAATATCTGTGTGATTCAATTTCATGTGATGTGAACTGAGCATTTCTACAGTTGGGAGTGATTGATTCAAGCCACCCAACTGCTTGGAACTTCCATTCAATATCAAGTGGTTTATAAATTCTTCCTGTCTCCAATAAATGCTTTTTCACACTTGTCAGAAGACTTACAGCAGTAATATAATTAATAAAGCTTCTTTGGTGGCTTCTGAAGACTGCCTTTGAAGTAGTTGCAATTTCAAATGTGGAGGAAAAAATTGTAACTCTTTTATACTGGCGATCACTAATTCCCAGAATAATAATTTCTTTTACAGATGTGAAAAATCCTAAAGCCCTTTTTATGGTCTTACAATTAGCTTGACCATTAGTATTGTCAGATGTTTGTTTTTCTCTGTGATGTGCTGACATTAAGGAAAGAGCTGTTACTGACAGTAGTATGTCTTAATTTTTCTAATGGTTTAAGTAGATGCATATTTTTTCAATCTTCCACTATAAAATCATAATTCACAATATTTAGAAACATTTCCATATCTACTTATACTTGCACAAACTGTCACAGCTGCCTCTCTCTCAATTTAAATTATTCTGTGTAGTTTGTACATAGAAATTTTACATTATTTTGTACTACATGAGGATGTTATTTTTGGGAAATCCTTTGGTGGAAGTTTTTGCAGAGGCTCATTCAACTGAATTGTGAACCCTGAATTGCATTTTGTTCTGTCTTTTTGACTCCTGCTACAGACAGTCTGCAGAGTCTTCTGTGGACCGTTACTACTTGCTGTGTAGTACAAGTGCACATTAAAAACTTTAGTACTGACATTTTCTAGTTTGAACACCTGAAATTCCAGAATCATTGCTGCTGTGTAATTACATTCAGCCTCTTGGGCAAGACAGTGGATTAGTCTCACTCTACAGGGATAATCTGAAGAATACATATAAAGGGATACAGGCATTTCAAGTATCGTCTTTAAAATTAGTCCTAAGTTGATGGCAATGTAAAAATAAGCCCTTTGTTGTTTTCTGTATGTAGCATGCCCACAAAAAACACCTGGTGTGGAGATTATATAGGAAGTGGAGGACCTGCCTATCAGCCTGACACCAGTTGGCTTTTATGAAATCAGTTTGTGTTTTCAAGGTTTCTTTGGGTAAAATACATCCTCTTCACTTAGTGGATAGGAAAGATAATGAGTGCTTGTCTTCTCTACTTAATGACCGTCAAAAAACCAATGAGGTGGAAGAGGCGAGAAGTACTGGAGGTTATGGAGCTCCATCCCTGTGTTTCCCAGAGAATATTTGGACACTGACAAAACACGAAACTTTCTTCCTGTTCCCTTTGGAATCCAGTAGTATTTCTTTGGGGCGAGGGTGGTGTTGTTTGGGTTTGGGTTTTGGGAGGGATTTTTTGTTTGTTTATTAAGGCAGATCAGCAGCACYTAATGGATATGCTGCAATGTTTAGTCTAGTGTGCTGATGACATGAAGTTTGTTTTATTTTCCTCCAGGTGTTTATTACAAGTTTATAAGGAACTGGATGCACTGGCTTAGGTGTTTTGTTTTACTCCTCTGTTCCTGTGTATAAACTGCTGCTGGGAAAGTTGYTGGTTTGAGAGTATCGAGTTTCCTTACCCAGATTTTTGGTGCAATTTAAATTAAATAAACAAAGCACTTTGTTAGCAAACTGGAACAGTGCAAAAAGCTTTCTCACATCAGCAAGAAAATGGATGTGAAATTGAAAGTCAGACATTGCTGGTTAGTTTACTTAGTAAGAATAGAAATTAACGATACTGTTAGAACCCTTTACCAGCAGCAAACTCTATGGCCTGAAAATGTTGGATTATTCTTCAAAAGGTATTGTCAAGTCAAACAAATTGTGGAAACCTGCTCTAGGCTTACAGGTGTGTTCAGTCAAGGGGCAGATGTAAATATTCATGGGCTACTGTGCTGCAGGTTCCTGGTGATGCATAACTGTGGATGAAGCCTGAGCACACCAGATTTTGAAGAAATAAACTGCTGACAGAAAGATGTAAAACTCCTAGGGTTGTTAAGTGATTTAGTTAGTTACAAGTTTAAACTGATATTTGCGTGCATAATAAACTATCATTTGGGTCCTATAATACGAATTCTTTACAATAAATTTAGTGTATAATGTATTGTTTTCTGCCCATTAARAATGTGTAACTCAGAATAATTTTACAATTTTTTTAAAAAGTRGTTTAGTATCTTTTTATTCAAGCCTGTGTTTCTCATTAAAACTGGGTAGGCAGGTTTTTTTCTGGACCATTTGCCTGTTCTTGACTGGGAYTACAGTCACTTAAATAAAGTTGCAAAATCTGAAAGAAGGGTAGAGGTGTTGGAGAAATTCCTGCAACTTTTATCTGTGCTTAGCTCATATTAGAGTAAGTGAGCGGGGTGGACACAGAGAGTAAGATGAAAAAAATTGAGGTTACAGGTAAGTGTAGTAGTTGTGTAAGTGGAGCTTAAGACTGAGCCTCCCTACAGCTTGTCTAAAGCATTTGATGAACTACCTTAAAACCGTATAGTTTATGTGCCAAAAGCATAATTGTTATGCTCTGAGCTGCATCCAGGTTCCAGGAGTCCTCTAGGTACAGATATTTCAGTGCTGTTCATTGCTTTGCTGTACCCAAAGGTGAGCAGGTAAATCTGTGTTAACAAATGCACGAGCTGCTGTGTTCACATCCTGTGTCAAGAACTGGAATCCCTGGCTGCTTTTTTCTTMATGTCAGGATTATGTGAAATCCCTGGAATGACCACATGAAWTATGTGCCTCACAGTGAATTTCATTATACAATTCTGTATTGAAAAGGTGCACATGAAGATCTGCACCCCAGCTTTGCTTGGACTAAACAGCATGGGCATGAAGTGTATTTTATTTCTACATTTGGGGTGAAAATGTGGGTGCTGCTGTGAAAAAGTTGATGAATGTGATTAAATAAACACCGTGTCTTGCTAGGCTTCTGTGTATCCCTAAAAAACCCCAGTCAGTTGTGAGTCAGATTGTTTTGGGTTGGGCTTTTTGTTTATTTTTTAAGTCACTGTGGTTTTGTGTTTTCACTATTTTCTCACTTTTGGTYCTATCCCTTTTGAATCATCAGATTATTGGGAGACGGGTGGCATGGAGTGAGAGAATTTACAACAGCAGCTTGTTCAGTTTGAGTATTTCAGCAGGCTCCAGGCTGGATTGTGTGATTATCTCTGAGTTTCAGAGGGCTGCTTTGGACATTTTAATTTTCTGGATTAAATGTTTCAATGAATCTTGTAGTGCATAAAGACCATGAAGAGTGAAACGTGATGTTCTGAGGTTACTATTTGGTATTTACCATTTTAAGTAAATAATGGAAAGAAAGAATGCTAATGTTTGTCTACTGCACCTATTGTAATAATATTAAGGTAAAAAATGTTCTTATACAAATGATGAGACCACATGTGAAACCAGAATTTATATGAACTCTTCATATGTTGAAGTTTAGATCCACCTTAGTAGCTCTCTGTTGATTCCCTCATGACTTGCTGAAGGTTCTTGAGGAGGTGACATCATTTGAGTGATTTTGTGCAAGCATTCTCTAAATCTTGCACAGGTTTACTTCCATTTAGATGTTATTTTAACCAGAGAAATACTTCCTAAAAAAGAGGCATGGTTCAATTTTAA
>NW_026623326.1:1439284-1442058 GCF_030028575.1 Malurus melanocephalus | reverse complement strand
TAGCCTTTCTGGTTAAGGAACAGTAAGTTTCTCTGTTTTCCTACTCAGTATTGTGATATTTGTGTTTGTCGATCTCTTTGACCAAAGCAAGTAAATATTTTCATTTTATGGATTAGAAAGCAAAGCACACTTGTATTGATTARGGTCCTAATTTGTACATAGCCACGTTGGGACTGAGATATAAAAGCTCCCCACTTTTACACTCATCCTTCAGAAAATGGCTGGGCTAAGTTGTGAAAGGAAAAGGTAACTCTTATCTATGTATAATTCATTAACAAAGAATAATTGCCTGAGTGTTTTTGTAATTAATGCTAGGCATTTTTAAATTACTKTACAGCGACCCAGGATATGCTGTTGTTTTGCTTTCATGCATAACCTTTTTTGGGTGAGATGAACGTTGTATCTTACTGCCATTTGTAGTCAGGTTCCTGAATTAGAAAATAACCAGGGTTTGAAGAAACTGCATGTTAGAAGGAACGCTGTAGATAAGGTGTCCGTATTATGGTCTGTATGCTTAACATTACAATGTTTTACTCACTGTTCTACTACCATTCTGCGATACGTGATCCAGTAACACTAGAAGTGGGCATTAGTTTTAAGATTTTTACTATCAATGTGTAATCGACAAAACCTATRTATCCTCACTGTGTAAAGTCCCATTTAGTTGGTGCTACTCTTAGCTTCTAAGATACTTTTTAGCTTCTTAACATGGTTGTAGTTTCCAGAAGTTACAGATTTTCTGCAGAATCTCTTTCAAATGCTCTTTAAACTCAACACCTCATATTTACCTGTTTCAAAAGTTACAAATTTGTGGTTGAAGACTTGTTTTCCCCCGTAGCAAGGACAAAACGATTTTCCCCTCTGGCTTACGATTTTTTATTTAAAAAACACCCTAACTTTTATCAAGCATCAATTCCAATGGCATTACATAAAAACAAAATTRTTTGTATGTCAAACAAAATGACATAGTGAAAAGAAACTTGAATGATGCTCCACAATTGAAGCTAACATTTCTCTGGTAACTGTATATGTAAACTTTCTGGAGGAGGGGCTATAGCTTACTATACACTGGAGTCCTGCCTAGGATCCAGACTTCCAGAGGCTATCATGATGCAAAAGCTAAGTAAGACCTTACTTAGTCCCCGTGGTGAGACATAAAAACCTTAAAATTACTTGGTCTGTTACCTGAGCGATGCTTTGTTGATATCCAGAACCAAATGTAGCAAGATGTGGATTTTGAATGTGCTTGGTTCTAATACGTGCCTTCATAGTAATTTGCTGTGAGGTAGAATTAATTTTAAGGTCACCAATTAATTTTGTGGATCACCTTTCTCCTTTTATTTGTTTTTAGTGTGAAAAAGTGAGATCTTTTGCTGCTGGCTTTGAGATAAGTACTCCAAAATGGGACTTCATGTACAAAACAAAAAGACCTGTCCCAGTTTACAGCTCACTGAAGAATTGTTTCACTGTCTTTATCCCTCGGGTTCAAGCAGCCAGAGTAACCATCAACACAAATTTTGAGTGTTGTTCTACTCGAGTAGAACAAAAGTAGTGTATG
The DNA here is from genome assembly GCF_030028575.1 of Malurus melanocephalus. NCBI lineage: Eukaryota > Metazoa > Chordata > Aves > Passeriformes > Maluridae > Malurus > Malurus melanocephalus. The sequence continues at coordinate 1,440,500 of NW_026623326.1, read as the reverse complement.
GATAGTGACAGTATTGTATAATATCACAAAAAATGATAAATTCCATCTGAAGGGTGGTGGTATTTATATATAAATATGTCTCCTCATGGAAAGCTAACTGTGAGTGCAATCTTGATAAGCTGCAGTATGTAGCATCTGTCAGGAAAATGTCATATAAGAAAGCACCACTGTAATATTTGTGTGCATATTTTTTTAGTGAAAATCTTTAACTCTGAATTCCTGGTCTGTGGAAGAAGCTGCTGAAAACTCAGCATATGGTTTTACAAACCACTGAAATGCACAAAGGCCTAAATTGCTGTAGTTTGTGGGGTTACTTGCACGTGTAAAGGACACGTGAGGGACTTGTGTTTGGAAGGTTATCTRGGTTTTTTTCCCCCAACTGTGTCCAGAAATACTACCTCTCTACAAACGTTGCTTATCTCTGCTCCTTGATAACCACAGCTTCAGCACTACTACTGCTAAGGACTACTGGTGAGCAGGGATTTTCAATGTTTGAACAAACATCTAGACAATTACCAGTTTCAGCAACTTATACCAGGCAGTTATCTGATTTGACAGTTTGTTTTTAATAAAACATGATGCAGAACATCAAGCAATAATATTATTCTTAGCACATATGATGCTTACCTTCAAAACACTGTAAATCATTAATTGGCTCACTCACATCTGCAGAAAGAATGGTTCACACGAGAGAACACGGTGGAAGAGTCTGGAGTTTGAAACTTGCTGGGAACTGCTGTGGTGTCGATGTCATGCCCCCCTCCCAGGTTAGGGAATATGCCCTCCACAAAACCGTGCCACAGCGCTGTTGGGGGAAGGTGAGGGCTGTAGCTTACGTGGTTGAAAAAACAAGGCAAGCCTACCTTGTGTGTCTCTTTTACCCTCAATTTCTGTGTTAKGATAAGTCCAGTCACAGGTGCTGAAGTTGAGAGGTTTTTCTGGGGCTTGATTTTCCTCTGTTCATCAGTTCGACCACCGGGGCTTGATGCCGCCGCCTCTGCCATCCCGAGCAGGAGGCAGCTTGGCCCCGCACGGGAGCCCTGAGGCAGCGCACGGACACGGACACGGACACGGACACGGACACGGACACGGACACGGACACGGACACGGACACGGACACGGACACGGCCCCACTCATCCCCTCAGAGGGTCCTGGAGCCCCCTCAGGCAGCGCCGAAGGGGTTAAGGTCGCCCCGCCCCCCCGCGCGCATTGGCG